>NC_081831.1:51087715-51445715 GCF_030867095.1 Alligator mississippiensis
GTGAATAGCAGCCCAACCACAGCATGAAATTTACTAAGTAATTCAAATTAGGCAATGTTTTATATCCTCCTATAAGTGATGGTTTAAAAGCATGAAAATGATAGTTTAAAAAGGACCCCTGAAGTAAAACACACCCTTGCTGCTCATACCATTAAAGAAGTCTGGTAATGAATGCTTCAATGGGTACTAATGGCTAAGTCGCCCCTTCCCTACATTATTAGACTTTAAAATGAAAGCTTACATTTCCACATTGTGGCAGGCCACCTTTGGTGCCCACCACTTTAAGGGCCTGAGCAGGCTGTGAGGTAGCCTGTACAAGACTGCAGAGCCAATCATACAGTCACATGACAGCCATCAGGCCACCTGATGCGAACTGGACTGCAGAGCCTCATAAGAACAGGCTCTGAGAGGCAAAGCCAGCTGTTGCTGCAGGGATGCTGCTGAGGTAACATCACCAGCCTGAGAAATGCTGCTTCCAGGTACATCTGGAAGTCTAGGGTAGGAACTGTGGGGATGGAGGAGGTTCCTAGGGGCCCAGTGGGGTCCCAAGCACTGGGGAGAAAGATGTGAACCTAAAGGAGAGCAATGCCAGTCTGGCTAAAGGAGCTTAGAGTTGTGGGCCTACACAGGGGGTAGGCAAGCCCCTGATTAGAACTGGCAGGGTGAGGCCAGGTGCTCAGGTGAGCCAGTTGAATGAAGGGATGCCTTATATAAGATCTCTGGGGCTCTAGACAAGACCAGTAAGAGATGGCTGTTTATGGTGGGGCCCAGAGAGGGACCCCTGTGGAGTAAAATGCTCAGCTGTTGCTGCACTGACTGGTTGAGGCAAAGGGGCCAAGACTGAAAGGCCAAAGGGCTATTAAGCCCAGCACAAGGGGCAGGCCAGGGCTGTGGAAAGCCACCAGGCACCTTATAGATTCATAGATGTTAGGGTCGGAAGGCACCTCAGTAGATCATCAAGTCCGACCCCCTGCATAAGCAGGAAAGAGTGCTGGGTCTAGATGACCCCAGCTAGATGGTTATCTAACCTCCTCTTGAAGACCCCCAGGGTAGGGGAGAGCACCACCTCCCTTGGGAGCCCGTTCCAGACCTTGGCCACTCGAACTGTGAAGAAGTTCTTCCTAATGTCCAGTCTAAATCTGCTCTCTGCTAGCTTGTGGCCATTGTTTCTTGTAACCCCCGGGGGCGCCTTGGTGAATAAATCCTCACCTATTCCCTTTTGTGCCCCCTTGATGAACTTATAGGCAGCCACAAGGTCGCCTCTCAACCTTCTCTTGCGGAGGCTGAAAAGGTCCAGTTTCTCTAGTCTCTCCTCGTAGGGCTTGGTCTGCAGGCCCTTGACCATACGAGTTGCCCTTCTCTGTACCGTCTCCAGGTTATCCGCATCCTTCTTGAAGTGTGGCGCCCAGAATTGCACGCAGTACTCCAACTGCGGTCTGACCAACGCCCTATAGAGGGGAAGTATCACCTCCCTGGACCTATTTGTCATGCATCTGCTGATGCACGATAAAGTGCCATTGGCTTTTCTGATGTCTTCGTCACACTGCCGGCTCATGTTCATCTTGGAGTCCACTAGGACTCCAAGATCCCTTTCCACCTCTGTGCCACCCAGCAGGTCATTCCCTAGGCTGTAGGTGTGCTGGACATTTTTCCTCCCTAGGTGCAGCACTTTGCATTTCTCCTTGTTGAATTGCATTCTGTTGTTTTCTGCCCACTTGTCCAACCTATCCAGGTCTGCCTGCAGCTGTTCCCTGCCCTCCGGCGTGTCCACTTCTCCCCATAGCTTTGTGTCATCTGCAAACTTGGACAGAGTACATTTCACTCCCTCGTCCAAGTCGCTGATGAAGACATTAAAGAGTATCAGTCCAAGGACCGAACCCTGCGGGACCCCACTGCCCACACCCTTCCAGGTCGAGACCGACCCAACCACCACGACTCTTTGGGTGCGACCCTCTAGCCAATTCGCCACCCACCGGACTGTGCAGTCATCCACATCACAGCCTCTTAACTTGTTCACCAGTATGGGGTGGGATACCGTATCGAAGGCCTTCCTGAAGTCTAAGTATACGGCATCCACCCCTCCTCCTGTGTCCAGGCGTTTCGTAACCTGGTCATAGAAAGAGACTAGGTTGGTCAGGCACGATCTGCCCGCCACAAACCCATGCTGGTTTCCCCTCAGCATAATTTGCCCTGCCGGGCTCTCACAAATGTGAGCCTTGATAATTTTTTCAAAGACTTTACCAAGGATGGAGGTGAGACTGACCGGCCTATAGTTGCCCGGGTCCTCCTTCCTCCCCTTTTTGAAAATGGGGACCACGTTAGCCCTTTTCCAGTCCTCTGGGACTTGGCCCGTGCGCCACGAGCGTTCGAATATTCCCGCCAGTGGCTCTGCAATGATGTCAGCCAGTGCCTTCAGCACCCTCGGATGGAGCCCATCCGGGCCTGCCGATTTAAAGGCATCCAGTTCTTCCAAGTGACTCTGCACCACCTCAGGATCTACGTATGGAAGTCCGGCGCCTTGCTGCTGCCTCTCTACATCCCCAGTGAGAGACTTGTTGTGCCCCTCACTTAGGAACACTGAGGCAAAGAACTCGTTGAGGAGTTCAGCCTTGTCCCCCCTATCTGTCACCAATTGTTTCTGCCCATTTAGCAGCGGTCCTATTCCTCCCTGGGCCTTCCTTTTACCTTGAAGCCCTGGAGGTGGGGCCAGAGCCCAAGAAGGCTCAAAGTCCCTTCAATGGATGGGGATATCAATGCCAAAGGGTGGATAGGCTCAGCAGGACAGAAGGCTGCGATGAAGAAGACTGAAGTAGATTTCATAGACATTTGGGCTGGAAGGGACCTTGAAGATCATCAAGTCCAGCCCCCTGCCCCAGGGGCAGCAAGTCAGCTAGGGTCAAAGGATCCAAGCAAGATTGTAACAGGAGGGCAGGCAGGGTCACCATGCTTTCCCCTGCCTTTCTGCTTTACCATGCCAAGTTACCGACAAGCACCTTCAAGTCCTTGCCCACCATGACTTTGATGTCATATGTATTTTATAGGGAGGCTACCCTTCATCCTCTTGGCCACAGTTATCCTGTTATCACTCATCCTGTTCCTGTACTGGGTGTTCTATGCACCCCAGCCTTATGGGCTATGCATGACTCCAACCATCCCCGTACCACGCCCCAAGCCTCGCAGATGCAACTGACGTTTGGTCTCTCTTGGTGCCCTCTCCAGCACTCAGGCTCTTTGTGGCCCCATCTCTCTCTGCGCCCTCTTTGGCACTTTGGCTCTTTGTGGCCCCGTCTCTCTCGGTGCCCTCTCTGGCACTCGGCAATCGCTGCCCCCTCTCTGGCACTTCTCACTGCCCCCACTCTCTGGGGCTTCTTGCTGCCCCCACTCTCTGGGGATAGGGTTCCCACACTGCTGTGGGTCCCCTATGAGGCCTCCTCCATCCCCTCTTAGCCTCACCCAAACTGCTGGCTCCAAACAGCAAACAAAACACAAGCCCCCTGGGCTACAACACAAACTCCCACCGTCCGGCTATAACATTAATCCAGCCCCCTTAGGGTGCTGTATCCTTTACCAGTCTCAAACAGCTGATGCATTCAGGCCTCTTCCTTCCGCTCACTCTGGCAGAGCTCCTTTCCCCTTGGCTGCCAGCAGGGAACTGCCTCCTGGCCTCCAGCCTAGCCTGTGATTTATATAGGAGCCCATCCCTGCCCCTTCTGGTCAGCTGACTAGGCAGGTATGGGTCACTAGTTCCCTCTAGTTGCCTCAGCAACCGGCACCTGAGGAGTTATCCCGGCTTTCCAAGTAGCAGGCATCTTAGTGCCCTGCTACAAAGATAAGCATTCAAACATGTCTTGAATGAGTCCAGAGTAGGTGCCTGCACCACTTCTAAAGGGAATCTATTCCAGGCCTTGGGGGCTCAGACAGTAAAGAAGTTTTTCCTTATGTCCAACCTAAAATGGTCATGGAGGAGTTTATGACTGTTGGTCCTTGTTATCCCTTGGGGTGCTCTGGTGAACAGACATTTCCCCAGATCCTGATGAATACTCCTTATGTACTTATAGGCAGCCACAAGGTCACCCCTGGGCCTGTGCTTTTCCAGGCTGAAGAGTCCCATGGCTCTCAGACTGTCATCATAAGGCCTATTCTCTTGCCCTCTGATCATACGCGTGGCTCTCCTCTGGACTCTCTCAAGCTTCTCAACATCCTTCTTGAATTGTGGAGCCCAGAACTGAATGCAGTACTCCAGGTGCAGCCTCACCAAGGCTGAGTAAAGCAGGGGGATGACATCCTGAGATTTACTTGAGAAGCATCTATGGATGCAAGCCAGAGTTTTGTTTGCTTTACCCAACATCACATTGGTGGCTTATGTTCATCTTGTGGTCAATCATGACTCCCAAGTCTCTTTCAGTTGTGGTGCTAGCAAGCATAGCACTGCCAAGCATATAAGCGTGCTGTGGGGGGTTTTTTCCTAATGTGAAGTTCCTTGAATTTTTCGGTATTGAACATCATCAGGTTTATATCCACACACTTACTAAGCTTATCCAAATAAGCCTGGATCACTAACCTATCTTCAGGTTAGGATGCTATGCCCCAAAGTTTAGTCTCATTAGTGAACTTTGCCAGTGCACTTCTGACACCAATGTCCACATCATTGATAAAGATGTTAAAGAGAACCGATCCAAGGACAGAGCCTTGGGGGACACCACTGGTCAAGAAGCACCATAATGATTTGCTTCCATTGACTACTACCCTCTGGTTCTGACCTCAGAGCCAATTTCACAGCCATTGGATTGTGGTGTAGCTGAAGCCACAGTTGGCCAATTTTTCCATGAGGAGATCATGGGATACCAGATCAAAGGTTTTTTTAAGGTCCAGATACATGATGTCAATCTCTTCTTCCCTGTCCAGGTCATATGTTACCTGGTCATAGAAGGAGATGAGATTGGTCAGGCAAGACCTACCCATGACAAACCCATGCTGGCTGTCCCTCAGGATGTTGCCATCAGCCAGCTTATTCAGAAGGGTCTCTTTGATAATTTTCTCCAGAATCTTACCAGGGATTGAGGTCAAGCTGATTGGCCTGTAATTCCCAGGATCTATTTTCTGCCATTTCATGAAGATGGGTACCACACTGGCCTTCTTCCAGTGTTCAGGTACTTCAGCTGAGCACCAAGAGTTTTTTAATATTTTTGCCAATGGTTGGGCTATGACACCTGCCAATTCCTTGAGTACTCTAGGGTGTAATCTGTCAGGACCAGCTGACTTAAAGATGTCCAGTCTTTCAAGGTGTTCCTTTACTAGGTCTACACTAATGCTGGGTATAAATACACCCTCACCCTGGCCATCCCAAGTCATGCTAGGCAGGGCAGTCCCTTTGTGATGATGAAAGACCAAATACAGCTTCTGAATGGGAGGCATCTGATGAGGGGTCTGGAGAGTTGGGGCCAGATGAGAGGAAGCTAGCAGATGAAGGATGCATTAGAGGGGCCAGGAGAGACAGCAGCCCAGGTACAACATATAGAAGCCCAGTGAAGAAAGACCATGGCTGATAGGTCTGCACTGGTCCTGGAGAATGACCTAAAACTACATCCTGCTGGGGAGGATGGTGTGGTGGGGCTGCCAGTGGTGGGGCAGCCCTCAGGAAATGCCACATTAGTGTCTCCCTAGTGAACAAAGAGTATGGGTGCCATAAATCCTCAGCTCTCAGTACCTTGTGGGTACCCTCTAAAGGTGAAAGGCTAAGGGAGTACACTCTAACAGAAAAGCAACAGGCTTGGGCAAGAGCATGTAGGCTAGGAGGACCTGAGCCGAAAGGCCTGATAAGAGTGAAGCCTAGTGAGAACCCTGAAGGAGAGTGAGGTCCAGGCACATCTCTGGGCACCTGAAGCCCACCAGGCATAAGGCCCTGTAGCCCCAGTGAATAGGAGGAATAATGACCACAGTGAGGGGTAGAATTCAATGGCCTAGAAGCCTGTTGAGAGGCAAAGAGCTCAGAGTGTGAGTTGAGGCCCCAGTGAGGGGGCATGTAGCCAAGGCAAGTGTTTGGATGCCTGAGACTGACTTTGGGCCAGATTGGGGGAGTTAGGAGTACTGGAGCTGTGGCATCAGGGCATAAAATGGGCAGCCTCCCACCTGGGAACAACTACCTATTATCACAACAAAGGCATGACAGGCGAGTCAGGTGGGAAGACTGCCTTAGACAAGTGGGTGGGTTGATACTGTGGCTGGCCCTGGGGATGCCCTCCATGTCACATACATATTCACAAGATTCCAGAAGTTAAGACTTTAAGAAAAACAAAATATTTTTAGATTTACAATTGAGCAATGAGTGCTGTTGACTCTATTTAAATATTTATCTATATTATACTAGTTGTACAAATACTTCCTGTTGGGTGCATCTACACCTGCACATTAACTGCACGGTAACTGAAAGTACTGCATAGTATGAACGTGCATCGACATGTGCATGCCCACACTGTGCAGTGAATATTATGACTTATGCATAAATTTGATAACTGCAACATGCAGTTGGCATGCGTCCCCATTATAGCCTATTGGTGAAACATCAAAACAACGTTGAAACAGCAAAACAGTTTTGTCTAAAAAAAAGGAAAAATGGTTTCAAAATGAAACAAAACTCAAAATAAAACACCATCCCATCAAAACAGTGAAATGGAAGCCGGAATAAAATGGTGCTGTTTCACACAGCCCTACTGCATAGTCATTTAGTACTAAATGACTACACAGTAACTGGAGTTACTGTGCAGTAACTTTGCTGAACAGCTTTTTGTGATGCTGACTTCACAGTAGCATTGTGTGATACTTTCTGCCATGAAAGACAACTGTGGAATGGGCGACTGCACAATCAGCATCTCATGTAGACATGGACAGTGAGAAGAAGATTAATTCTCTAATCTAATAATTCTCTCAGTTTTCATGTGGCAGGTAGGAAATCTGTTCCTCCTTCCTGGTGACTGAAAGGGGAATATCTGGATAACTCACTGCCTCTTCCTGTATAATGAATACTGCCTGCTCATAGGCTCTCTGTCTGCCAGAAATAATGAGTGGGTGTATTTTTTCCTATTTCATTCTAATTAACGTGTACACAACCATGGAAGAAGAGTATTGCTCTTCCTTTACAACCAAAATGTAGATGCATATGTGCTGAAGAAAAACAGAACAGATGTCCTCCAGGCTAGCAGGTTAATAGTTTCTGGGCCTTCTGTGGAAATATGAATGGAAATGGGAAATTCAAAGGTGATTAAGGATTGTAGGCATCTGACTCCCATTGAAACTAAGTACCTTTGGCTCTCCTAAAAATCCCAGCCATACAAAGCAAATAGAAAAAGAGTTTAATGTTGAACATGAAGTCATTTAAAGTTATTCAAACTCTTCAAAATGTTCATTGGGAGCTCTGGATGGTGTATGTCTGGAGTTGTCAGAAAAGTCCTTTAAATTTAAATAATATCAGACTGTCTTCATCTTTGAATACTCAGGAGCTTTCCTTATTTGCAAATCAATAGTCCTCCTGGAAATATGAATCATGGGTAGTGAGAGCAGTTTGAAATTATCAGAGTAATTCACATTTTCTGTACACTTCAGTTTAAACATAATCAAGGTTGAAGAATAGATTTAATGTGAAGTGAGTTAAAGCAGTGTGCGCTTCTTATATAAGCATGTTTTATAAGAATTTTATCTGGAGTAAGTTTTGGAGATATATTAATTGGCATACAGTTTAATACTGGAAATCTGAGAGTTTAACCAGAAATGTAAAATACAAGATAATCATAACAAGGAAAGATGATAAATTCTTACTTGATCTTTGGAGTGTTATGTGTCTTTCTCTGTGTGTGGCCCCTACTACATGTAGCATATATTATGCAATTAACTGGTTAATCATGCAATAAATTTAGACTGGCCACATGTGCAAAGGAAGATTGATCACAAGTGCAAAGTAAAATATCACATGATAAAATGTATCACACATGATAAAAAAAGCCAACCAGTTACAAAGTTAGTGCTTGAACAAGTATAATGACTCTATAGCTGGTTCTATCCAGCTTTAATTTGAATGTGTAACAGGGCCCAATGATTCACAGATAATATGAATTTGCTGCAGCTTCTAAATCAGAGTTATAGCCCATTTTAAGAAGTATTTGAACACCTAAAAATGTAGGTAAGTCCCTATGTGTGCAGATGCCTAGCTCTCCAACCACTGGCAGTTAAGTGTCTTACCTTTTGAGGATGGATTTTGAAATTCCCTTAAGTGAATAGCTACACCTTTAGGAATATCTTTGAAACTCTTGTCCTTTAACCCTTTAACTGAAATTTCTTGTCCTCTTACCTTTTGAAGTCCTGGATCCAATTCCTTATAAAAATCAAAATCGGGTCATATAGTAACTACCTATTTAAAAATGAAAAGAGAAGGAATGCAGAAAGAAAGAACAAGCTATGGCTTATGGGACAAGAT
Source organism: Alligator mississippiensis (assembly GCF_030867095.1). NCBI lineage: Eukaryota > Metazoa > Chordata > Crocodylia > Alligatoridae > Alligator > Alligator mississippiensis. The sequence continues at coordinate 51,096,183 of NC_081831.1, forward strand.
TTTATATGATTCATGAAAAAATTGGAGAGGAAATGAGCCCAAAGATATCCAAGGTAAAATTTCTAGTCTAACTGAAATCGATGGCACAACTTCTATTAACTTCACCTCTGGTGTCTCCCTTTACATGATGTCAGCCTTTGTATGTGAAGAGTTCAGAGAGCTAAGAGCAGTGAGGAGGGTTAACCAGGTGTCGTGGCCTCTGCAAAGGGCTGTGGATGCATGGATCCTCTATAAGACTCAAACAAGACTTACTTTTCCTCTCCATGTCCTATATATTGTAAATTTTTGGAGGCTTATTTGTCTCATGATGGAAAGCAGAGGCATAACTGGCCAGAACTGCACTCTGGGCAATCCTATACTACCCCACATCCCACTTCTGTGCCTTCTTTGAAGAGCATCTGGCTCTGGTTCTGGCCCTAGAGGCTTGGACAGCAGGGAGGGAAACTAGCAGTGGTGCAGAGCAACAGCTAGAGGTTTGCTGCTGCTGAAGGATCAACTGAATTTTTTGCCGCAGACATGCATGTCCAGTGTCCAAAAAACAATGATTCTTCTTCCCCACTCCCACCCCTCATCACCAGAAATGGAATTTGCCAAAATGTTCTCTACTGACACATGCTCCTTCACTGCAGCTATTGCTGTGCCTAGACCCCACTGGAGCTGTTGCCTTTCCCTCTCCTACCTCAGCCAGCATCTAAAGCAGGTATCCTACTCATCCAGCCACCCTTACACTACTGTGGGATAGTGCAGCTTGCCTTAAGGACATAATACAGGGCTTAGGAAAACAAATAAGCCTAAAATGAAGAGAAGATAATATTTTGTGAAACTAACAAATGTTACAAAACATTTGTCTTAAAACTACACTGATCTCACATGCAGAGGAGGTAACATGCAATGACAGGTTTAAGGCCTAATGTCTCATGCGTGTGGATCTACCTAAATCATGCTGGGAATGTGAGGCACAGCAGCTCCTTTGTTCTTGCTCTTTCTCCTGTGCACTCCCCTCCCACCATGCCTCCACCACTGATTGCCTGAAGGACCCTGGCAGTCCCACCATTCATTACTTGCTCCTGATTGATAGGGAGGCAAAGACCATGGTTTTAAATATGCCATGGTTTTTGCATCCCAGTCAATCAGTAGTCAGTGGTGGGGTCACCTTGGCCCCTCAGCAAATCAGTGGCAGGAGGCAAAAACTGTTGCATATTTAAAATTGTGTTTTTTTTCCTTCTGGCCAATCAGGAGTGAGTGGTGAGTGCACTATTTGCAAGAGCATGGAGCCCAGGCAGGTATGCTTCCTCAGGCTCCATGCTCTCTCCATGCTTAACCCATGCTGCTCTGCTCTTAGAGGAGGCATAGAGTCCTGGCTATATACTTTTTCCTGTTTACCAGGCTTTCTAATGGCAAGTCACAGATGTGCAGGTCAGAGATGGCAGTAAGCCTTAACCTGCAACTGCTCTGAAATTGTTAAACTTTAAAACTGCCTATAAGATTTAGAATGGTTTAAAGGTAACCTGTAACTATCCAAAGAGTAGCAAGGGTGAGGTTTTCAAAGGTATTTATGTCAATGAGACTTTTCCTCTCAAATCACCTTTAAGCTTTAGATAATCCCAGAGCATTAAAAGCAATAGTAATAATTTCTAAAAACAGTTTTTCAATGTCACATGGGCCTTTACATTATATTACTTTTCTATTATAAAGATTTGATGACAGCTGACTGATCTGTCATTATTCACTCATGATTTTAGAATCTGAGGATTATGATCATTAAATTTCATTCTGATTAACTACTTGATGCCATTCCATTGTGTGTATACATTCATGTTTATGGTTTAATTACTCTTTACAGTGGGACTGCTCTTTTATTCTTAAAGAGATGAATTCTTGCCCATACGACTGGAGGGCACATTTTTAATGCAAGTGTTTAGTTGGCATTATAGGATAATATAATTTCTTTTCAGTGTCAGAAATAAGATGAAGCTAATGTATTTTGGGTTAATGAAAGATCAGTATAAAAATATCAGGACATTCAGCCATAGCTTCAACAATTGGACAATAATTTTGGAAACTAAATAAGGTACATACATAGATTATATACTTATGTCTGTGCCAACAAAGATAAAATGCTACAGACATAAATAAAAAAAAAAAACCCTTGGACACCTTATAAGTGTTGTTTCTAGAGGCTCTTATTGCACTATGCAATCAATTTTCTTTTTATATTTCCTCCAAATTTATCCCCATTACTACAATAAAACATTAGAGAAAATCTCACTGAGTGAAGTTGTCTTGAGCAGCTATGATAGTTGAATGGTGAGTGAGCAGAATGCAGTTTCATTCCGTTTTCAAGTTGTTCCCTCTGTAGGGGCAAATTCTTTTCCTGGAAATCAGTGTACTAGGATGGCAGCTACAGTTTCCTAGTTGATGACCAATCTTATGGCACAGAAATCAAGGGGAAGGAAGGAAGGGACAGAGGAAGGGAGGGAGGAAGGAAGGAGTTTGGCTTTTTAACTACTTTATTCAGGGGTTTGGGGTACAAAAATTTGGCCCCTCTGGGGTTGAGGTCCAATATAAAAAGCAGAGACAAACACATTACCATCAAACCAAGAGCACCATTTAATTACATTCATAACATTACACCTTCATTGAATTACATGTCATGCCTAACATGCCGTTATGCAGTTGGAACACTGGCTACACAGTCGTATAGACCAAAGGTCTCTAAACAAATGATTCCTAACCTGCTGTATCCAGTCATGCATGTGACAACACCTTCAACTTCCCACACAAAGAGAAAAGCAAAAAGCAGCTTAGTGAGGGCCCCGGGTGTGGCATGAGCTGGGAGTTGAAGTCTGAAACTGAACCTGCCTGGTCGCCCAGATGAGTCATAACATCAGAGCACGTATTGAAGATGGCCATCCTTCACGTGGCACAGCAGTCCCTCAAGGGCCCAGTGTACTTTAAAGGTGGGCACTGCCTGCTGGAGCACAGCATGCTGTAACTCCAGTGAGAGTGGTCCCCACACCATGAGGCTGAAAAGCCGCAGGACATCACACTGCTTGGCTGCCTGGTATGGGTAGGAGCACACATAGGTGGCCACTGAGAGGCTCCTGCCCAGTGCCCACAGTGGCAGCTTGAGAGTGTCAAAGAGCAGATGCAGGCAGGGACAGTTGAGGAAGGCATGAAAAAAGTTCTCCTCAATGGCCCCAGGACAGAAGGGGCAGCCTGTTGAGGTGGATGGGTCAAAATGGTCCACAAATGTGCCAGTGGTTAATATGTCATGCAGCAACTGCCACTGCAGGTCACTAGTCTTCTTGGCAGTTGGTGCCTTATACCATGTGCACCAAGCCAGGTGGGCTGGTGGGGAATCTGGCAGCCCCAGGCACCATCACCACGGTGTTTCAGGGTGGCCTGCCAGTACCTTGGCATGGTGGATGTGAACCACCCAGGCATATAGGTTTCTATGCAACAGAAAAGCAAAGGGGCACCCTGTGTCACTGTCAGGAGACACAGGGAGTGTCAGCAGGGTGCCAGGCCCACCAGCCAGCTCACCAGCAACAGCCAGGGAGACTGTCAGCATGGGAAAAGCCTTGCTTGGGGCATCTTCAGCACGGGGGACCTGGCAAACCTGGAGATGGGCATCCAGGGTGACTGCTGCCTCCAGTGTGGGGGCAACCTGGACATCATGCAGGAGACAGCCCATGCTGTGGACAGAGTGCATGCCTAGCTGGGAGGTCAGGGCCTCAGGCAAGAGCCAGACTGACGGAGAGGGGTCAAGAAGATGGCTTAGGTGGAGGACACATGCCTGGATGAGGGTGGCCATGAGGCTGGTGGAGTCCAGGCTTGGTACGGGGTGCCTCAGTGCTAGGTTGTACACCAGGGTCTCCCTCAGCATGTGCAGGACCTGCAGGTGCCAGGCCCTGAGCTGGAGATGGAAGCTGGCCTGCCAGGCTCCTACCATGCTTCAGTAGAAAGCCAGAAGCACCACCCAGTTCAGGAGCATGAGGTCCAGCAGGAAGAGCCCCAGTCAAAGCTGTGGGCTTCCACCCTTTACAGGAACTGGAACACCAGTTGTTGCCAGGGGAGGCACTCCTCACTGTAGAGGAGTCACTGAAGGGCTTGCAGGTGGAAGGCAGCCACCTTGCTCATGAGGTCAACCAGGCTCTGGCCCCCATCAGTGACCGGTAGGTAACGGACACCTTGTGGGATCCAGTGGCGTCCATCCCAGAAAAATCTACCAGGAGGCACTGAAGCCTCTCAAGTATGTCCTGTGGCAGGTCGAGTATGCTGCACCAGTGCCATAGGGTTGCTGCCACCAGGTTGTTTGCAATGACGACACATTCACGGGAGGAGAGGCGGAGTAGGCAACAGTGCCACCATTGTAGGTTGTCCTCCACCCCTTTATCAAGGACATCCCAGTTACATGACATGAAGGTCAGTGGCCCCAGGAAAATGTCCAAGACCTTGAGGCCCTTGTGGTGCCAGGTGAGGCCCCCTGTCAAATCCCGGGGGGGGGGGGGTGTTGATCCATGCACCAAGCACCAAGGTATCACTCTTGGCTCAGTTGATGCAGGCTGAGGAGGTGTGTTCATAGCCTCACTGGCAATCCATCAGGGTCCACACATCTTCCTGGGTATTAAGGAAGATGGACACATCATCTGCATATGCCAACAGCCAGAGCAGAGGGCCAATGGATATGTCCATGGCTGATGGCAAGGCCATACTACTCAGGTGCTGCCACCGTGCATGCAACAGCGGCTCAATGGCCAGGGCATAGAGCATGCCCGACAGGGGGCACCCTGATGGATGCCCCTTTGTGTGGGGAACAGGGTGCAGAGCACGCCGTTCACTTTAAGCAGCCTGGGGGTTTCTTGGTACAAGATCCAGAGGGCCCCAGTGAAGAGGGGCCCAAAGCCAAAGCCCTCCAGGGCCTGGGAAGAGGTAGGCATGGCTTACCCAGTCAAAGGCCTTCTGCTGATCCAGAGAGATGAGGCTGATGTCTAAGCTGAAGAGTTCACTGGTTGTGAGTAGGTTGCAAAGCAGGAACAGGTTGTCTTGGATGGTCCTGCCTGGCACGCAGTAGTTATGCTCAGGCACAGTGACAGAGGCCATGATGGTGCAGAGGCAGGTTGTCAGTGCTTTGGTTAGAATCTTGTAGTCCATGCACAGCAGGGAAACCAGCCACCAATTCTTAATACAGCCAAGTTCTCCCTTCTTGGGTAGCAGCCTAAGCACCACTCGGTGGCAGCTGATCAGCAGGGCCTTGTCTGCAAGACTGTCCTGGAAAACGTACAGGAGGCAGGGGCTGAGGAGAGGCAAGAAGGTCTTTCATAGATTCATAGATGTTAGGGTCAGAAGGGACCTCAATATATCATCGAGTCCAACCCCCTGCATAGGCAGGAAAGAGTGCTGGGTTTAGATGACCCCAGCTAGATGCCTATCTAACCTCCTCTTGAAGACCCCCAGGGTAGGGGAGAGCACCACCTCCCTTGGGAGTCCATTCCAGACCTTGGCCACTCTAACTGTGAAGAAGTTCTTCCTAATGTCTAGTCTAAATCTGCTGTCTGCTAGCTTGTGGCCATTATTTCTTGGAACCCCCAGGGGCGCCTTGGTGAATAAAACCTCACCAATTCCCTTCTGTGCCCCCGTGATGAACTTATAGGAAGCCACAAGGTCACCTCTCGACCTTCTGTTGTGGAGGCTGAAGAGGTCCAGGTGCCCTAGTCTCTCATCATAGAGCGTGGCCTGCAAGCCTTTAACCATACGAGTGGCCCTTATCTGGACCCTCTCCAGGTTATCCACATCCCTCTTGAAGTGCGGCGCCCAGAATTGCATGCAGTACTCCAACTGCGGTCTGACCAGCGCCCGATAGAGGGGAAGTATCACCTCCTTGGATCTATTCATCATGCATCTGCTGATGCATGATAATGTGCCATTGGCTTTTCTGATGGCTTCGTCACACTGCCGACTCATGTTCATCTTGGAGTCCACTAGGACTCCAAGATCCCTTTCCACTTCCGTGCCACCCACCAGGTCATTTCCTAGGCTGTAAGTGTGCTGGACATTTTTCCTCCCTAGGTGCAGCACTTTGCATTTCTCCCTGTTGAACTGCATTCTGTTGTTTTCTGCCCACTTGTCCAACCTGTCCAGGTCTGCTTGCAGCTGTTCCCTGCCCTCCGGTGTGTCCACTTCTCCCTATAGCTTTGTGTCATCTGCAAACTTGGACAGAGTACATTTCACTCCCTCGTCCAAGTTGCTGATGAAGACATTAAAGAGTATCAGTCCAAGGACCAAGCCCTGCTGGACCCCACTGCCCCACACCCTTCCAGGTCGAAACTGACCCATCCACTATGACTCTCTGGGTGCGACCCTCTAGCCAATTCACCACCCACCGGACTGTGTAGTCATCCAAGTCACAGACTCTTAACTTGTTCACCAGTATGGGATGGGATATTGTATCGAAGGCCTTCCTGAAGTCTAAGTATACTACATCCACCCCTCCTCCTGTGACCAGGCATTTTGTAAGCTGGTCATAAAAAGAGACTAGACTAGTTCCCACATGGCCTCGGGGCAGGATGGGTCAACTGCAAATGGGCCACAATTGAAGTTGATGGTGTGCTCATGTGCACCTGGGTCCATGATTACCTGGCCCTCTGGGGTTTTAAGATGATCTAAGACTTTGATCACTTCCTGCCACTGCTCCACGTTGAAGAAGTGGGTTGGGGTGTTGGTTTCTGCCAGCTCTTCAAAACAGGTGTGGATCCTCACTCTATGGGCCAAGCTCTCCACCAAGTCACACAGGCATTTCCTGCAGAACCAGAGACTCTCACGCAGCACCGCCTCATGGCTAGCAGCCAGAAGGGTGGCCTCAAGCTCTGCCACATCTTCCTCCAGCTGTTGGATATGATGTTGCAATTCATTTGTAGCCAGCTGGGTGTTCTGTGCAGAACCTCCTGTTTCACTGGATCTCAACAACCATTGATGTTAAAAGTGCTAATGGTCGTGGTTGCCATGGGTGTGGGTATGGGAGAGGAAGAATGAGGTAAGTTGTAGGTGGAAGAGTGAGCACCCAAGAGCAGAGCAAAAAAGCACAGACAGGTTGGGGAAGGCCTATCATGCCATACTCTATTCCAGGGAAAGCCTAGGCCCCACTTATCTCTCACTTGCTGTGCAAGCTTCCCCAGATGGTAAGCCATCTTCTGAGTGCCTAGATCCTATTGCATAAGTTTGGCCACAGCTCTGGCAGCCATGACAAATAGTTTAGGATTTATGCACCACTAGGTGATGCACCCCGCTAAATTCTTCTGTTCTTTGGTCTGTTTTATAAAGGCCAGGAGACCCCCATAGTAGGTATTGACCCAGGAGGGTGGTCTGCCGACATGGGCTGGACATTTCTGACATAAGCACGGAAAGCTCCAGATGGGAACTCCTCCACAAACACAGTGTCCACACCCTCAATGTCTAGATACATCAGCCTCCTCTCATCATCCAGGTCAAAGGACTGGCTCTTGGAGAGCGATCCCCACCTTCTTGGGGGGAGAGAGGTCATCCTGCTCTCAAGGTTGCTTGTGACACTCAGGAAGCTGGATCTCCATCTCACTAGCTTCCTTATCCAATGTGGTAGGTTGCAACATGATGAAGAGGTCAGCAGACCCCTCTGCCACCCCCTGAGTCAGGCCTCCAGAAGAGAGGCATTCTGAATCACTTTTATTGCCACCCAACTCCAGAAACTGGGAGACAGGTGAGGGTTGGGGACCCTCACCTTCACCTCTCCCACCTCCCCTCCACAGTCAACAGGATCACCAGCATGACAGCTGGAGCAGGGTCAGGATCTCCAGTAGGCTGCCCCCCCCGGGCACCAGATGAGGAGGGTACCAGCAGGGATGGGGTGCCCTGAGAGGCCCCCTTCACTTTCCTTTCTTTGTTTTTCTTCTTCCTAGTGGCAGGTGGCACACCCCTCATAGGGGATGGGCTGAACACCTGGCCCACCTCCCCAGGGCCATCCACCTCTGACAAGGTCACAGTGGAGGGGGGCCAGGATGAGAGCTGAGCCCCATCATCCAACAGGGCCTTGGCACCACAGTCACCGACCACCCCACCGACCTCAACCAGGGTGGTCAGGGCAGGCAGGGGGCAAGTGGAGGCATCAGCCCCTCCACCTGGTGGGGCCACTGCACCAGGGGGTTGGGTACTGTAGGTGGAATGGGCATGGGAGAGGACTGGGGAGTAGTCCCCGCCCCTCCACTGTATGGTGTTCCAATGACAGAGACCCCAGCCCCCTTGGATGGAACATAAGTGAAAGGAGGTTGGGAAGAGGTCCCAGGCTCACTCGGTGGGACCTGTGTCCCAGAAGTGGATGCACCAACCATCAGCACTGCTGCAGTCACCGATGTTCCTGTTGCTTTCCCCCATGGTCACTGGGCTGCTAGGTGGAAGGAGCTACCACACTGGAAACATGTGGTCTTCCCCAAGAAAAAATAAATCACAAGCCTCCGCCCTTCAAATGTGATGTTCAAGGAGTGAAGCAGAGACCGTGGGCCCTCCCTGAGGAGCATGAAGACCTGCCTTTGAAAAGACAGGACATGCTTTGGGTCCTTTCTTCTGGTCATCAGTCAGTGAAAGAGACTCGTAGGAACCCCATAGGGCTCAAGTTCCTTGGCCAGCTCCTGGTCGGTCACATGTAGGGGCACATTGGAAATCATCACACCTCACAGGTGTAGGAGCAACCATTTCTGCTAGGACAGGGTTAATTTCAAAAGCCAGGCTAAGAAAATGGGAAAAAAACAAACAAACTTCTGTATATTAACTACAAAGATAAGTGTCTGGGAATGCATCCAAAAAAGATGAAAATAAAAAGTTAAGTGTCCAGAGGGGAGGGGAGAGGAGGGTAAGGAAGAAGGAGGGGGAGGGGGGAAATGAAAGAGCCAGGAGAGGCTACTGGCAGTTAGGAATAAAGCAGAAACAGAAAAAAAGAAAAGGAGGGGGGTTTGAGAGCCTCCTTCAAAAGGCGTAGATATAGAAAATTATAGTTCCCTGCAACAAACAAGCAGAAAAAAAGAAAGAAAGAAAGACTTTGACTTCTGACTTTTAAGAAGCATTTATTCTGGGGAGGGTGACAAATGGGGGGCAGTAGAAGTCATGTACAGGTTGGTCCTAGGAGCTGGACCTCATGGACAAGGCTTGGGCTTATGGCTTGCAAGGCCTGCCCGTACACTCTAGACAAAAAAAACCAAAAACACAACAAAAGGAGTATTTACATATATACCTATATACAGTTCTGCCAGTGGGGACGCCCAGGGGGGTCTCAGGACATCAGGGGTTGACCTGCATGAACAAAGCCCGAGGTCTCAGATCGCTGGATGCGCCTCTCCACCTTGAGCAGCTGGTGGCATCACAGGGCAAGGAGCAGGTGTGCCCCCTCAAGGGCCCAGTGTTCCTCAAAGGTGGACACCGTTCACCAGAGGACCGTGTGCTCAAATTCAAGTGAGAGGTGGGCCTGCATCTGCAGGCAGAAGAGCTGCAGAGCATCGTCCATCCCGGTCCCGGTGAGCCAGTTTTGCCGGCTCTTCAAGATGGCCATCTTGGCCTGGCCCAGCAGGAAGTTGGCCGGGCTGACTGGAGGTCACCAGTCTTCTTGGCAGTTGGTGCCTTGTACAGCATGCACCACTCTGGGGTCCTGAGCCACACCAGGTGCTGCTGCCACACAGTGTTGGTGGGGCTGGCCAGCACCTGGGTGTGCTGGGTGCACACCACCCACACGTAGAGTCCCTTCCAGGGCAGTGTGCCAAAAGGGCAGCCCGTATTGCTGCTGGAGGGCACAGGCAGCCTAAACAGTGTGTTGGGTCACTCAGCCAGCTCACTGGCCACCGCTGGGATGACTGGCAGTGGTGGGAAGGCATCACCTACAGCTTCCGCAGTAGGGAGGGCCTGGTGAACCTGGAGGTAGCCTTCAAGGGCAGTTGCTGCTGCCATCAGGAGGTTGGATCTAATAGCCCATAGAAGCTGGCCCACTGTGCAGATGGAGTGCAGTGCCAACCGGGCAGCCAGGGCTTCAGCTGACAGCCAGTCTGACTGAGCAGGGTCCAGGAGGTGCCCCAGGTGGGTGGTGTGTGCCTTGATGAGAGCAGCCATGAGGCTGGTGGAGGCCAGGCTCGGCACAACATGCTGTAGGGCCAGGTTGTAGACTAGGGGCTCCCGAAGCAGTTGCGGGAAACACAGGTGCCTGTCCTGGAGACAGAGATGGAAAGCAGCCCACCAGGCCCGCACCATGCTGCAGTAGAATGTGGGAAGGACCTCCCCATTCAGGAAGGTGAGGTCCAGCATAAACAGCTCTCAGTCAAAGTCAAGGCCCCCCACTCACTGCAGAAACTGGCATGCCAGCTGCCACCATGGGAGGTGGCTCTTGGCATCCAGGAGCTTCTGGAGGGCTTGCAGCCAGTAGGCAGCCACCCTGCTGGCCAGGTCGATCAGGTCCTGGCCCCCGTCACTGGTGGACAGGTAAAGGGTAGCTTGTGGGAGCCAGTGGCGTCCATCCCTGAGGAAGTCCACTAGAAGCCACTGCAGTCTCTCAAGTAGCTACAGCGAAGGGTCCAGCACCATGCAGCGGTGCCACAGGGTCGCCGCCACCAGGTTGTTGGTGATGAGGACCCGGCCGTGGTAGGAGACAGCGGGCAAGCACCAGCACCAGCGCTGAAGGCAGGCCTCCACTCCCTCTGCCAGGTCCTCCCAGTTGTGGGCTGCAAAGCCTGGTGGCCCCAGGAACACTCTCAGGGCTTTGAGGCCTTCCTGGTGCCAGGCGAGGCCTCCCAGCAGGTCCGGAGCTGGTTTGCCAGACCGCATCCCGAGCAGGAGTGTGTCACTCTTGCCCCAGTTGATGCAGGCCAACGCAGTGAGCTTGTAGGTGTGTTGGCAGTCCACTAGGGCCCACACATCCTTCTGGTTGCCCAGGAAGACTGTCACATCATCCACGTACGCTGTCAGCTGGATTGGGGAACTGGTGGTCAGGCATGGTGCTGGTGGCAGGGCTAGGCCAATCAGGCAACATCACAGAGTATGCAGCAGTGGTTTGATGGCCAGGGCATTCAGCATGCTTGAGAGGGGGCCACCCTGTCATATGCCGTGATGCACCGGGAATGTGGAGCACAGAACACTATTCACCTTGAGCAGGCTGGAGGCATCGTGGTCTAGGACCCGGAGCACCGTGATGAAAAATGGGCCGAAGCCAAAAGCCTCGAGAGTGCTGAGCAGGTACCAGTGGTCGACATGATCAAATGCCTTCTCCTGGTCCAGAAAGACCAAGCTGACATCCAGGCCAAAAAGCTCCACAGCCATGTGCAGGTCACACAGCAGAAACAGGTTGTCCTGGATGGCCCTGCCCAGGACACAGTATCTCTGCTTGGCCCGATGATTGAGGTCATGCCGGTACAGAGACAGTTCGCCAGCACCTTCACCAGAATCTTATAGTCAGCGCAGATAAGGGAGATGGGCCTACAGTTCATAAGGCAGCCAACGTCCCCCTTCTTGGGCAGCAAGGTGAGCACTGCCCAGTGGCAGCTGGTCGGCAGGGTCCCATTGGCAAGGCTCTTGTGGAAGATGCAGAGGAGGCTGGGCCCAAGGTCAAGGCCCAGGACCTTGCCTGAGACAAGCCCCCCCACAGCAGCATCGAGCTCTGCCAGGGAGAGTTCGTGCTCCAGGACCTTGACCTGAGAAGTCCTGAGGCATGGCAGGTCCTTATGCAGTTGCTGAGCGTTCTTCGGACAAATGGGTTCAGCCGCAAACAAGTCCCAATGGAAGATGACAGCATGCCTCTGCACTTTGCCTGGGTCTGTAAGCAGCCATCCCTCCGGGGTCTTGAGATGGTCCAGTGTCTTTGCCACACCCTGCCGCCTCTCCAGGCAGAAGAAGAAGCTAGTTGGGGTGTCAGCCTCTGCCAGCTCCAGGCAGCGGGCACATACCTGCGCACCACAGGCCACACCCTCCGCCAGCTCCTGCAGGCATTTCATGCAGCACCGGAGGATCTCAAGGGGTGCCACATCATTGTCCACGTGGAGCAGGGTTGCCTTGAGCTCCACCACATCCTCCTCCAGCTCCTGGAGCTCCAGCTCCAGTATTGCCAGCTGGAGCTCACTCGCCGCCAGCTGGCAATACTGCTGGCAGAATGCCCAGATCTGGACCTTCCCCACGTCCCACAACAGGTGCCAGGAGGAGTAGTATGCTCGCGCCACCTCCCAGCTCCTCCTGAGGTGGGCAAAGCAGTCCCTGAAGTGGGTGTCCTGCAGCAGGCTGACATTGAGGCACCAGTAAGGGGCCTGGGTGCGTGCTCTGCCAGGCAGGCTCAGCTCTCAGCAGACCATGGCATGGTCTGAGAGGCCCGATGGAATGATGTGGCTGTGCGCAGTAACGGCAGGTGGTGCTGGCCGAGGTAGAGGTGGTCGAGGCGGGCCATGGCGAGCCCACTGGCACTTATCTTTGCCCAGGTGTATTGTCGCGCGTCAGCGTGGAGGACCCGCCAGGCATCAACGAGATCCGCCGTCTCCAGCACAGTCCGCAGCTTGCGGGCTGAAGGTAGATGCGGCTCCGGCCCCATCCAGTCTAGCAGCGCATCGACGGTGCAGTTGAAATCCCCGCCCACAAGGAACAGGTCATCCTTCTCGCTGACGCCATGCAGGTGGTCGCCCAAGGTCTCTAGGAAGGCGACCCTCTCTCTCCCATCGGTGGGCGCGTAGACATTGACGAGAAGCAGGCTCTGGTGTGCCAGGGTGACATGGATGGTCAGCAGCCAGCCGGGGACAACCTCTCGTGCCACTGCCGAGTCGTACCGCGCTGTGGCAAGAGGAGGGTCACCACTCCTGCGCTGAGGTTGGTGCCGTGGCTCAGGAACAAGCGACATCTCCAGGTGGTGTGCCAGTCGGCTTGAATGTGCACATCGCTGTGCGTCTCCTGGAGGAAGGCGATCGCCAGTCGCTTTTGCTGCAAGCCCTCCAGGACGGCCATCCGCTTCACCGGGTCTCTGCAGCCGTTGGTGTTTAGCGAGGCAATTGTGGTAACTGCCATAAGCCGGAGAAGAGAGAGGAAGGGTAGGCAGGGTACAGGCGGGAGAGAAGGTGACAGATCCGGGCAAAAACCAGAGAGACAGGGGAAAGCCTAGCGTTGCCCTACCCTATTCCTCAGGCCCGCATTGGGCCCACACCTCCCTCACCTGGGTCACCAGCTTCTCGAGCTGGAAGGCATGTTGACGTGTGCTCGGGTCCCGGCGCATGAGCCTCGTCACATCGCTAGCGATGCGGACAAACTGCGTGGGGTCCGGGCACCATTGTTGGATACTCTCGGCCACATTCCTCTGGCCCTTGGTCTGGTCCAAGAGGTTGAGGAGGCCTCCATAGCTGGGGGCCACCCAGGGGGGTTTCTCCAGAAGGAGCTGGATATTGCCGACCGAGAACTGGCGGGGCTACACTCTGGGAGGGGACTTCCCAGTGAGACCGGTGAAAGTGTCCTCAATGGCCAGGATCCCTAGCAGGCCCCCCTCCATATCTGGGTTGAGGACCGTCTGGGAGATTGATCCCCATCCACTTTGGGGGGCAGATGTCATCCTGCTCCCGGGGTCGCTTGCGGTGCTCAGAAGGCAGGCACTCCATCTCCTCCTCATCGGCCTCGGGGGGCAGGGGAGCGGACGGTGGGGTGGCAGGACCCTCTGATGTCTCCTGTGTTTGCTGCTGCTCGGGAGGCAGGCACTCTCCCCCTGCCTTGTCGCTCACAAGACCCACTAGCTGGGATGGGGACAAAGGGTTGCCAGACATCTCTGGAACACCCTCAGTCATGGCCTGAGGTGGCAGGGCTTCCGGGGGGGCAGGCAGGGTGGGCTCAGATTCCCTGGTTACCTTTTCCCCGATGCTGTCTGAGGCAGGTCCTTTTTGCCTTTTGCTCTTGGCTTTTTTGGGAGCAGCCAGCACCTCCCCTGTAGGGGGCGGGCCAGGCTGCTTGGGGTTCACCACCTCCGGGTCCACCACCTTGGCAGAGGCAGGGGTGGAGGGAAGTGGAGGGGCTCCACCTGATGGGGCCCCAATGCCTGAGACTCCAGCCACCTTGGAGGGGCAGGGGTGGAGGGAGGTGGAGGGGCTCCACCTGATGGGGCCCCAACGGCTGAGACGCCAGCCGCCCCGGGTGGAACTGGGACAGGAAGGGACTGGGAGGACTCCCCAGCCCCTCCACCAGGCAGGGCATCAGCCATGACAGGGGCGGGAGAACCCTGGGAGGATGTCCCAGGCCCGCCCCCCCCGGGTGGCATGCCAATTCCAGAGGGGTTGAGCCCCTCGGATGGAGCAGGGTTGGAGGGGGGCTTGGCAGATCCCCCAACCCCACACTTTGATGAGGTCTCACCCCAGAGGTGGATGCACCATCCTCCTGGGCAGGTGCAGCAGCCAGTGCCCCGGCTGACTGCCGTAATGGGCATTGGGCAGCTAGGTGGGAGCTGCTGCCGCAGTGGCGGTATGAATTCCTGCCCTGGGAGAAATACACCATGTAGGACCTCCCATCCAACACAAAGGTCAAGGAGGGAGGTAGTTTCCGGGTGTCACCCCTGAGGAGCATGAATGCCTGCCTCCAAAAGGAAAGGACAGATTTGAGCTTGGGGTCCCTACTCCCCATGGTCAGCCTGCACCAGGGGCTGGTGAGGACACCATAGTGTGCGAGCGCGTTGGTGAGGTCACAGTCTGGCAGGTGCAGGGGGATGTTGGAGGCCACCACCCACACTGCCAGGGTCTCCAGGGGCGTAACCAAGTGGTGGACCCCCGAGATGTCCAGCCCCACCGCACACACCTCCCTCACCAGGCTGGGAGAACTCAAATATACAATGGGCACTGAATTGACCAAGGAGGTGTACCGGATGCTCTGGCATCCCAGCAGGTCTGCCAGAGCCCCGGCGCAGTCCTCCACCCTGACATAGAGAGGGGCATGCACCCACAGGCCATGGCTGAGGGGAAGGTCTGCAGAGACATCCCCATGCCAAGTGCCTTGGCTGCTGGCAGCCATCCCGGGCAGGAGAGGTTTAACTCTCCCACAGGAGGGACTTTTAACAACTTTATTTCACAAAAGATCAGGTACAGAAAGCAAAAAAACCATCAAACCACACCAGAGAAAAACCATTCCAGGACATTCAGAACATCACACCGTGACAAACACCTTCGCAGTAATACACATCATGTCTAACATGCTATATATAAGCGCCAACTAACCGACGGTGACCGCCACTCAGCCTCAGAACCAGACTGATTAAAGGGAGTTCACGGGACTGCTACCCGGTTTCCTAGAGCGTCTACACGGGCGGAACTTTTAAAGCCGTCTCTTCTCCCAAACTGAAGGAAGGACTTTTAGCAACTTTATTTCACAAAAGATCAGGTACAGAAAGCAAAAACCATCAAACCACACCAAAGAGAAACCATTCCAGGACATTCAGAACATCACACCGTGACAAACACCTTCGCAGTAATACACAACTTGTCTAACATGCTATTTATATATATAGCCCTCAAGAAACGAACAATTCCACCCTTCCCTGTCCCAAAGTACGCGTACAAAAACCTTCAACTTCTCAACCTGAGAAAATAAACAAAAGCAGCCTGGTGAGGGCCCAGGGCACGGCACAAGCCGGAAGCCACAGTCCGCCGCCGCGCCCACCCGGTTGTCCAGACCGGTCATGACATCAGAGCGCGTATTTGAGATGGCCGTCCTCCACGTGGCACAGCGCTCCCTCAAGGGCCCAGAGTGCCTCGAAGGTGGGCACCCCCCGCCGGAGCACAGCGTGCTCAAACTCCAGCGAGAGGCGCGTCCGCACTAGGAGGCCAAAGAGCCACGGGGCATCGTCTGAGCCGGTGCCGGCAAGCCGGTTACGGCGGCTCTTGAGGACGGCCATCTTGGCCTGGCCCAGCAAAAAGTTGGCCAGGCAGATGGTGCCCCGCTCGGCCGCCCGGTACGGGTAGGAGCATATGTAGGTGGTCTCTGAGAGGCTCCTGCCCAGCGCCCGCAGCGGCAGCTCGAGGGTGGCAAAGAGCGGCCGCAGGCGGGGACAGTCCAGGAAGGCGTGAAAGAGATCCTCCTCCACGCCCCCAGGGCAGAAGGGGCAGGCCGTCGAAGCGGCTGGGTCAAAGTGGGACGCAAACGTGCCAGTGGCTAGGATGCCGTGCAGCAACCGCCACTGCAGGTCGCCAGTCTTCTTGGCGGTCGGCGGCTTATACAATGTGCGCCACGCCGGGTGGGCCGGTGGGGAAGCCGGTGGCCCCAGGCGCCGTCGCCACGGTGTATCGGGGTGTCCTGCCAGCACCTGAGCATGGCGGACACAGACCACCCAGGCATACAAGCTTCTACGCGATAGAGAAGCAAAGGGGCAACCCGTGTCACTATCGGGAGGCATGGGGAGCCGCAACAGAGTGCCCGGCCCACCGGCCAACTCCGCGGCCACAGCCGGGGTGACCGGCAGCGAAGGGAAAGCCTCGCTCGCGGCATCCGCGGCCCGCGGGATCTGGCGCGCACGGAGATGTTCGTCCAAGGCGGCCGCCGCCACCGGCGGGAGGGCGGCGCGGATGTCACGCAGGAGATGACCCATGGTGCGGATGGAGCGTACGCCCAGCCGTGTGGCCAGCGCCTCGGGCGACAGCCAGGCTGACCGAGCGGGGTCCAGGAGATGGTGCAGGCGGAGGACACGCGCCTGGATAAGGGTGGCCGTGAGGCTGGCAGAGGCCAGGCTCGGCACGGAGCCCCACAGGGCTGAGTTGTGCACCAGAGGCTCCCTCAGCAGCTGCGGGAAACACAGTGTCCGGGCTCGAGGCTGGAGGCGGAAGGCGACCTGCCAGGCTCGTACCACGCTGCGATAAAAGGCCGGAAGCACCGCCCAGTTCAGGAGCGTGGGTGTCAACAAAAAGAGCTCCCGGTCAAAGCCAAGGGCGCCGACCCTCTGTAGGAACCGGCACGCCAGTTGTTGCCATGGCAGCTGCTCCTCGCTGTAAAGCAGTCGCTGAAGGGCCTGCAGGCGGAAGGCCGCCACCCTGCTGGCCAGGTCAACCAGACCCTGGCCCCCCTCGGCAACAGGCAGGTGAAGGACGGCTCGTGGGAGCCAGTGGCGCCCATCCCAGAAGAAGTCCACCAGGTTGCGCTGGAGTCTCTCCAGGAGATCCGGTGGGGGGTCGATCATGGCGCACCGGTGCCACAAGGTCGCTGCCGCCAGGTTGTTGATGACAAGGACGCGCCCCCGGTAGGAAAGGCTGGGCAGGCGCCAGCGCCACTGCTGCAGGCGGGCCTCCACCCCCTCCTCGAGGTCGTCCCAGTTGCACGCCATGAAGGTCGGTCACCCCAGGAACACGCCCAAGATCTTAAGGCCCTCGCGACACCATGTGAGCCCCCCCGGCAAGTCCGGGGGGGGCATGCCAGTCCATGCGCCAAGCAGCAAAGTATCGCTCTTGGCCCAGTTGATGCTGGCGGAGGAGGCGCGCTCATAGGCACGCTGGCAATCTGCCAGGGCCTGCACGTCTTCCTGAGTGTTGAGGAAGACGGTGACATCATCCGCATATGCTGACAGCCAGAGAGGAGGCCTAGCGGACGGACTGGTGGCCACTGGCAGGGCCAAACCACTCAGGCGGCGTCGCAGCGTGTGCAGCAGCGGCTCGATGGCCAGGGAGTAGAGCATGCCCGACAGTGGACACCCCTGACGAATGCCCCTGCATGCGGGGAACGGAGCACAAAGCACACCGTTCACCTTGAGCAGGCTGGAAATGTCTTGGTACAAGACCCGGAGGGCCCCGGTGAAGAGGGGCCCAAAACCAAAGGCCTCCAGAGTCCGGAAGAGATATGCGTGGCCCACCCGGTCAAAGGCCTTCTCCTGGTCTAGAGAGATGAGGCCGATGTCGAGGCCAAAGAGCTCGCTAGCCGTGAGTAGGTCAAGCAGCAGGAACAGGTTGTCTTGAATGGTCCTGCCTGGCACGCAGTAGCTCTGCTCAGGCCCGGTGAGAGAGGCCATGACCGCGCAGAGGCAGGTGGCCAATGCTTTGGCCAGGATCTTATAGTCCGCGCACAGCAGGGAGACCGGCCGCCAGTTCTTCATGTAGCCCAGGTCTCCCTTCTTGGGCAGCAGGGTCAGCACCGCTCGGCGGTAGCTGATCGGCAAGACCTTGTCGGTGAGGCTCTCCTGGAAAACACGCAGGAGGCTGGGGCCGAGGAGAGGCCAGAAGGTCTTGTAAAACTCAGCAGGCAACCCATCGAGGCCCGGGGCTTTGCCAGAGGCGAGGCCGGTCGTGGCGGCCGCCAGCTCTTCCAGGGACAAGTCCCGCTCAAGCTCTCCGGCCTCCAGGGCATCGAGATGTGGTAGGCCCTCGTGGAGTTCCTGCGTGGCCTCGGGGCACGACGGCTCGGCCGCAAACAGGTCACAATAGAAGGCAACGGCATGTTCGGGTATTTCACCGGGCTCTGTAATTACCTGGCCCTCAGGAGTCGTGAGATGGTCCAAGACTTTGCTCGCTGCCCTCCGCCGCTCCAGGTTGAAAAAGAAGCGGGTCGGGGCGTCAGTTTCCACCAGCTCCTGGCAACGGGCGCGGATCCTTGCGCCGTGGGCCGCGCTCTCCGCCGAGTCGCGCAGACATTTCCTGCAGAACTGGAGGCTCTCACTCAGTGCCGCGTCGCTGCCAGCGGCCAGCAGAGTGGCCTCGAGCTCCGCCACGTCCTCCTCCAACTCCCGGATACGTCGGCGTGTCTCGTTCGTGGCCAGCTGGGTGTACTGCTGGCAAAAGGCTCGGATCTGTACCTTGCCCACGTCCCACCACAGCTTCCAGGAGGAGTGGCTCAGTCTCGCAGCCTCCCACCTCCTCCAGAAGTGGGCAAAGCAGTCCCGGAAATAGGAGTCCTGAAGCAGGCTGACGCTGAAACACCAATAAGGTGCCCGTGCACAGGCTCTCCCCGGCAGGCTCAGTTCACTGAAGGCTAGGTCATGATCTGACAGACCCGAGGGAGCGATGCAGCTGCTGCGCAGGAGTGGCAGGTGGTACCTGGTGACATAAAGGCGGTCGGGGCGAGCCATGGTGACACCACCGGCACCCATCCTGGCCCAGGTGTACTGGCGCGCATCAGGATGCAGGGCTCACCAGATGTCCACGAGGTCTGCCCCCTCCAAGGCAGATTGCAGCTTGCGAGCGGAGGGCAGGTGGGGCTCAGGCCCTGTGCGGTTGAGGCGCGGGGCAGTGGTACAGTTGAAATCCCCACCGAGGAGGAGCAGGTCATCATCCTCACTAGCATCGCGCAGGAGGGCAGCCAAGGTCTCAAAGAAAACGACCCTCTCCTGACCATCAGAAGGCGCGTAGACGTTGATGAGCAGCAGGCAGTGTTGTGCGAGGGTGACGCGGACAGCTAGCAGGCAGCCGGGGATGACCTCCTGCGGCACCGCCGTGTCAAGCTGCAGCTGCGGTGATAAGAGAGTCATGACCCCAGCGCTAAGGTTGGTGCCATGGCTCAGGAACACCTGTCCTCGCCATGCAGCCCGCCAGGCCGCCTGGTTGAATCTGTCAGAGTGTGTCTCTTGAAGGAAGGCGACGGCCAGCCTCTTCTGTCGCAGGAGCTCCAGGACGGCTTTGCGCTTCACCGAGTCTCGACAGCCGTTGATGATGAAGGTGCCAATGGTTGTGGCTGCCATGGATGTGGGTGTGGGAGAGGAAGAGCAAAGCAAGGTACGGGTGGAAGAACGAGCACCCAAGAGCAGAGCAAGGCAGTACAGACAGGTCAAGGAAGGCCTACTGTGCCCTACTCTAGTCGAGGGACCCGCCCAAGTCCCACTCAACTCTCACCCTCTGGGCAAGCTTCTCCAAACGGTAAGCCATCTGCTGGGTGCCCAGATCCTGCTGCATGAGCTTGGCAGCTGCCCTGGCACCCTTAACAAACACTTTGGGGTCTGCGCACCACTGAGTGATGCGTCCCGCTACGTTCCTCTGCCCCTTAGCTAACTTCAACAAGGACAGGAGTCCCCCATAGTCTGGAGGGACCCAGGGGGGCTCCGCCAGCTTGGGGTGGATGTTGCCTAAGGAAGAGCGGCGAGTCCACACCCCCGGAGGGAGCTCGTCCGCAACCGCAGCATCGACACCCTCAATGTCTAGACACATCAGCCACCTCTCATCGTCTGAGTCAAGGACCGGCTCCACGAGGGCATTCCCTGTCTTCCTGGGGGGGGAGAGGCCATCCCGCTCACGACGCCTCTTGCGAGACTCAGTGAGCTGGACCTCCATCTCGTCAACTTCTCCATCTGATCCGCCAGGCTGGGGCATGACCAAGGGGGTAGCAGACTCTCCCGCCACCCCGGAGGCCAGACCACCAGAAGAGAGGCATTCACCACCATCCCCGCCGCCGCCCGACTCCGGAGGCTGGGGGACAGGCGAGGGGAGAGGGACCCCTGAAGCCCCCTCCACCTCCGCCAAGTCTGCCCCGCCGATGGCTACATCCAACGGGGTGGGTGGTATGGCAGCCAGAACGGGGCCAGGCTCTCTAGTGGGGGGTCCCTCGGCACTGGCCGAGGAGGGTCCTGACAGGGATAGGGCATCCTGAGAGGCCCCCTTCATCTTCCTCTCTTTGTCCTCCTTCTTCTTCTTCTTGGTGGTAGTGGGCAGCTGCCCCTGTGCTGGGGATGGGCCAGACTGCCCCGCCCCCCCAGTCGGCGGGGCCCCTGCACTGAGGGCAGGGGGCGCCACAGACGGGGGAGGCGGCGGCAGGGCCTGGGTAGTAGCACCAGCCTCTCCACTGGACGATGGTTTCACACCAGAGCCCCCAGTCCCCTGAGATGGAGTAGGGGTGGAAGGAGGCTGGGAGGAAGAGCTCCCTGTCTCCCTGGGCCTGCCGCGTGCCCCAGAAGTCAACACGCCGTCTCTCGGCGCTGCCGCAGGTGGCGATGGTCCGGCCGCCTTGCCCTGAGGGCACTGAGCAGCCAGGTGGGAGGAGCCGCCGCACTTAAAACACGTAGTCTCTCCCACAGACAAATAGATAATATACCTCTGACCCTCGAGAGTGAGGCTCAGGGAGCGAGGTAGAGACTGGGGGCCCTCCTTGAGGAGCATAAAGACCTGCCTCCGAAAAGACAGGACGTGCTTCCGCTGAGGGTCCTAGCTTCCTATCGGCAGCCGGCGAAAAGGACTCGTAGGAACTCCATAGGCCTCAAGTCCCCTGGCCAGCTCCCGATCAGAAACATGTGGTAGGATGTTAGAGATCACCACCCTCACTGCCTGAGTCTTTAGGGGTGTGACAGGGTAGTGGATGCCCGCAATGTCTAGGCCCTCAGCACACACCCTGTCAACCAAGGCAGGCGTGCTCAAATAAATCATCGGGACCGTGTTCACACGACCCGCATAGCGGATGGTACGCCATCCCAGGAGCTCAGCCAGAGCCTCCATGCAAACCTCGAGCCCCACATAGAGAGGGGTATGAACCCTCAGGCCATGCATCAGCGGGAGGTCCCGAGAGACATCGTCATGCCAACTGCCAGGTGTAGGAGCAGCCATCCTCACTAGGACAGGGTTAAACTGCAAAGCAAAAAAAAAACAACTAAGGGAACGAAAAGAAAACTTAAACACAGGAGCTCAAGGCCAAGCTCCCGGGAATGCGGCCAAAACAGAAAGTGAAGATAAGTCACTGAAAGGGAGGGAGGGATTTGGGGGGTGAAAAAAAAAAAGCGTGGATAGAACAAAAAAAGGGGGGGGAAGAAAAATGTACCCCTCAAGTGGCAAATGATAATAGAGACCTCCCCACAAAGGGGGAGGAGGGTGGAGGGGAAAAAAAGCGGCAGGGGAAGGGGGGGGGGGTTAAAACAGCAAAAAGAAAAAAGAAAAGGAAAACTAAGGGGTGAGGGGGGGATGGAGGGTTAATTAAGAGCACCTCTGGAAGGCAGGCTAATGGAAAAGGTAACTCCCCGTAACAAGCAGACAGAAAAAAGAGAAAGAAAGGGAAAGAGACAGTAAAAGAGAAGGCTGCAAGAAGCGTCTTACAGACAAAGAAACTGGAAGCAGAGGGGGAGGGAAGAGAGAGGAGAGAAAAGTGGGGGAAAAAGCTGCAAAAAGCAAGAAAAGAGTCAGAAAGCAAAATAAACAGAGGTTAGAGACCTTTAGACAGGTGGGAGTGAAGGAAGAAAAGAGATAGGAAGCCGGGGAACCTTACACTCGGGATTGCCCCATGCAGCTCCAAGCGAGCCTGGTCCGAAGCGTCCAAAGCAGAAGGAAGGAAGGAAAGTAGGTTTGAATGATTGTTTTTCTGGAAAAAAAAAATGTTGCAGGAAACCTATTTGAACATAGTACTTCTGCATAATTTTGACAATAGTGAGATATTCGTAGATTTGGCCTTTATTCAAAGCTATGATTGTCAGCTCTTTTGTGTAGGGATGAATAGTCAGACTTATAGAGGTATGTAGATGTCTGAAGACATAGATGCTTAGTGAACTAAATAAAAAGGCCAAGTGTATTATTTGTAATTCCCATAAATCAGTAGAAATGTTGCTGTTATTTTTGTAAATCTGTATTTTGTCTTATGCTAATCTGTTAGCCGCCCGGCATGCATTTTGATGTAGTATAGACACTGGCAGACATCATACCAGTAATTACAAATATCTTGTCCAGTAGATACAGTCACCTAACTAAAGAGAAGGGGTGGGTGACAGGGGCATCAGTCCTAGATGCCGACTCTGGGGAGATACAAAAATAGCACCAGCTGTGCTGCCAGCCTGCACACCACCACCAGCACATTCACTGATGTTGCTGCCACTTGACAGATTTTTTTTTTATCAACTGAAGCAAATCAGAGATTCAACCAAATTAATTTTGTTTTGTATCTAAGCTGTGCCTGACAGGATATGTTCAAAGAAGGAGAAAAACACTTTGGATAGTAAAATGTGTCAATTAGAAGGCGGGAGAATGAAGTCTCTGCAACAAATTGTTCACTAAAGGGTAAGAAGTGAGTTTCCATTGTAGATAGCTTCATTAAAGGCACTTTTTTGTTTTCATAAAATGATTTCTTTTTTTTTTAATTGAGAAATGTTGACACATCTGTCAACAGGAGAGAATCTTCTGTATTGCTTCTTGTATATTGCTCATAACTCTAAGGCAGAAATCTGAGGAAAGTGGTGAGGAATGGGAGTTTTGATCATTTTCCTTTGGTTGCAGATTCTCATTTGTTCATTTTTACTTTCTAGTAAGATACTCAAGGAAAAATAGGTGGGTTGAGGCGGAGAATTTTTGTAGACAAAAAATCTATTGAGTCAAATAAATAAAACAGATAAAATGTATGTTACCCAACAAGTTTAATTTTGCCAGATAACTTAAATCATTCTTCCAATGAACAAAAGAGTCATTGGTCTTACCATGCACAGCTTGTATCCAAAAAGAAACACTAAATGCAATTAGTGCAGTACACAACATTTGTTAATATTCAGGACCTGATTCATGAGTAAATTGCATTGATGCAGTGATATTATCCCTGATTTACACTGGTGCCATTGCAATCAGAGTCAGGCCTACAAGCTTTCATTTAAGTGAGATTTCAGAGTAGTTTTGATTAATAATTTAAGAAAAATGCAGATTATTTTAGAAGGAACAATAAATCTGTAAAACTGGTGATATTAAAGAATGAAGCATTTTGAATGCTCCCACACCATCCATGCCCAAATATCTCTTTCTTAGAACTTTAGGAACAGCTTACCTAGAAGACAAGGCAAATAATATAGGCTTCTGTGACCTTGTGTGTCTAACAAAGCAAGAAGTATGGGTAGAAAGTGCAGTATCTTGGGATAGTGTAATACATTTGGCTTATACTTACATAATGAATTACATTCTGTTCTGTGCTTGTTTTTTTGTGAAAGCAAAACATTTTAGGCACTCTACCATTAAAGTGTATCAACATTTTGTTGTAGTATTTTACTGGAATTTTAAGGAATTAAATAGTGTGATTGGATGTTGTCCATCAATGGTCTCTACAAATTAATTTGCTGAACAAATGTTTCACTCCACCAGTCCTCGAAATGAGCAGGTAAATTGCATCAGTGAAAGCCATTTGATGTCTTGATGTGGGAAGATGTCAGAATAAATCCATCCTGTCCAACTAAAGATCATAAGTCACTGTGATGAAGTATCCGAGGGGTGCAGCAGTTCCTGTGGAGTTTGGAATCCTGGTGCCTCACTTACCCCCAAAATAGAAATAAAGTAAAGCCATAGATTTACCAAATGTATGCAATTTTGACGTCTAGTGCCAGATTCTGATGTCATTTCTACTGAAGGAAATGAATTCAAACATGAAACTTTGTACATGATTGTGAAAGGCAAACAAGAGTCCTGAGCCTGCTGCAAAAGAAGCTGCAACATTTGTGAAAAGTGCAGTGCAGGAGGAGCAGGTCTACAAAAAAATACAAGCAGTCCTTGACTTACAATGTTTTGAGTTACAATGTTTCACACTTGCAACATTTATAAACTGTTTCAACTTTATGACATCAGTTTTGACTTTACAATGCTTGATCTGATGCGACGCCACGCCAGCAAACAAGTTCGCTGAGTTGCTCATCTCCCTGGAGAACATCTGTCTAAACTTCCTTGGACACTTTCTTTAAGAAAGCGGACAAGAGTCCAGAAAAACCTGCCGCCAAGACTCCTGAGAAGACTCCAGCCAAGAACCCTTCAAAAAGTCCAACCAAGAGCCTTTCAAAAAGTCCAGCAAAGTCACCTCAAAGAAGTCCTTCCAAATCAATATGCTTGCTATTTGCAATATAAATACATTAATGTAGCTATATTACTCATCTATAATTGACTGAGTACAAAATTCTAGGGTACTTTTAGTGAAAATAGGGTGTTGGTATTGGTTCAGGAACCAATCCCCCATTTATAACATTGTTTCTTATGAGAAAATTGGTTCTGAGTTACAATGTTTCAACCTAAGACGTGGTTTTCAGGAACCAATTGTGTCATAAGTCCAAGAACTGCCTGTAGTCATTCTGAAAGGACAGGGATGAAAATAGTCATTCTGTAGGGATTAACCCCGTAAGAAAGCTTAAGTGTTACTGAGGAAATTGAGGTTAACCTTGCTTGTGAGGGCCTGTTTTTATCTCAAATAAGCTCACATTATTTAGTCATGTGGCATTTCCACATAGATGTTTCCACCCCATTTCATATGAACAATTTGGATTGTACTGTGAAAATAGTAATGGAGGTGAAAGGTCCTTTCACAAAATGTCTCTTGACAGAATATCACCGTCCTACAATATTGAGGACTGATAAGGTGTACATTAAATTCACAGGGAGTCATTATTTGGGTATTTTCAGGAAAGTATCTTGGTTTATTAAAACACAGCCAATATTTATGCTGCATCCCTGCTTGTACCCAGGGCAAACATAAAGAAACAAACCTTGTTCACTTACTTTTTTCTGCATGCAAGCCTTTGAAATGGCAGGTCTGAGACTTGTGCTGGGGTATGGTCTTGGGGACCCCATTGAACCAACTACACTACTAAATTGCTGGGTGGGGATGTACATGTATAATGTTTATATTCTAATGGGAGAAGAATGGGAAATAAAGAGAAAGAAACTGGAAATCCTAGTACAGTTACATAATTATGATGTAAGTGGAATTACTGAGATGTGGTAGGATCATTCGCATGATTAGAGTACTGTCATGAATGGGGATAACTTGTTCAACAATGACCAGCTTGTGAAAAAAGGAGGAGGTACTTTTCTATATATAAAGGAGATGCACATTTTTACCTGAATTTCAGGTAAATGTGCAGGTTACCTACTGAAAAACAAGGCAAGAGACAGGGTTACAGCCCAACTTTTTATTGCTTGCACTCTAAATACAAACATTTATCCCAAAGTCTATCTGGCTACTCATGACAGTGTGACATAGAGTCTTATTTATACCATCTGGGGAGACTCAAGAGGATGAGGAGGATGGCACATAGACTGGCAAATGGTCTTCTTGAATTTCCTAAGTTCTCCAAATTTCCTTCCAGCCTATACCCTATATTTATATCTAAAGTTCTAATAAATATTCTCTGGTTTTCTTTAAGTGCTTTTATTTTACTGAAACTCTTGGAATTGGACTTAACCAGCTGTCCTGTACACTTGGAAGCTGCCATTTAGTTGGGATTTATGCTAGTAGAAGGGAGGGTGTCTTATCTACTTTATTTACCATCATGGAATGCTGTTTGCCACTGTCCTGTCTTGTCTTCACCTTAGTTTATGATCTTCGCTGACAAGACTGTTTGTTTTTTTTTAATAATTTATCAAATAAACTTAAAAATGTGTATTTTAGAAAAAACAGCATCTGATACGTTTGGTTACATCAATCACTACTACTAATATTTTAAGATATAGTTATGATATAATATATTTGGCATGTTTAATATAAGGTCTTCCTTTATAATGCCTCCTTTCATGCCTGTGATCTGTTTAAATGGACCTCATTATTGGTTTAACTGGACATGTTGATTGCTTCCTTTACTTTGCTGACCAACCTAGCTGTCACATCTGCAGAGGTTAATTCTGTAGTCAATCAGAAACAGACTTTGGAAAATTCTGCTTTGGCCATGCTTCTGCAGCTTGGCTTAGACCCCTTGAAAATGGCCAAAGCTTGCAACCATGGTCGTCCCTTGGGTACGGTGAATCAGGATGACTGCCCTGGGGCCCCGCACTTTGGGGAGGCCCTGCAGAGCTGGGTGTGGCCGTTGCCCCTCCTATGAGGCCTGCCTGGAGCTGGTGCCACAGAAGAAGCATGGAGAGCCCCCACCTTTGCAGGGATATCATGGCCCTGCACAGTGTTAAGGGGGCCCTGCACAGGCTGATATGTCCTGGGCCCAGAACCCCCCTAGGGTCATCTCTGCTTGCAACAACATGTGTTGTGAGATGCAGTACAAAGCAGGAGGTAAATCTGTTGAAAGCCTCTGTGTAAAGATCAGAGGGGAGATCAGCAGTACGGATGTCATGGTGGGTATCTGATACAGCCCATTAACCAGGAGGGAGAGATCAACAAGGCTTTTTGAAACTACATACAGAAGTTCTCAAATTGAAGGAACTGGTTCTTTTTTCTTGGGGGGGCAGAGGGGGGCACGTGTGGTTAATTACCATGACATCTGCCGAGAAGGAAACACAGCAATTTACAAGCATTTGAGAAAATTCTTGGAGCAAAGTTGTGAATAACATTTTGGTATTTTAGATAGTAGAGAGGTAAACTAGAGGAGAAGCTCTTCTCAACTTGCTGCTCACAGACAGAGAGAAATTGACTGACAATGTAAAATTGGAAGGTAACTTGGGTGATAGGGACCACAAAATGATAGAGTTCAAGATCCTAAGTGAAAGAAGAAAGGAGAATATCAGACTAAAGGCATTGGACTTCCAAAAAGCAAACTTAAACTCAGGGAGCTGGTAGGCAAGATCCCCTGGCATGCAAGTCTGTATGCTGGTGGGGACTGTGAATCCAGGAGAGCTGGCTGTACATTAAGGAGGCCACCCTAAGGGTGCAGAAGCAAGCTATCCTGATGCAATGAAAGAATGGGAAGTGCAATCAGACACCAGTCTTCCTAGTCTTTGATTTCTTCAGTAAATTAAACCTCAAAAAATAATCCTACAAAAAGAGAAAACTTGATCATATTACTATGAGACAGTATAAGAGTGTTGCACAGGTGTGCAGAGAAAAAAATAGGAAGTCTAATGCACAATTTGAGATGTAACTGGTAAGGGTAATAAAAGGCAATTAAAGAGAGATTTTATAAGGATGTCAAAAGAGGAAGACCAAAGAAACTGTAGGTCCCTTGTGGAATGCAGAACGCAATCTGGTCATGAATGACTCACAGAAGGCTGAAGTATTTAATGCCTTTTTTCACTTCAATCTTCACAAATAGAGTCAGCTACCAGATGATGAGTGCAATTGTCAGCAAGGATAGAGAAGAAGTTGAACAGCCTAGAGCAATGGCTGGCAATCTTTACAAGTTATGGGTTAGAATAATCTGGTGTTGGTTCAACCTGGGTTGGGTAGCTTCAGCAACAGTGCATCAGTAGCAGGGCCCTACTCTGAATACACACCAGGGTCAGGCAGGTGGGAGCTGCTCCCACACTGCTCCCACTTTTCCCGAACCCCTATTACTTAACTGGGGTACTAGCACAGCTTCCAGCCAGTGGGGAGTTCTATCAGAGGCAGGCAGCTAGAACCTACATCCACTTCTTACAGCCCCACCCTGCCTCCCACCTGTGGTATGGGTACAGATGGAAGCTGTCAGGCCCTGATGCAGCTCTTTACAGGCTGGAAGCTGCACCCACACCACAGCCTTGGGAAGGGTAGAGTGGGGCAGGAAGAAGCAGTAACAGCATGGCTGCAGCTGGAAGTTTCCTGGCACCAGTGCAGCCCCTTACTATTTAAAGCTGCAGGTGTGAACATGGGCACAGGTGCAGCCCTCTGGATCTACAGCCTTGATCCAGTGGTTCCCTGGGTTGCATCTGGCCTCAAGGCCATATGTTGCTACCCCATGGCTTAAAGTAGTTGAGGTACAGGTTATAGATTCTTTAGAGAAGCTAGATGCTTTCCAGTTGTTAGGGCCTGAGGGGTACTGAAAGAATTGATTGAGGTAATTTCAGAGCCATTGAATATCCCTTTTAAGAACTCATAGCAGTTGGGTGAAGCCTCAGATGATTGGAAAAGGGCCAATATATCACCCATTTTTTTAAGAAAAAAAAGAAATAGGATCTAAGGAATTACCGACTAATCCACCTTATTTTAATACATGGAAAGATCATAGTACAGATCCTGAAGGGATTTGAAGCACTAAAGGAGAATAGGGTGATAAGGAACAGTTAGCATAGATTGACCAAGAACAAGTCATGCCTTGCCAGCCTGATTCCCTTCTATGAGAAGGTGATGTTCTTTAGATATGAGCAGAGCAGTTAACCTAATATACTTTGGAAGCAATTTGATGCTGTCTTCTATGACATACTCATGGACAAGCTAAAGCTAGATGGAAGTACTCTAATATGGATACAAAACTGGTTGGATCATCATGTTCAATGACTAGTCATGAATGACTTAGTGTTTCATTGGAAGGAGGGATCATGCCAGATTCCTCAGTAGGGCTGTGTGAAATTTCAATGGCCATTTCATTTTGACACTGTTTTGACTCATTTTGAGGTTGAAACAGCAAAATCAAAATGAAACAAAGGCCATCAAAATACCCTCAAAACAAAATGAGGCTAGTCAAAACGTTTTGAAAGTCAAAAAGTTTCAACCACAGCGCTGGGGATGGGAAGTCAATCCAGCTGGGCTGACTTCCCATCCCCAGCGCAAGATCTGGCAGGGGGTGGGAAGGCAGCCCAGCTGGATTGCCTCTCCATCCCCTGAGCTAGATTGCATGGGAGATGGCGAGGCAGCCTAGCTGGGCTGCTTCCCTGGCCCCCATGTGATCAAGTGAGGGGGGGATGGAGAGGCAGCCCAGCTGGGCTGCCTCCCAACCCTCAACGTGATCTGAGGAGTCAGACTCCCCATCCCCAGTGAGGCTGCTTGACTCGAAATTATATTCGATTCAAAACACTGTTACATTCAGACCTTGGAATTGAAGTCAGAATGGAATGGTGCCATTTTGTACAGCTCTATTCCTCAGGGGGTCTGTTCTGGGTCTGCTATTGTTTAGCTTCTTCGTGTATGATTTGGACAATGGGATTAAGTATATGCTTGGAGAATTTGCAGTTGAAACCAAATTGGGTGGAGTTGTAGAAAAGTTGTGGAATCTTTATCCCTGGAAATTTTCAACAGCAGGCTATACAAAATGTGGTTGAGATATTTCAGTCAGGGATGACTGCCTTGAGCAGGGGGCTAGATTGGGTGACTGCCTGAGGTCCCTTCTGGTGCTACTTTCCTATAATTCTTGGTGGAGCAAGAGATAATGGGCAGGGCTTGTTTCACAGGAGCACATATCTATGTGCATATATGTCTTTGCACACACTTTTTTTTTCTTTGCCTAGAGGGAAAGTCTATTAAATTGCAAGTATTTTAGGGATGAACCTAAATTTGAATTAAAAAAAAAAAATGCCCAAATTCTGGTGTGTTTATATCTTGATTATCTGTTCAGAATCTAATAGAGTGGCAGTTAGTTCATAGACTCATAGATTCATAGATGCTAGGGTTGGAAGGGACCTCAACAGATCATCGGGTCCGACACTCTGCCTAGGCAGGAAAGAGTGCTGGGGTCAGATGACCCCAGCCAGATGCCCATTCTGCCTTCTTTTAAAGACCCCCAAGGTAGGGGAGAGCATAGATGTGTTAGTCTGGAATTTGGCAGGGCATGTAGGGATGGGTATCTAGTAAAAAATAGATATGCAATTTGAGAATCAGTCTCTGAACTTTACAAGCTTATCAAAGGACAGGACTACTTGGATCTTAGATTTTGGTTTGCCTTACCTTAAGAAATCAATTTGTTTATTCCATTGAAATATGACCCAGGCTCCATTCACCTCTTTTTTCCCCCCACTTGAGTTAGAGGTGGCACAGCAGATGGCTCTAGCAGTTCTAGCTGTGATTCTGACCAGTGCTAATTAACCTTTCTATCTGACAAATGACATGCTACAGGTGGATTCATTTTACATGTCATAAAAAAGAGATGCTTGGTTAATTAAGGACATTTTCATTCTGGAGAACCAGTCTAAAAGTGGATGCTGGTTATGAGAAACATTTCTACAGCTTAGGATCATAACAGTACAGAAGTCTTCATGTTAGCGTGTATCCACTGTAATTGCTTGTAACCTTCTGCCATTCCTTGATCTAAGAATTTGAAATAAATAGATGGTACTAGCTGCCTCTGGAAAGTGTTATGTAACCTTACATAGAGTGGTAGTAACATGATGTTACTAGATTTGAGAAGAAATGACAACGGTAGCACTAATTACCATTGGTTCACAATCAAATTCAACTGTGTCTCTTAAGAATACTACTATGCATAGTAATGAGATTATATATCTTCTATCTTCTAAAATAACATTTGTCTCATTTTACAAGACAGAAAATATATATAGCTATCTGATACCCAGTGTAGGATCTGTTTTAATTGAGCCACATTTAGTAAAAATGTGAACATTCATTTAAAATTTAACTTAGAAATAATAATACTTTTTTATGTCTTAAACTCAGCAGTTAGGTACTGATTTATGATGATTGCAAAACAGGCTTAATGAGAAATTCCTAAAGAAATGTGCTCCATATTTATTTCTCACTAGTGTTATTCTTTTGCTCCAGAGAACGATATAGCGGGTTGTTTAATGTTTTTGTCCCATCATGACCTTAATGAACTTTTAGATTTATAAGTCACAATATGCAGACTCTCTTCATTACCATTTAATTCATATCTGCATAAGAAGAAATGGAGTAATCTCAGCATGTACTGTAAGAGTTAATTATGGCTAAGTACAGATGTTCAAAAAGCCCCTGGTGGAAGTGCTCTATAGTATTTTATGTAAAGGACTATAAGAGCATGGGCAAACCAAACAGATATTTGTTGTTCAGTAGTGGGGAGGTAGGGGGCTCAGAGCCTGCTCATACTGGTTACTAGGGGTGTTCCTGCATGCCTCCCAGGAGGCTATCAGAGTGGCCCCTTTCCCCAGGCCTGCCCCACATGCTAACTGGCAACTGTCAGCAACTGGGAGGGGAGACCTGAACCCCTTCCGTTGCAGCCCCCCTCAGCCAGGCAGTGGTGTGCTATGGGTCCAGGGCTGCTGTGGGGAGAGAGACCCCAGATCCCTTTCCCCATGGCCCCCCAGCCAGGCAGTGGCACACTGCAGGGCCAGGGCTGCTGCAAGAAGAGAGACCCCGGACACCTTGCCCCATAGCTGGACAGGTCTCCCAGCCAGCCTGGAGGTGGGGAGTCGGGGCTGCAGGGGAAAGGGGTCTGGGCTCTGTCCCCAAGCCAGCTGGGCAGTATGGTATGCCACAGGCTTGGGGCTTCTTCAGGGAGAAAGAACCCAGACCCCTTCCCCTGCATTGTCCCCAGCCAGGCTGCAGTACACCACAGGGCCAAGGTGTCTGCTGGGAGAGAGATCCTGGCTCATGCCCCTTTCTCCCCCTCCCCCTCCCCCAAGCTGTCTGTGGCTCAGGCAGAACTTATTTGCTTTGACCAAGGCTTGACTGGAGCCTAGTGCAATGTCATCTGGGATGGTGGTGATTGTACTCTAAGCTGGATGGGAAATGGCACAGATATTTGATAAAGCACTCTTCATCCATCAAAGGTTAGCTTAGAGTAATCCACCATTTTTAAAACACTTTAAGAGCTGTGAATATCTGTTCACTTATGTCTTTAGAGTACTTTCTGTTTACTTAAAGTATGATAGGTATAACATCTGTACGTAGCCTAAAAGACAAAAATAAAGAATCCCCAAATATATTAACAGTCTTTCAGCCAAAAGGATCACAAAGTACCCTCCATTCAACATAGATGTGCTCTAGAGCTCAATGAAATCAATGTAAAGGCCCCCACTGACTTGGGTAGGTTGTGACAAGACACTAGTATATATAATTTCTTTGATACTGAAGTCAATTTTTGAAAAGATATGACCTTACTAGAGGGAGAATTTAATTACCAGCAGTTGCTACATTTTCAGTTTGTTTCTTAAATTTATTTAGTTTGATTAGGCAAGATTTAAAGCATATAGTCTCCGAGCCAAATGTCTTACATTTTATTGTTTTCCAAAATTAGATCATGCTCAATAAATAAACAAAAGACAAAAATGAGAGAACTAAAAAAGGTAAATTTGCATCAGCTGGAAAAAAAACCAAATATGTCTTAATGTTTTGATTCTGAGTAATGAATGGACAAGCCAATTCATTAGCCACAGGAATAATTGTTGTCTACATAAGGAGCTAAATCTATGTGTGTGTGTGTGTGTGTGTGTGTGTGTGTGTAAGACATGGCATTAATGTACTCAACTTATTCCTTTTTACTACCACTTTGAACTTGTGATGTGACATTCCGTTGGTGATTACTTTCTGCACGTATTCAATCGATTGCTTAGGAGATGGTTAACTCCACTAAAGTCAATAGAAAGTCTCTGGGTTTTGAATCAGGCATTGGGTCATACCATTCCTATAGCTTTCTAGACCATAGGAAAGAGTTATCTATTTGATTTCTACTGCACATATATGTTGTTGTAAAGATTGAATTGTTCAACATTTTTAAGAAAAATATTTCTTAAGGAAAAATGGATTTTAGATCAAAATGAATTTTCTTAGAAAATTTTCATTCTGATCAAAATTTGTTTCACCATAAACCACTTTTAAAAACCCACTTATTTCCTTGCACTTGCCCCTTAAAAATAAATGTAAAGAACACAATCTTGATTTTCATTTGCTATTTTTTATTTAAAATATTTTTGTGGGAAATTAAATATACCTTTAAAAATGACCAGCATTCTAGACCAGCTGCTGTAAGTGTATCTATGCATCCTTCATCAATTTTCTAATTTCCCTCCTCAATTTTAAGTTGCATTTGTACTGTTCCAAAAGTCTATTTTTTTTTTTCCCCAAATTCTCCCATACTAGAGAATAGAGTAAAAATGTCACAAGATTTGCATGGTTGATTTACTTTTTTCAATTGGCCTAAATTTGGTAGTTTTTCTAGGTGTTGACATTTGTAATTAACTTTATTTTTCAGTGTTAGAGTCACTGTGAAAATATTTTAGTCTTATTTGAAAAAAAGGGAAATGTAGTTTCCCTCTCTAGACCTGAGCCCTGAATGGTGACTGGTGAAGCATCCAGCTGGTCTTTGCAAATTTTGGATTCTGGTTTGTCTGGTTGGCTCAAGCACTGTCTGCATTCAATTTAACATGATATGTGCATTAGAAAATCAATAGTGGCAGAACTAAGGGAAGTTGTAAACTGACTTGACCTCCATGACCCAAATGTTTTGGTTAGGGTCATTCTGTGTTGGGCCAGAAGGAAATCTAGTAGATAATGAACAACCTTGGATGATATGAATAAGATCATTTTTTAAAGAAAAGAATGAAGAAATTCCTGTTTCACTTACTTCCAGTAGAAGATAACTGACTGTATACTAAGAGCCACATGTCGAGTATACCAGAGAGTTTTCTTTATCAAATGAAAGTCTTGGGAGGATGGTGATTTTCCCTTAATGCCAGAAGTTCATATTATTTACTAGGTAGTCTTCTGGTTTGACAATGAATGACCTTATTCCTAACATTCTGGATGCGCAGCTCACATCCATAGGTTAGCCTTCATTACTTTTGCCTTTATTGATTTTTCTAATGCATAAACCATGTTAAGTAAATAAAGCCAATATTTCTGCAGACCTGAGTTAAAAAAAGTTTACAGAGAACATGATGATTCCTTAACCTGCAGAGTTGGGTAGGTGAAAGGCTAGGTAGTCAAGCAAAAACATTTAAGGGAAATGATAATGAACAAGCATTTTAATAAGAACTATAAGGAAAAGAGAGAAATCAGAAATGGTAAGACATTCTTGCTGTAATCCAAGTATGTGTCCTGCTCGCTGCAAGCTTGGGGATTAAAGCCATTTTTTTGTCTCTTTCTCTGATCCTAACACTCTTTAGCGACCCATCATTACATGCAATACAACAAGCTTAGGCTTCAAGGTGGGTAAGAGCAAATGTTACAAACTATAAATACTTTGTGCCACTTTCCTACATCCAGGACTTACTAGGTGATGTTGAGAATCTGCCACTGGAATATTATTATACTTCTGACCCAGTAATGCAATAAGAAATAAGCAGATGGCTTAGTACATTTTGAAGAAAAAATATTTTCTTTGCATAATATTCGTTTTAGATAATGGCAAACTTTGCAAAATTTCATCAGTAAATCCTTAAATGATAATGGACTTTTTTTACGCATCTGTTTGCCTATGGGGGAAAATAAAACCCTCTCATTTATATGTACAAACTGTCAGTCAAAAGGTCTGATTTGATCACATTTTGGAAACTGATATTTGTCACTAGTGAAAAAATGAGTGTAATGTATTGTTTAAAATGGAAGTACATCATTGGCTTGGGGAATGGAATAAGATACTGTCCCCTTTAAACAGTTTGAAAATTTTTATTTAATTAAATATATTAAATCAATTGGTTTTCTGCTTAGTAACATAATAATAAACATGATAAAGACATATTGAGATTGAACTAGTTAATAATATAATCTAATTAGGGTTTGTGTTACAAACCAATTACATTAGTTTAATGGAAAAAATGTAATAGAACTCCTGATTTTTTTTTTGTTAAGTTAACACTATAGACTTTAATGAACACCTTAATTAGACGTCATTATTGATGCAAACATTTTAGAAGTAAAATTCAGTTCCATCCTCCCCACCACATATCCAGAACTATTTAACTGAAAGTATCCTTTTTATGATGACTAGAGGACAAATTACTTTTACAACTCCCTGGTTCTTCTGAAGACAATATACTGAAAGATAGTTACTCAAAATGACCCAATTATATGTGGGAAGGTGGAGAAGAAAGATAGGATGACCTAACGGATATTTCATTAATGTCAATGAAATTCACATCCTGCCCTTGACTGGGGTCTCTGTTTCCTATGTGCTTCATAAATGCGCACATTTTCTTAACTAATATTTTTCCACCTGCAACAACACTGAACACTCAACTGTGAAGAGAAGGTCAGAGAAGGTTACAGTAGGACTAGGTTGTAAGAATAGGATCAATCTGGAATCTACCTTTATCCTCATGTGCTAATAAGAGGTCCATTTTTTTTCAGTTGCCTCAAACTTTAAGCTCGCAACACTGGAACATAGGAAAATTGTATTATCTGTATCTTACAAACAGGGACTCCAGGCACAGAGAAACTAAAGGCTAATTCCCGTTTCACTTTACACACACAAATGGCAGTTACACAACAAAGTAAATGCCATTTTTTGGCACTTATGCATAGTTAGCAGTCCAGTTTGGGAATGCAAATATCCACGTGACTGCTCAGTAGAGCCATGCACTGGCTGGTCAAATATTTAGTTCTCTCACCCAAGTACATTCTGAAATGTAGCTGGGCAAAACCCTAGTGGATGTCCTTTCACAGCACCTGAAGAAGTGAGATTCAGCCCAGGAAAGCTTGTGATATGTATACATATTTTGCTAGTTTATAAGATGAAAATCTGCCTGACCTTCTAATGAGTGTCAGATGCCAGAGGAGCAATTGACCACCCCATTTTTTAGCCCGATCAGCTATAGGCTCTTTTCACCCAAATGGGTTTAAGTCCCAAAAACTGCAGTGCGGTGGGTGGAAGACTACCATTTGGGTGCTTAAATTGAAATAGGAGTCTGACCTAGATTAATAGGATTCTGACCTTTAATCTTGGACAGGATCTGTCCAAGATTAAAGGCCAGGCAAATCTGTGTTAGTATACAGGATTGGAAATGGGGAGAGGCAGTGTCTCTCTTCATTTTGCTTCTTTCATGCAAAAATGAACTGTATGAGTGTTCTAACATTTATGGAGCTATTGGCAAAAGCATCTCTAAAGAAGCGTGCCAAGTGCCCCTCTCATATTATACTGGCTAGAGGAGCAGTGGGTACTTTTCCATTTCCCCAGGCAGTGCAGTATTTATATATTCAAGAAATTTGTGAAGCTTGGCCTTCTTCAGACTTGATGCCTCAGCAGCAGCTCTGCATTAACCCTAATAAAACTTATATATAAATAAACTCCATCTTTCCAGTGGAAATTAATATATATATAATTTCAGTGGAAATTTATATATATATATATATATACACACACACACACAAGTTTTATTAGGGTTAATGCATACATAAAATGAAAAGTGAAATATATATTATTCTCTAATGGAGTTTCAATGGTTTGTCCTCTCTAGGACTTTTGCTATTAGTAACAAAGCAATGGCTGGTATATAAATGATACATTTACATAATAATAATTTAAAATACTAGTAACCAAGTGACTATATACACAGCTATGTTAATAACTGGATTATTGTCAGCCTGACTAGATGGTTTGTTAATGCATTGCTAATGTTTTGCTATACTTAAATATTTGTACAGAGGGTGGCAGAAATACTCAGTTCTTTCCAGTTACTTCAATACAGAGAATCCATTTGGATTATCTTTTCCAAGTTGAAGTTTTGCCACATTAGATGTAGAACGTTTTGGTGCAAAGTGATGACAATTTGAGCAGCAGGAAGGAAGAACTCTGGGAACTTGCTTCAGAGGAATTTGACAAGACTGTTGCAAGTCAAGGTTGGTAGTGTTGAGGAATTCCTATTTAGGTATAGGTTTTTTCCTTTATTCTTTTCTTTTCTTTTCTTTTCTTTTCTTTTCTTTTCCTTTTAAAATTTTTTTGGAGACTCAGTTATAGTTCTTTTATCGTTCCTAGAGGTTCTAAAGTGGGCTGGTATATGGCCAGTTAAGGGTGGTGGGATCATATGTGGCCAGTCAGGGATGTGCTTGGGTGGGGTTTCTCTTTTTGTAGGTAGATATTTGTGAGCTATTTAGATGTCTTATTCCAAAAATACAGTCTGTTTTCCTAGTGGAGTAAAGGCAATTTTAGATTTGTGAAGCAGGTGTTGCAAACATCAAAGCGGATGTGGTTGTATATGAAGGGCTGGCCCCCAGAGGTCACAACTTTCTTGGTGATTTGATTTGTGGGAAGTTATCAGGCTTATGGAGGTATGTGTGGCCATTGGTGGAAATTTTATTTATGGTTGGTTGTTGGGTGCTATTACTAATGATGGTTGTGGTGATTGTGCTGATGGTGTAAGATTATTTCAGAGAATGGTTGATAGAAAGATTGCAGATGTTAATGTTGCAAGTAGAAATCAATGAAGAGTCCAGGTTTTTAGTCCAGATGATGATCATGCCATCTGTGTATCACTGTAACAATATTAATCTGGGAGCACATGAAATATAAAACATCTTTATCAAGGTGGCTCAGGAAAAGATTTATGTTTGGAATGTGGGGGCCCTTCATTATACCCATAACTGTGTCCATTTGTCTATATGCAAAATATAGCAAATATATTCTACAGGAACAAAGTACAAACCCATGTGTACTCTTGCCTATGTGCAGGGGCTTGGGTGCTGACACTCTGAGCCCTCCTACACCAGACACCTGACTCGAACCACAGGCTTGTCCCTGTCAGAGATCTCACCTGCCATGACTTGATGGAATATGATGACTAGAGACAGTTTAGTCAGGAACAGGCTCTGGGGTATTTGGCACTTGTCTGGGCAGGGGTCCTAACTGCCTGCCCCTGTCCACTGTTACTTTAGCTGTGCCTTGTGGCTCTGGGCCCATTATGCAGGGCCAGAGGCTTCAGGCACAGCATAGTCTGTCCCAGGCCAATGCAGCTTGTAGCCGCTAAGCACTGATGCCATTTATCCACTTCAGCAGGCACTTCCTGGCTGAGCTGAGAGCCAGTCTTTTGCCCCCTGACCTGGTCTATGCCAATGTCTCCCAGTTACTCTCCAGGTTTTTCTCCACCTCAATTTCTGTGCAGTTTCAGCCCATTTCCCAGAGTCAAGCCTCAGCAGCAGTCATAAGCGGCAGTCTGATTCAGGGTGCACATGCTTTGCCAGGATTTGCTCCACCAAAGGCAGTTATACCAGAATCCCTATCAAAAGTAAAGAAAGCAAGCATAAGTATGGGAATCTAGCTGGTTTATCTGTATGACACCTTCCATCATCTTTACACAGCCTCTGCTTTCACTTCTCTCCATGGTGTGGACACCAGCCACCTGCTATAGCTCCTGGGGGGCTTCTTCCTCTCTGGTCCCTCTCTTCTTCAGCTCTGGCCCCCTCTCTGCTCTCTCCTCCTTCCTTCCTCCCCAGCTTGGCCAACCAGAGCCTCACACATTGTGACAGCTGGTCACCTCACCCCTCCACTTCTGCCCCCAGTGATCAATGCTGCCTGTGCCTGCACTCAGCCATTACCAGTTCCAGCTGCTGCAACCTGAGTTCTTGCCATGGCAACCCCCAGAAGTCCCTGAGTCTTAACCATGTGCTGCAGGTAAGTGGATGAGCATGCTTGTGTGTGTGCACACGTGTGTGTAGCAATAGGGAGTGTGAACGCAGAGTGAGGCCAGAAATAAGGAAGTGATCACATAATAACAAACAAAGGAGGGTGCACCCACATACCTGTGTGAGAAAGGGAGGCAGAGGAAGGTACTGAATATTTGTTGTCCTCCATGTTTAACACCATGTGTTAAAGTTTGAAAACATTTGTTTTTTTGCTTCACAAATACATATATACTGGTATTCATTTTAGTATAAATTGGTATTCATATTCTCTGGGTGCATCCACATGTTCATTAATGCACAGTCACTACTGAACATTTAAATTAGTACTTGTATAATCAAGTACAAAATAGATTCACAGCAACTGAAGATACTGTGCAGTAGTGCTGGTGAACACTTTTTAGTGATGCTATTGCGCAGTAGCCTAATATTACTGTGCAGTAGTATATTAGCACTGTCCATGCTGTGACGTGCTACTGCACAGTGTTATTAGGATACTGTGGAATTAGCATCTTGTGTAGACATGCCCACAAGGTGTGTGTACAGATGCTTACTACACAGTAGACTAATTAGCTGTGCAGTAAACATCTCTGTGTCTATACATACACCCCAATTAGGCTGGAGTAAATTAATTTACTCTGCAGCAGGACAGTACTTGCATTTACAACCTCTGTAAAAAGAGTAAAAACCTCTGCAGCAGTGCACATTTGGATGCTGGAGAGGTTTGCTGATCCCTCAGTGCGGAGGCTGCCTGCCAGCTAGCTCCATGCTGAAGCTCCCTTGTGCCCCAGCCAGTCTCTCTACAGCACATTGAGCTGGGAAGGAAGGAGCAGCCCTGGGCTGGCAGGCTGACCTCTGGGGATTCCTGCCAGTTGGAGCTGCTCTGATCCAGCTCCATGTGCCATGTGTGAATAAACCCTGGAGCTGATTGCTCTGGAGTTGGTTGCTCCTAGGTACACATTCAAACAGTACACCAAGGAGCAATTAACTCTGAAGCAATAAGCTCTGGAGTTTATTCATGCACAGTAGTAGCATGTGTAGATGTATCCACAATGTTCCTAATTATAGAAAACTCTTAACAAGATGTATGAAAGGAATGGGAACAGAGAGAAAGAGATGATAAACTGAAAACTGTTTGTCAAAATGAATTCAAGGACAAGAGAAAATTATGAAGAAAAAAAGTGTGTTTGTGGTGAGGGGAAAAACCTAACAAAATGAACGCTGTATGTTTCTCACATATATATTGTGTTTTTTGTCATGTGTCTTGTCTGATGAAATGCAATAGGTCCATTCTGGGAAAACATCGTAACTTTTGCTTTGCCTTTGTGTGAGCTGCTTTATGCAATAATGATTGTATAAAAGTGAACATGTGCTATCACTTCAGAAGATTTTGATCTGGACCCTTATTCAAATCTTAACACTTCTTTCCTTCCTTCCTTCCACTTTGGATGCTTTGGACCAGGCTTGCTTGGAACTGCGTGGGGCGATCCTGAGCGTAAGACTCCCTGGCTCCCTATCTCTTTTTTTCTCTGACTCCAACCTGTTTAAAGGTCTCTTGCTTCTGTTTATCTCCCTTTCTGATTCTTTTCTTGCATTTTTGCAGTGTTTTTTTTCTTCTTTTTCTCTGCACTCTGTCCCCTCCCCCTTCACTTCCAGTTTCTTTCTCCGCAAGTGAGTACTTCACAGATTTTTTCTTTACTGTTTCTTTTTCTTTCTTTATATCTTTTTTGCTTGTTTGTTGTGGGGAGTTATCTTTTTCTATATCTTGCCTTTCAAGGGGTGTTCTTAATCCATCCCCTTTTTATCTTTTTTGCTGTTTCTGGTTTTTTCCTAAATCTCATAAACCCCAGCCCTGACTCTTTTCACTGCACCACTTTCCCTTTCCCCTTTAGATTTTTATGGCTGTATTCCCAGACACTTATCTCTGTAGTTAATATACACATTGTGGGCATACACTATCTTATCACACCCTCAGACACCCAGGCAGTGAGGGTGGTGATTTCCTATGTGACTGACTGGGACCTGGCCAAGGAACTCAAGCCCTGTGGGGTTCCTAAGGGTTCCTTTTGCTGACTGAAGATTGGAAGCAAGGACCTGAAGCTGAAGCATGTCCTGTCTTTTTTAAGGCAGGTTTTCAAGCTCCTCAGCAAGGGCCCGCGGTCCCTGTCTCACTCCTTGAATCTCATGGATGATGGGTGGGGTTTGTGTTTTATTTTTCCTTCAAGAAGACCACATGCTTCCAATGTGGTAACTTTTCCCACCTGGCAGCCTAGTGCCCATGGAGGAAAGCAGCCAGTACTTTGGTAACTTCAGCAGTGCCAATGGATGGCACATCCGCTTCTCGGATGCAGGCCCGGCCCAATGAGGCTGGGAGCTCTTCCTGACCTCCTTTCACCCCTGTTCCATCAGAAGGGGCTGGGGTCTCCAGTGTGAGAGTACCATCCAGCGGTTCTCCCCTGCCCGTTCCACCTATGGTGCTCACCCCCCCAGTGTAGAGCCCCACCAGGTGAAGGGACTGATGTCTCCACTTGACCCCTGCATCCCTTAACTGCCCTGGCTGGGGTGGCCAGTGACTGTGGCACCAAGGCCCTGTTGGATGATGGGACTTGGGCCTCCTCCCAGCCACCCTCTGCCACAGCCTTGTCTGAGGTGGCTGGCCCTGGGGAGGTGGGCCGGGAGCAGTCCAGCCAATCCCCTATGAAGGGTGGGTCACCTGCCACTAGGAAGAAGAAGAACAAAGAGAGGAAGGTGAAGGGGGCCTCTTAGGTCACTCTATCACTGCTGGGACCCTCCTCAGCTGGTGCCAGGGTGGCCTCTGCTGGGGAGCCTGACTCCGCTCCAGCTGTTATACCAGTGAAACTGTTGGCCATTACCATGAAAGGGAATGACTTGGATGTGGGGGAGCTGATGGTGGGGGTCACCAATGCCTTGCCTGTCTCCCAACTTCTGGAGTTGGGTGGCAGTAAAAGTTATGCAGAATGCCTCTCTTCTGGAGGCCTGACCCAGGGAATGGCAGAGGAGTTTGCTAACCTCTTGACCGTGTCCCAGCCTACTGAATTGGTTGAGGAAGCTAGTGAGATGGAGTCCAGATTTCTGAGTGACCTCGAGAACAGGATGGCCTCTTTTCCCACAAGAAGGCAGGGATCACTCTCTTGATGCCAATCTTCGACCTGGACAATGCAAGGAGGCTGATGTGTCTAGACACTGAGGGTGTAGATACCATGTTTGTGCATGAGCTCCCACCTGGGATGCAGCCTTGCCACGCTTCTGTCGGAAATGTCCAGCCCACTTTGGCAGATCCCCCCAGTCAGCCCCAACTATGGGGGTCTCCTGGCCTTTTTGAAACAGACCAAAGGACAGAAGAATGTAGCAGAGCACATCACCCAGTGGTGCACAGATCCTAAACTCTTTGTCAAGGCTGCCAGAGCTGTGGCCAAACTTATGCAACAGGATCTAGCCACTCGACAGATGGTTTACTGTCTGGAGAAGCCACACAGCAGGTGAGTGATGAGTGGGGCTTCGGGGGGTGGGGGGGTCCCTGGAGTAGTGTAGGGCATAATAGGCCTTCCCCAACCTGTCTCTGCTTTTTTGCTCTGTTCTTTGGTGCTCGCTCTTCCACTGACACCTTACCTCACTCTTCCTCACCTACACCCCTGGTAGCCATGACCATTGACACTTTTAACATCAATGACTGTCAATATCCAGTGAAATGGGAGGCCGTCCTGGCACTTCTGTTCCAGAAGCGGCTGGACGTCACCTTCCTCCAGGAGACACATTCTGACAGGGTTAACCAGGTGACTTGGCATGCTGCCTGGTGAGGCCGCTCGTTCCTGAGTCATGGCACCAACCTTAGCACTGGGGTCACAACTCTTCTATTGCCACAACTACAGCATGATACAGCGGTGGTGTGGGAGGTCATCCCCGGCTGCCTGCTGACTGTCCGCATCACCCTACTACTCATTAATGTCTGCGCACCCACTGATGGCCAGGAGAATGGCTTTCTTTGAGACCTTGGCCACCATCCTGTGCGATGCTAGTGAGGATGATGACCTGCTCCTCATAAGCGGGGACTTTAACTGCACCATTTGTTACAGGCCAGCTGGGCACTATGAGTGTATCAATTTAGTTGCAAGCTGACTGAGTGCTGCAACTGTATCAGCCACTGGGCTGTTTGGTTCGGGATCGAGGAGGTGGAGTTGGGAGTGAAACAAAGACAAGTTTCACTTATAACAGTAAAAATGAATTTTACTTATAACAGCAAAATAACAACAAGAAATATGTTTAAGCAACAAAAAATATAATTTGCACGTATAACAGTTAGTAAGAAGGTTAAGAAAATAGACATAACATAACAATAAAAGTTAAAAATTGACAGTGATAATAAAAACAGACAAACAAATTGACAAAAAGTGCCCACTTGGTTAGCAACTTATTGATAGTCCCTCAGTGTCAGGTACACATCAAGTTGATCCAGCGAAGTCAGGCATCCCCAATCCATGTTGTCAGATGGAAATACCAGGGAAGATCCCTCAGTCAGGATCTTGTCCTTGCTCATACTGGGAGTAAGGAATCCGGGGGCGTGGGACAGCAATGACCATTCTGTTCCATCCTTCCTACTGGTCACTTAATGTACATGTTCCTTTATATCCTGTTTTATGCTAATCTGTTGGCTTTAGAGCCACTCACAATCTTACCCTACAGCTGTTATCCCATGGTGTTAAAAGGTGTTAGAAATTATTATAATAGGTTACTGCCTAAGCTTGGTTTTACCCAATAAGCAAATCACACCACATCACTTTGGGGTCTGAGATTAGCATTTTTCCCACCCAAATCCAACCTACTTAGAATGTTTTTAAGATGAGTTAATTATACCTTGTGGTTAGGTTTGTCAATTTTACTGACCTTTAAGCAAAAACGTATTAAATCAGCTAAGTCTGCTGTTTTATTTTTTAGTTCTGCTTTTTGAAACTCATGTCAGTCTCATGATCAGTACAAACAGTTAAATATAACATTATGGTTATACTCCTGACAGACAGGAAGCATCTTCAGGAAACAGTTTCATAAGCTTTATTTTAGCCAATATTTATTATTTGCCTTTACCAGATACTCTCAAAAAGCAGATTCCCTTTTTGCTATA
Organism: Alligator mississippiensis; assembly: GCF_030867095.1. Lineage (NCBI taxonomy): Eukaryota > Metazoa > Chordata > Crocodylia > Alligatoridae > Alligator > Alligator mississippiensis. The sequence continues at coordinate 51,140,338 of NC_081831.1, forward strand.
AGTTGCTCGTTAACCCTTTTGGTTTTGGCCATCACAACCATTGATGCTTTGCTAGACCACATGGGACCTGAGCCTTACCTGCCCTCAGCCTGCAAGCTGTAGTCTGCCCTCAAGACTGCAGGCCTCGTTGATGTCTGGTGAGCCCTGCATCCTGACGCATGCCAGTACACCTCAGCCCACCTTGACCGCCTCACCATAGCCCACCTTGACTTCCTTTATGTCACCAGGCACTATCTGCCACTCCTGCGCAGCAGCCGCATCATTCCCTCAAGCCTGTCAGATCATGGCCTGGCCTGCTGTGAACTGAGCCTGCTGGGGAGATCCTATGCACGGGTGCCCTATTGGTGCTTCAACACTCAGCCTGCTTCAGGGCTCTTACTTCTGGGAGTGGTTCACCCACTTTTGGTGGGGCTGGGAGGCCACAAAACTGACCAACTCCTCCTGGAAGCTATGGTGGGATGTAGGCAAGGTACAGATGCCTTTTGTCAGCAGTACATCCAGCTGGCCACAAATTAACTGTGCCACCATATCAGACAGCTGTAAGAATATGTGACAGAGCTCAAGGCCACCCTGGTGGCTTCCAGCAATGATGAGATGCTGTGCGAGAGCCTCTGATTCCTTAGGCAATACCTGCGTGACTTTGCGGAGAGCGCAGCCCACAGAGTGAGAATCCACACCTGCTGCCAACAGCTGGGAGAAACAGACACCTCCGGCAAAGCCCCAGGCCTATATAGCTTACTTGCCGAGTTCTAAAAAACCTTCTGGCCTCTCCTCAGCCCTTGCCTCCTGAGTGTTTTCTAGGAGAGACTTGCCAACAAGGTCCTGCTGACCAGGTGCTGCTGACTGGTGCTACACTGCTGCCCAAGAAGGGAGACCTTGGCTACATTAAGAACTGGTGGCTGGCCTCCCTGCTGTGTGCAGACTACAAGATAATGGCCAAAGCTCTGGCAACGCGCTTTTGCACCATCATGACCTCCATCACTGGGCCTGAGCAGAGCTACTGTGTGCCTGGCAGGACCATACAAGTCAACCTGTTCCTGCTGCGTGACCTACTTATATCTAGAGAACTCTTCAGCCTAGACATCGGCCTCATCTCTCTAGACCAGGAGAAGGCTTTCAATCAGGTAGGCCATTCCTACCTCTTTCAGACCCTAGAGGCCTTTGGCTTCAGGCATCTCTTCGCTGGGGCCCTCCAGGTCTTGTATCAAGAAATTTCCACCCTGCTCAAGGTGAACAGTGTGCTCTGAACCCTGTTCTGTTCATGCAGGGGCATCCATCAGGGCTACCCCCAGTCAGGTATGCTTTATACCTGGCCATCAAGCCGCTGCTGCATGGGCTGCAGTGCTGCCTGAGTGGTGTCCTTGCCATTGGCCATGGGCCTGTCCATTAGCCCTCTGCTCCAGCTGTTGGCCTATGCAGCTGATGTGACCATCTTCCTTAACACTGAGGAAGATGTGTGGGCCCTAACAGACTGCCAGCAAGCCTATGAATACACCTCCTTGGCCCATATCAACTGGGCCAAGAGTGATACCCTGCTGCTTGGCGCATGGATCAGCCTTAGTCCCCTGGATCTGCCTGGAGACCTCACCTGGTGCCACAAGGGCCTCGAGATTCTGAGTGTGTTGCTGGGGCCAGTGGCCTTCATGGCATGCAACTAGGGCAGCCTTGAGGAAGGGGTGGAGGCCCGCCTACAACACTGGCACTGGTGCCTACCCAGCCTCTCCTACCATGGATGTGTCCTCATTGCAAACAAACTGGTAATGGCAATCTTGTGGCACTGGTGCACTGTACTTGACTCACTACAGGACCTACTCAAGGGGCTTCAGTGCCTCCTAATAGATTTTTTCTGGGATGGGTACCACTGGCTCCCACAAGCTGTTCTTTACCTACCTGTCACTGGGGAGGGGCAGAGCCTGGTCAACTTGGTAGGCAAGGTGTCCGTCTTCCACCTGCAAGCCCTTCAGTGACTCCTCTACAGTGAGCAGCACGTACCTTAGCAACGACTGGCATGCTGGTTCCTGCAGAGGGTGGGGGCCCTCGGCTTTGACTGGGAGCTCTTCCTGCTGGACCTCACACTCCTGAACTGGGTGGTGCTTCTGGCTTCCTACCATATCATGGTACAAGTCTGGCAGGCCACCTTCCACCTCCAGCCCCGGGCCCAGCACCTGCAGTTCCTGCACCTGCTGAGGTAGCCCCTGGTGCACCACCCAGCACTGAGGCACCCCATGCCAAGCCTGGCCTCGGCCAGCCTCACAGTCACTCTCATCCAGGTGTGTGTGCTCCACCTGAGGCATCTCCTTGACCCGGCTTGGTCGGCCTGGCTCTCTCCTGAGGCCCTGACCATCTGGCTACGCATGCACTCTGTCTGCAGCATGGGCCATCTCCTGTGTGACATCCAGGCTGCCCTCCCACTGGAGGCAGCAGCCACCCTAGATAACCACCTCTGGGCACACCAGGTCCCCCATGCTGCAGATGCCCCAGGTGAGGCCTTTCCCATGATCCCAGTCACTCCAGCTATGGCCGGTGAGCTGGCTGGCAGGCCTGGCACCCTGCAAACACTCCCTGTGCCTCCTGACATTGACACCGGTTGCCCTTTGCTTTCCTGTTGTGTAGAAGCCTGGATGACTGGGTGGTTCACATCTGCCATGCCTGCATCACCGTGGTGATGGTTCCTGGGGCTGCCAGATTCCCCACAGGCCCACCCAGCTTGGCGCACATTGTATAAACTGCCAACCACCAAGATGACTGCGTACCTGCAGTGGTGGTTGCTGCATGGTATCCTTGCCACTGGCACATTTACATCCCACTTTGACCTAGCCACCTTGATAGGCTGCCCCTTCTGCCCCTGTCCCATTGAGAACCTCTTTCACGCCTTTCTTGACTGTCCCCGCCTGTAGCTGTTCTTTGTCACCCTCGAGCTGCCGCTGTCGGCACTGGGTAGGAGCCTCTCAGAGACCACCTATGTGCGCTCCTACCCATACTGGGCATCTGAATGGGGTGCTATCTGCCTGGCCAACTTTCTACTGGGTCAGGCCAAGGTGGCTGTCCTTAAGAGCCGCTGCAACCAGGTTGCCGGGACTGGCTCCAATGATGTCCTCATCTTTTTGGCTTCCTGGTGCAGGCATGCCTCTCACTGGAGTTTGAGCACACTGTGCTCCGGTGGTGGACGCCCACCTTTGAGGCACACTGGGCACTTGAGGGAGTGCTGTGCCATGTGGAGGATGGCTGTCTTCAATACATGCTCTGAAGTCATGACCGGTCTGGGTGACCAGGCAGGCTTGGTGTCGGACTGTGACTCCCAGCTCAAGCCCTGGGCCCTCACCAGGCTGCTTTCTTCTTTTTTCTTTGTGTGGGAAGTTGAAGGTGTTGTCACATGTATGATTGGATACAGCATCCGTGACAGGGTAGGAATCATTTGTTTATAGAAAGCTTTGGTCTATATGACCATGTGGCTGGTGTCCCAAGCGCATAACAGCATGTTAGGCATGAGGTGTAATACAGCGAAAGTGTCTGTCATGGTGTGATATTATGAATGTAATGACATGGTGCTCTTGGTTTGATGGTAATTTGCTTGTCTTTGCTTTGTATATTGGACCTGGACCCCGGAAGGGTCAACTTTTTGTTCCCCAAACCCCTGAATAAAATAGTTAAAGTCCAAAAGAAAAAAAAAAACCCCACAAAAAAAAATCCTTCCATCCCATATTTTTGTTAATTGGGGACTAGCTAAGCATATGTTGGTTGTCATGGGTTCATGTGCTTTAAAGTGTTTCATTATAAGGAGGAATACTGAAATCTCTCTAGTTTTGATTAGAGCTTGGCTTGAGTGTTTGAAATGCCTTGAGTTTTGCACAGCATTAAGCAATATTAATTTTCACAATTTTCAAAACTCACAGAACAGATATTAAAATGAATTTGGCCAATATATCTCATAATATTCATCTCATGTGCACCCAAGCTAAAGCTTAATTGCCTGACTTGTGATTAGAAGAAGACTGTGAAAAAGGCATAAATTCATCAGTCTGTCTGAGGAAATTGTTTTGCTCTACAATCTCCCTATTAACACATAGAAAAGGTGTTGATCTGTTACAAGAGTATTTTACGACATTTGGTTTTAGCACAACAGCCTGGAATTTCACCTGACGAAGTGCTTCCCTTAATGTATAAACTAATCAGTAAATACATTGTTCAGATAAAATTGGGATTTCTAATCCTTACCTGACAAGAATCTTGCAGTGACTTTCTATTGTCTTGTGTTTAACTTGTATCATGCTCATCAGCCTAACATGATTTTTTAATATCAGCATGGATAAAGATTTAAGGCCATATGGGGAGGACATTTTCTTTTCTTATGTAATGGATAATAAGATATTGGAATATACAATTTTACTCCCATTTAGCTATCTTGTAACTCTTTTAGTTTGAAAGGAACCTTTTCCAAAACAAAATCTGCTTTCATATGAGCTAGCTATTGCATCACTTCCTTTTTGATAGCACCAAAGGCTCTTTCCTGGCCCAACAGATTTTTTTGTTCAATAAATATTCACAATCCATAACAATTATTTAAAACTGAAAAGAATCTTGGGAAAACTCTGTGAAATAACAGGACACATTAAACAAGCCAACATTGCAAAAAAAAAAAGGTGTAAAGCAAACGGTGGGTTTTTTGTTTGTTTGTTTGTTTGTTTTTTTACAACAGGTTTGAGATAAAATAATTGGCTCCAGGTAAATAAATAGTTAAAAAAACCTATATCTTCCACTACAGCATTCTTTGCACTTGTTATATTATGCACAAGTACCTATGATGCTTTCTAAAATCCATTTGTTCAGACAACTCTGTGGTAAGTGACTCAAAACCTTCAGTTCTTATTGGAGTTTTGATTCACAAATCGACATATTTCTTTTTTTTTTTTTTTTGAGGTCCTTAGAGACCTCAGCTATACACTAATTTCTACCATGTAATAATACATATTCCAACCTGGTTCTTCTAATGAATTTAAGTTTTCCAAGTCAAAGTATAGGTATCTCATCTTCTTTAAATCTGCAGTTGTGCTCCAGTGACACAGTACAACCTAGGTTCTGTGCCATTTGTGGAGTTTATCAATTCTGAAGATTTCTCATAGGTTTGAATAAAGATTTTTTATTTTTAAATATCTCTCACCACATTATAAGCAAGCAAGCAAACCCAAACCAAACAATGAAAAATAAGGAAAATCCCCTCCTTGTCCCTGAAACATCAGTCCTCAAAGGCCACTGAGTAAAATACAGTTGAAAATCCTGAGGTGGCAAATAAAGGCCACAGAACTTTTGAAATGGTGTCAGCTGATGGCCAGGATATCTTGATTCTGTTGCAAGTTCTACCACAGACTTGCTGAGTAATGTCAGGCAAACCATTTTCTTGGAGTCTCAGAGCAGCAGACTCCCTATGCCTCAAGAAAGGTGACTGTGACCGAAAGCTTGCCAAGAACCTTTTTCCAACTACTTAGTTGGTCTAATAAAACATATCACATCTATTCAAAAAACCTTGCAGGCAAACCATTACTCTTTTCTGAGACAGTTTCCTGTCTGTAAAATAGGCTGAATAATGGCAACTGATTCTGTAAATATCTTGGGATGAAAAGTGCTGTGTACAGCTAAGCACCATATTCTTAATTTTAATAACTGAACACTTATAAATCCTTTGTCAGAAACCCACAAAACTTTTTCCTGACTGTAAACTATAATAGGGAAATTCCAGGCAATTTGGTGTAACTCTGTTGAAGATCAAAGGGTCAAAAATGCTTTAAACTGACTACTGGTCACAACCTTAACTATGGCCGGACATCTCTGTCTGCATAATGAAGTTGTATGAGCTATTGTAGTTTGCCCTGAGCAGCCTGACAGATCTGCAGAAGTCTGAGATTGACAGTATAACTATAAGCATTATTTAACATTTCTAAAGGAAATAAGTAGAACTAAGAAAAAAGTAGAGATGGATAAATCTAGTGCATAGAACCTGGCTGCTGAACTACAGTTGGCTGAAAGAATAGCAGACTTGAAAAATGAAGAAATTCCATTCAGTTCCAAGTTTTCTAGGTCTTCACCCATATCACATTTAGTATTTGAGCACTTTAGTACTGCTTTAAGTAATATGACTAGCATCTGTCAGATGTGATTCCTTCTCTCAGGAAAAGAAATGAAGACATTACACAGTGAATGTTTTGTTTTGGTAAGTTTTTGATTTTCAGGTTTTTTATAACAGGAAAAATCCTCCCAACCAAGAAATAAGACTTAAAATAAGATCTAAACCTTGTAAACAGGCTGTAAAAGGCAGTGGCTTGTACTATTAGCTAATTTTGGCTGGGAAATTATCAGAAGATACACATTGTTCAGGGCATTGAGGCCATTTTATTTAAAAAATAGGGCTACACTTTAGGTTTATTCCAGGCCTTTACCCATGTGTTAGCCTATACCCACTCACTGACTTAACACAAAACCACTTCTGTGAGGTTCATACATGTCTAGAACAGGGCTTATTTATGTGGCTATGGAAGTGGATTAGAGTTACCTTCACATTTTTAAAGTGAATAAAACTAAAGTCTGGGTACCAGGGATTGTGTTTTGATGGCCCTCTAATATTTTCCTATAGTTCCTGGGACCTGTATTTTCTGACCATTCTAGCTACTTGTTTCCCATATGCTTCTAGGTATCAGAACCTGCTTGTGAATTGTTATGTGTTTGATTGGCATTTAACCCTTACTGCTATGAGGTCTGGTCCATTTCTGCAGTATGAAATACACTTCAGCCAAATGATACTAAAAGCTGTCCTCCCAGTGTGTTGGTGCCATAAGATTGTACCTGAATTCTAGTTAATGTTAAGGTCCCCTCTAAACATAAGGCATGGTGGGATATAATGTGCAGTTCATACAATCACACTTCCTGCCATGCCACATGTGCATGGCAGGAGTCACAATTGTGGTATCATGCATTAGATTCCGTCATGCTTTATTGCCAAGATGCAAACTCCTGTAGATGGGTGCCCCATGCACCCTAGTGGAGCGGCTCCCAGCCATGAGGATACTGCTGCATCCATGGGGCAGGAGGATTACCGTTATGGTGATCTCCCCACCCCAGGGGTGCAGGAATTCCTTGGGGTGGGGGAGATCACCACAGGGGTGATTCTCCCTCTGGGGTGGGACAGGAATTATACTACCACAGAGGGGAATGGTTTTGTGGTAGTCCTCTGGCCCCAGGGGTTTCCTACAACTCTAGGACAGAGGGAGTTGCCTTGTAGTGATCTTCCAGCCCCAGGGTTTTCCCTTACACCTAGGGCAGGGGATTATCCTGCAGTGATCCTCTGGCCCCAGGGTTTTTCTACTGCTTTGGTCCCCAGGGCTCAGGGTTTTACACTGGACATTTGACAGGGCTCCCACCCAAATGGGAGAACCTGCTACACTTGCAAATTAAAGCTTGAAAACAACTAGCTATAAAGTTAGTACACATTTTTTATGTCTAATTTTATAGCTGGTTGGAGCTTTTTATTGTGTGACAGATACTTTGCATGGTAGCTGGTCTCTAGGTAATTGTTCAATTAACCAGTTAATTGAACAGTATCTGTGATGTGTAGAGGGGGCCTGTAGTTTCACACCACAGCAAAGAACATGACAGTGGAAGAGGCACTTGAAATGTGCTCTGGTATATTAATGTATTGTTAATATAGTGTCAATTGGTCAAAGCAGGATTAAGCAAATGGCTCTTCTGTGCCCTATCCTGTGTTAGTAAAATGACAGACAGGCAAAATATGGCAACTACAAGTCTGGTAACCTGCCTGTACTAAGGGGTGTTTGAATGCTTTTCACTGCCGTGAATACACAGTCCATAGCACTGCATGGCCTCTGGAAAAGCACAGACTAGAGATAGAAAGATCATGTGTCATCTTGGTGGCAGATGGATGGAAATTCCAAACAGATCCCAGTACAAACAATGGTACTATTCAGAGCCCAGAGCAGGCCGTGAGACTAGATGGGCTGGGGACATTTTAGAGCCATATTCTGAGGAACTGTTTGGGGCTGGGCCCAGGAAACAAACTAGAGAAGTACCAGAATAGGATAGCTGAAACTGATAAGTGGCTGCTGATATTTTTGTTGTTATTATGAGGGGAACTGCAGCATAAATCTGAGGTTTTATTAGATAACATTATCTATATGGATGATATCTATATGGATGCAATTGGATGACTTTAATTAGAGCTGAGTTGTTTCCCTTTTTCCCCCAGGTAGTTCTATCATCATCATGCAATAACTATGAATGTATTGTATGTAAATCACTTTCTGCTATGTGTTCTAATGTCAAGGTTCAACTCCTAAGGTATAAGATATGTGGTCCCCCAAAAGCAGTACAATGAAAAACCACTGATATGAGTAATAATATGTGAAGGGAATAAGGCATCCTATTCAACAGGTCCATGCCAGATCTGTTCTACACCTTGACATTGTATACCCAAATGTCTCGTATGGGTATTCACAAATCCACCTCTTTGGTTGACGATAATTTGGAGAACAACTGCAGAGAATGCTATATGACAGCATGACAGTTGTGGTATGCAAATATGTGCCAAATATGTTCAGCACAGTTTAGAAATCCTGTCATTTAAACCAGAGTTTTATTTCAAGCATGTTAATAAGGTCTAACATTTATGGATAAATTTGTATTGTTTTTCACCTGACAGACCTTGATTCCTAAAGTACCATTGGTTTAGTTGCCAACACCAAATTGTCTATAGCATTCTGGAGTAGCTAGTTTCTTGATAGCATAGCAATCAATTTCTGGATCAGTATGGCTTCTGTCATTTGCATATTCTGGTGCTGTAAGGCTGGGACAAGTTCCTTACACAACTTCATGAAGATCTGCTTGCTTGTATGGAAATTTTAGAGCCCCTACTAGGACTTCCAAAACAGCTTGATTATGTCCTCAATCCATTTATGCACCAGAAGTGGATATGGAGTATCTGGCACCAGAAGTGATGAACTGGGTATGGAGTATCTACAGTGATTTCAGAATGCAAGACAGCTCCATTGTGCTATGTCAGTATCAAAAATGAAATGGCTTCCTGCTGCTTTCTGTGGATCAGAAGCCACTGCTGAAAACCTTATACAATACCAACTGTTCTATTGGTAATTTGCTAAAAAAACACCCCAGTAGAGCCACAAAACCAACAGGCTGTGTATAGATGGTCTTCTAAATGGATCCATGGCTTGGCACTGACTGCAAGAAACAACAGTAGGGGAAATGCAGAGCAAAACATTCTTGGGAGCTTATCATATCTTTTTTTTTACCAATCCTGCATCTGCCACTGATAACACCCCCTCCCTACCCACTCACTCTAACTAGGCACACATTCAGGAAGGACTTAGAATTGCCCTAAACTGCAAACTCCAGGCATGTGGTCAGGTTCTTTGTTTTGGGAAAAGAAGTTAGACGAAGTCATCAGGTCTATTCTGAGCCAGCTCAGCTCCATTTAATCACTGGTCTTTAGTGTGCCTAAGAAGAAATGAGAAGGTGGGACTGATTTACTCAGCAGCAGAACTAAGTTTGGAGGGAAGCCATGGAAATGTGTCTTCTGTTGGTTGTGTTGGAGGAATAAGACCATCAGAGAGAGAAGCTGTTTCACAAGGACAGAGAAGTGTACCATGGAACAGTTTCCAAGTAGATGTGGTTGTGACTGCAGTTCTCTAGGTTCAGTGGGACTAGGACAACATGTAATCAGTTTACATTGCAACTCCGGGAGTAGTTGAGCATTAGTTATTGTGTTAAGAACTCCAGCTTACTCTTACATAATTTTACAGGCAAATCTGAGTAACTGCAGCATCCTGGGGCTGGGGGACATAGCTACATGTGTGGCTCTGCACTGTGGGTATTTTCAGGCAGGCTTGGCAAACTCATATGCCCTACATTTGGCAGCCAGGATTCATGTGCACTTTACATAAGTGGGGAATGACATGTTGAGTCACATGATTTTTTCTCACTTGTGTCTGCCTTTCCATAGCTTGAAAACTTGAACAGCCATAATATTTTTTTGTTTAGTTAGAATTATGTTTTGCGAGACAGTACTCATTTTAATTATTCTGGACAAGGAAATAGGAGTGAATATCAGAATGTATAAGGACATCAGGAGAAGGTATCTTGAGAAAAGTGGCATATTATATTCAGTGGCACTAATTAATGCACTATCATGGAACTAACAAGTCAGTACTGTAAATGTAGCTAAATTTAATTTTTACTTTCTTTTAAGCACTTGGGCTAGTGAGGATATAGACATTGGCTCCAAAGATAGGTGGATAAAATATTTAATTGCTTACTTTGTAAAAGAAACTGCACTGAAGTTTTTATGTTGAAGAATATTTGAAACTCTTAGAAGCCTCATTACAAGAAGATTACCTTGTGAAACCATTAGAATCTAAAAGATACTTATGAATAAAAACCAAAACAGGGATGTTGAAGTGCTATATATACTTTTCCCACTGCCTATGCAACTGCTATTATCATAAAGGAGTTTTCCTATGTAGTATGCTTTCTTAGCAAATTTCAGGTGACCTTGAATTATATTATAGACCCACAAGCATCCCTAAAAAGTGTGGTAAGTTTTTAAAATATGTTGGCAAATTGGACTGCTTTGCAAGAATCCCATATAAGGTTTGGGTAAACCTAAATGAAGGTTTTAAATGAAATGCAATGTATTGATGGTTTTCAGCAGAAAATATCTGCAAAGTGTATTGATTTGGGGTGAGTTTCTCTTAGAATTTTGAAATGTATTTAAACTCATATAAGATGATTAGACTGGCTAGACTGCTTATAGGCTGGCTAAGAAAGAGCTAGCAAATAATTATGTTAATGAAGAAATGGGGTAGAGACTTAAATGTGACTCTGAGAGCCTATGCTGCTCATTACTCTCCATAAAAAGGAAACCTGTGGGACCAAAAATAACTGGTTTCATATCAGTCTAGTTCATTGAACCTAAAATGTTTAGTTCAAAATTTCTCAGGTTTGATTACTTGTTGCTAAACTTAAAGCAGGGTTGTGGTAGAATCCTGATTAGATTCTTGGCAGATCTGTTCTGAAAGCAGGAACCCTGGAAGTCCATTTCCCTGGAGGTCCTGGCAGGCACCTGCAGCTATTTAGTTGCTTAGTTCTGCTCATGCTGAGCAGCTGCATGGTCTGAGGGAGCTGCCACTTGACACAATTTTTTTTTTTTTATGTCCAGTTAGAACCAGAGCTTTTATTTTATTTTATTTTATTTTATTTTATTTTATTTTTTGTGATGGGGGTGGAGGAGGGAGGAGTCAATAAAAAAGAAAAAAAAAGTTTAGAAAGCCTACTTTACCCAGCTCTGTTTTGAACTTGTTGGGTAAAGGAGGAAGAGATATTAGCAGACTAGAACAATAGTAGTAGCAGCAACAGTCAGAGAGGCAAGGGACATAAAATAGCAGAAATGTCACTGAGAAAACTCCATGAGCAGAAGCTGAAGTGGATGTTTTCTCAAAAAAATTAAGTTTTGACAAACTGATGTTTTCCAATTAAAAACAAAAATCTTATTGAAAAACTCCTGACCAGTTTCAATTAGAGCGAGATCATTTCTCTATTAGTAAAAAGAAGAAGTACTGCATAACCTTGGAAAAATACACAATTTTCCAGTAATTGTCCCAAAACACTCTGATTATAGTGGGCACATTATTATGGCATACTCTAAAAGTGATATAAAGATGTTTATTTTCTAACTTAAAATTATCACCAATTACAGGAAAACACTTAAAAAAATGTTTGCATTGTCTTCATTTTTCTTACTACAGCCATATGAGATTTGCAGTTGTAGTATGTTGTTATCTTTTTACTTAGTTCTTAGCTTACACCACTGCTGTTTAACATTAAACTGTTAAATCCTTGTATTATAAGTTCAAAATAACTTCTTACATTCTGTCACTGAGCTCAAGTTCTTGCTTTGTCTACTAATGCAGAATAATGGAAAATAATTAACTTTAAATTAAGTGTTGCATTTTATTATGTGACTGTATTAGTTATAATGTGGATTTCAAAAGACGTTTTTAAGTGCACGCACAAATCAATTATACACAAAGAATAAATTATCTCTGTTGCAGAAAGTAATATATTTATTTGATGGAAGGCCTGTTCATAAAGTTAAGTTCCATTACTATTGTAGACTTGTATAACCTACATTATATTGAAAATAAAGAGAATTCTACCCTTGTGGTGATGAATTAGTTTCAACTTCCTAGTATTTACAGGTACATCTCCATAGCGAGTAGTTAATAGTATGTGTGCACATTTGCCATTGACAAGTACCACTATAAAAATTATTTTGTACATTGTCATCATGAGCTAGGATTCAGGTGGAGTAGGTTGATGAACTGAATTACTCCTTGATTCTGTGTACCCATTTTTAGTTTTATTTTATTTTTTCACTGCTCACCTTCAAAAAGTTATAGAGGATATCCAGTATCTGAAGAAAGGTGTTTTTTTCTTGCACAGAGTAATTTCCAATCCAGCAAGAACTACTAGAAATCTTTCCAGAATAGCTTCTTTTTGCTAGGTTTGCAACCTAATCTTCCCGGCCAAACAGGGGAAAGAAGGTTGTATAAGCAGATGCATTTGAAGCACTAACCTATATATTCCTGGACTTCAAAACCATTAGAGACTTTACCTCTTGGCAAAAATTTCATGTCCATGTTCATGTGACAAATATATGGAAAATTCCCACTGAGGTAAATGGAACCCTGCTTTGAGAATTGATAGAAACTAGAAGAATTGTTCAAGTAGCTAGTTACCTACTTTTCACTTGGGTATGATGTGCCTTCTGTCACCTATCACAGATTGGTATCTTGTCTGTGAAAAGGATTCCTGATCATTTAAATTCTGCACCCATCCACCCCTATTTCAAGTGTAGTGGTGGAAGTTTTTTGAGCCAGCTTGTAAATAAAGTTGGTGTAATGCTGTTGTTACTTATGCACAGTTACAAACTAGCAGAAGCCTCCAGCATGTATGAACTTCTGACCAAGTGCCCTGCTTAGACATCATGGGCATGTGCAGAAGAGTCAGAGTGTTTGGTGGGAATTGTGAAAATCCCGAGGTAAAGGTGAGCAGCTAGCTTGAATGACAGGTGAATGTATCCAGTGTGAGTGAGATTGACTGGTAAACACATGATTGACAGTGATTGGCAGTCCTGTACCTAGGATTGATTAGTTAGCAAAAGTGGTGTGATTTGAATGAATAAAACCCGCAATTTTGTGCTCTTGAGATGCGCATGTGTGTGGGATGTGTGAGAGTGGTTGGGCTGTTTAGAGCTGTCTGTGAGCTGTACCAGGTTGTGTGTGTGGTTCTGTGAGATGGCAGTGTGTGTAGTACTTGCAATTCCCTGTGGAGGGTGAGGGGCAATACTTTGGTAACCTTGGATTGTTTGATGGTTCTGACTTTGGCTTGCTACCGTTTTAACCTGCTTTCTGGATTCCTGTTTACTTACCTGTTGCTCTTTGCCATTTGCTGTTGTGGAAAAGTTGGTAAAGTATCACTGCATCATTTTTGTTATTTGTGTTTCCTCATTGTTTACCCACCTTCCCCTTATTATCCCTTTCCTTTTACTTTCATCTCTTTTTTATTTTCATGCCTTTTTGTTTTGTACCTTCTGTTGGATGTATAGAGTGATGAAGAGGAATAAAGTGAGGAATACCTGTATCAGAGGATTGGTGAAGGTAGTGGAGGCATCTAAAAAAGCACAAGAAAGAAGACTGGCATGGTATAGGCATGTTCAAAGGAGTCAGAATAACATGTGGGAAAAGAATTTACCAGAATGGCATTACCAGGGAAAAGGGGAAAAGGAAGACGGAAGATGAGATGGAGAAATATAATGGAAAGGGACATGAGAGAGGAATTGGAAGAAGAAGATACATGTGACCAAAGCCAGTGGAGAGCCAAGATCCACACAGTGACCCCATTTAGATGGGATAAACTAGGGAAGAAGAAGAAGAAGAAGAAGAAGAAGAAGAAGGAGAGTGTTTTTGGACGCTTAATTTTGTTTCCTTCTGTTTCTAAGGCACCAACAGAAGTCAGGCCTGATTTCCAGCTGGCAGTGTGAAGGGACACCAGTACTGCTGATCAGCCTGATCTGCTTCAGACTGGACATAAGGAAAACTTCTTTACAAGTCGAGTGCCAAGGGTTTGGAACAGGCTCCCCCCAAAGGTGGTACAGTCACCCACCCTGGCAGTCTTCAAAAAGCATTTGATGCCCACCTTGCTGTGTTTTCACAGATCTGATATACTAATTTTACCATTGAGTGCACCTACATGTGAAATTAGTATGCCTGAATATATTCTGGCACAGTTTGCACCAGATTTTATTGTTCCCAGGCATAGCTTACATGTGCACCTAGGACTGCAGCACATTGAATTAGGGCGGCACAGCCCCAGCTGGCAGGAGGCCTGGGGGTCAGCCTGCCAACCTGAATCTGCTCCACTCAAGCTCTATGTGCTGTGGAGAGGCTGGCTTGGGCATGAGGATGCTACAGTACAGGGCTAGCCAGCAGGCAGCTTCTGCACTGTAGCACCCTTGTGCCCCAGCCAGCCCCAGTCACTATCTACATATGCATTGCAGTGAAGTAAATAACTTCACTGTAGAATAGTACATGTGTAGGGCAGAACTATCCTACAGTGGAGTGAATTAGTTTATTCTGGCATAATAGCACATCATGTATAGACGGTAATGCTTTGCTGTGGAGCTAATTAGTCACTCCACAGTAAAGTACATGTGTAGGTGCCCCCACTGTGGCCCTTTTCTACTTTTAGATATATTTTCCTTACAGGATGATAGAACCTCTAGCACTGCTTTGATCTGACCCGTTGGTTTGGATTGAGGGGGAGGCATTAACATTTTAAGAACTTTAAGAACTCCACACAATACTGCTGTTAATTTTATTCAGAAGAACACTTAAATTCATGTTTAACTAAACACACATTCTTAGGTCCATTTTTATTCAGGAAAGTGTTCATATAAGAACAGCTTAAAATAAAATTGAAGTTAATGTAATAGTAGTTTGCACTTGTGTCTCAAAACTTGAATATTGAGGAGATAGAATAGTTTTGTGATTAAAACATGGGCTATAGTTCCAAAATCTATGCAAACTTTCCAAGGGACCTTTGGTAACTCTTTCAAGTGTTTTAGTCTCATTTCCTCAACAGCGCTGATGTATTTTTCTATGTCTCTGTCTTCTTTATTTATGTTGTAAGACTTTTGGGGTAAGGATCTCTCTCTCACTCTCATATAGTATAAAACACGATTGGGTACTGACCTTGGTTGGAGCATCTAAACACTACTATTATAGAAATATGATGTATAATTAAATGTATAAATAATAATAATAATAATGCACACAAATATTTGTTTATATTTTGTGGTAAAGAATTGAAACAATATTTTGAATTCCATCGATTTCATAGACATTAGGGCTGGAAGGGACCTTGGAAGATCATCAAGTCTAGCCCCCTGCCCCAGGGGCAGGAAGTCTGCAGGGGTCATGGGATCCCAGCAAGAAAAACCTGCATGAGGCCTGCATTGGCGAGGTTAACTGGTGGCCACAGAGCTGGTGCAGCCAGGCAGGCCTCGGGTTTCTGGACAACGACCCACACTTTTGCACAGGGTACATGCTTGGGAGGGATGGGCTACATCTCTCCCCTAAAGGCAAGCATGTCTTTTCTTCCAGGTTGGCTGATGTCATATGGCATGCTTTAAACTAGCTTTCCTAGGGGATGGGGCCACAGGAGGAGAGGAAGACACCTCCCAACCAAGACAGGTGATGAGCACAAGGAGTTCCCAGGTAAGTGACGGGGGTCTGGATAGTCCTAAGTATTGGGGGGGTGGCGGGGAGTGCATGCACCAATACAAGGCCTTAAATGCCTCTACACTAATGCTCGTAGCATGGGAAATAAGCAGGAGGAACTCACCCTCTGCATAGCTAGTATAAACCCAGACATAGTAGGTGTCACAGTACTCATTACACAGCCCCCAAGAGACTTTACTCCTCCAGCCCTGTCCTTGGTCTCCGGGTAGAAGCTGTTATCTCCCCTATTATTTTCTCAGTCAATCTCTGACTGGCCTATTGCTTTCTCATTTTAGAGAGATATATATACATTTTGTTTATGTTACATTAGGAACTCAGCCTGCTGGCTAACACCAGTGATGAGTCCCAACCAGAGGTCCACACATCCATGTCCTTGCCTCCCATGACTCGCTGCTTATGGGAGTAGAATTCTGTACCTGGGCGTGCAGTTCCAGTCAGTCGTCGTCCAAGGTCCTATGTTTGTGAGGGCTCTACCATCCCATACACCCTCGCCCATTCCACCGGGTATTAAATCACCTTCTTGTCACTGTTCTGGCTGGTGGGTTCTCACCTGGGCCTGTCTTTATATATAAAAAACAAACAAACAAGCGCTCCTGGCCTGGATTATTGTTCCCAGCTTTTAACAAATGAAAGAAAAAAAATACTTTGTGACGTTGTCGCTGCCGTGCACTGCAGCGAGGTGTCCGGGAGCCTTAGAGGCCGTCAGGCGGGTACTTGTGACGCTTGGAGTGGAATTAATTAGGCAGACGCTTATCGGTTGTAAAGCAAGATTGTTTACTCATGCTGTCAAGGTGGTGAATAACTGAGGTCAGAGGTACTTGGTTAGTGACAGCTTAGAGTTCATCAGGTTGGTCTGCATAAGTGTTCACTGTTCGGGCAGAAATGGTGGGCCGGCAGTCATTGATTTATGTCTGAGATTGGGTCGAGACGGGGAACTTAGACAAGTGATCAAATTGTCTAATTACTCTGATACGTGTGATCAGAGGTCTCCAAGGTGTGTACGGAGGTCTCCGACTTCACGGAAGTAAAAATGGGTTTTATTTGTGTAATAGCCAATTGCTTTTCGCCACGTCATAAATTTAATTAGAATCGCCAATTATATAGCAGTTTTCGCTAGGGTGTTATTTTAGGGCTATTCCCTGTATTACTCTGACCAGTTATAATGATTTATGTAAAGCAAAGAAGGTTAAGGTTTCATTTCTGTTAGTGGCACAGCAATAAATTTCTTTGTTGGCATGCATAGCAAAGGAGGCTGTTACTATCATTTTGTTAACCCTTAGTTAACCTAGTGCAAAATAAAACTGCTTTAAATAGTATCTCTTGCTTGTGGCATGGGCACTTACTTAATTGGGTTGTGACAGACGTCACTTTCTCTTTCACCTTGTTCCAGTCTTTACAGTACCTCTTCATGAGCCTCCTATTGGGGTCATTATGGTACCCTTACCCCATCGGGTCTACCTTGATAATTTGTCCTTGCCCCCCTTTTAGGGTCTTTATGGTACCTTGCCTCTAAAGTGCCCTTCTCTTAGGGTCTTTACAGTATTTTCTCCAGCGTGCTCTTCCAGCTGCCAGCAAGATTACAGTAAATTTGTGGCACTGCGACCTCACTAGTCCTTCATCTAGGTTTCCTCTGGGGAGCTCCCTCTCTGCAGGAGCCTCTTGCCAGTTTCCAGGCTGCTTTCAGGACTTCCCGAAGCTTTGTTTGGCCCAGCTCATCTCCTTCTGGTCCTGTGCTCCTCTCCCCTGCCTGCTCTGGGCTCCTCTTTATACTGGGGTTTTAATTCCCTGCCCCTCCCCTCCAGAAACACCTAGGTAAGGAGGATCTCTGCTGGGCTCTTTGGGGCTTTGGGGCTGGGGCCGCTGATTCTATCTTTGGCTGGGGCTCCTTTGCCCATTGTGGCTCTTTCTTCCTCACAGTAGGACTCACAGAAACCTGCTGGCATTCATCCCACAACCTGGTGGTAAACATTAGGGGCTACAGACTACACAGGTGGGATAGAACGGGGAGGAAAGGTGGGGGTGTGGTGCTCTATATCAAAGAGCAATACACATCCTCAACTAACAGGATGGGGTCGGAGGAGGGGCAGGCTGAAGTGCTCTGGGTCAGAATACAGAGGGGTCCTGGGGAAAGGGACTTAAAGGTGGGGGTCTACTACAGACCACCCAACCAATGGGAAGAGCTGGACCATGAATTCTTGGGTCAGCTTGCAGAGGCACTTAAGGCAAGGGATGTAGTCTTCATGGGCGATCTAAATTACCCAGACATCTGCTGGGTGGAGCAGTTAGCCAGGTCGGACTGTTCACTGTATCTCAGCAAGTTCCTTGCCAAGATTCAGGACCTCCACTTAACTCAGGAGGCGCACAGTCCCACCAGGAGGATTGCCGTCCTGGACCTGGTTCTGGCCACAGGTGATGACCTGGTGAGGGGACTCCAGGTTCTTGACCACCTGGGTGACAGTGATCATTGCCTACTGGAATTCACTATCCAGGGCAGGGTGTCAAGGGCCTGCAGTAAGGCAGTAGCCCTTGACTTCAAGAGGGCCAACTTCAATGAGTTGAGGAGATTGGTAGGAGAGGCACTGGGGTCCTGGAGAGTTGGGGAACTGGGTGTCCAAGATGAGTGGTTGTTCCTTAAGGAGATGATCCTCTGTGCCCTAGAGGTGACAGTCCCAATGAGAATCAAAGGGGACAAGAGTGCTCGAAATCCCCCCTGGCTCACCAAAGGGATTCAGGAATGCCTGAAAGCCAAAAAAGAGGTATACACCCAGTGAAAAGGAGGGGCTATCACCAAAGACGAGTATACCTCCATCACTCAGGCTTGTAGGGGGGCTGTTAGGAAAGTTAAGGCAGATACAGAACTAGGGATAGCATCAAGGATCAAGGACAACAAAAAGTCATTTTTTAAATCCATAGGGAGCATGAAGAAAGCACCGGGTAACATGTGGCCCCTGCAGGATATGCTAGGCAATCTGGTGGCTGCACCAGAGGAAAAGGCAGACCTTTTTAATAATTTCTTTGCCTCCATTTTTTTTTTGTGCAGGGACCAGGACTCCCCCACTGAGATTCAGGATGGACTCAGGAGTGACTCTGACAGGCCTAGGGTCGGGCAGGACCGAGTTAGGGAACTTCTGGAAGTATTCAAATCAACAGGTCCAGATGCTCTCCACCCCAGGGTGCTGAAGGAATTGGCAGGGGTTATCAAGGGGCCCCTGCCATGGCTTTATGAGCACTCATGGTGCTCTGATCAAGTGCCAGACAACTGGACGAGGGCCAATGTGGTCCCCATTTTCAAAAAAGGGAGGAGGGAGGACCGAGGAAACTATAGGCCCATTAGTCTTACTTCAATCCTAGGGAAGCTCTTTGAGAAGATTATCCAGGAGCACATCTGGGAAGGACAGGCAGAGGGGATGATACTCAGGGGCAACCAGCATGGGTTCATTAGGGGCAGGTCCTGTCAGACCAACCTGATTGCTTTCTACTATCACAAAATAATTGGATGCATGTGCCATGGTGGATGTAGTCTTTCTGGACTTTAGGAAGGCCTTTTACATTGTCTCCCACCCCATTCTCATTAAAAAGCTAGGTGACTGTGGCATTGATGCCTACATAGTCAGATGGATCATAAATTGGCTGAGGGACTGCACTCAGAGAGTGGTGATGGATGGGTCATATTCGACCTGGAGGGATGTGGGCATTGGGGTCCCCCAGGGCTCAGTCCTTGCGCCCGCACTGTTTAATCTCTTTATTAGTGACTTGGACGAGGGGGTGAAAAGCACCCTGTTCAAATTCACTGATGACACCAAGATCTGGGGTGAGGTGGGCACTCTAGAAGGGAGGGACAGGACACAGCTGGACCTGGACAGTTTGCAGGGGTGGGTGAATAAGAATAGGATGGGATTCAATACTGACAAGTGCAGGGTACTACACTTGGGTAGTAAGAACCAGCAGCATACCTAAAGGCTAGAGAAATCTCTTCTCGAAAGCACAGTGCCAGAAAGAGATCTTGGAGTCATTATTGATTCCAAAATGAGCATGGGCCACCAATGTGAGGATGTGGTCAGTAAGGCCAACCGCAACTTGTCATGCATCCACAGATGCATCACAAGCAAAGCCAAGGAGGTGATCCTCCCCCTCTATGCGACACTGGTCAGGCTACAGTTGGAGTACTGCATCCAGTTCTGGGCACCACACTTTAGGAGAGATGTGGCCAGGATCAAGAGGGTCCAGAGGAGGGCCACTCGCATGATCCGGGGACAGCAGGGAAGACCCTATGAGGAGAGGGAATAGGATCTGAACCTGTTCAGCCTTCACAAGAGAAGGCTGAGAGGGGACTTGGTGGCCATCTACAAACTTATCAGGGGGGACCAGTGGTGAATGAGAGAGACCCTGTTCATACATGCACCTCTCGGAGTAACAAGGAATAATGGCCATAAGCTGTTTGAGAGTAGGTTCAGGCTGGACATTGGAAGACACTATTTCACAGTCAGGGCAGCTAAGATCTGGAACCAACTTCCAAGGGAAGTGGTGCTGGCTCCTACTTTGGGGGTCTTCAAGAGGAGGCTTGGCAATTCCCTAGCTGGGGTCATATGATCCCAGTATTCTCTCCTGCCCAGGGCAGGGGGTCAGACTTGATGATCTACTTAGGTCCCTTCTGTCTCTACATCTATGAATCTATAAATCTATGAATAAATATCTAAATTTCTCTTGAAGGCATTCAAAGTAGGTGCTTGAACCACCTCTGGTCGCAGTCTATTCCAGATCTTGGGGGCTCAGACAGTAAAGAAGTTCTTCCTTATGTGCAGCCTGAAATGGTCTTGGAGAAGTTTATGACCATTCAACCTTGTCATCATTGGGGCACTCTGGTGAACAAATGTTCTCCCAGATCCTGGTAAGCACCCCTTATAAACTTATAGGCAGCCATCAGATCACCCCTGAGCCTGCACTTTTCCAGACTGAAGAGTCCCATAGCTCTCAGCCTCTCATCATAAGATCTGCTTTCTTGACCTCTGATCATGCATGTGGCTCTTCTCTGGACTCTCTAAAGCTTCTCCACCTCCTTTTTGAATTGTGTAGCTGAAAACTGCATGCAGTAATCCAGCTGCGGCCTCACCAAGGCCGAATACAATGAGAGAATGACATCCTAAGATTTGCATGAGAAGCATCTATGGATACAAGACAGTATTTTGCTCACTCTACTAGCAGCAGTATCACATTGATGGCTCATGTCCATCTTGTGGTCAATCATGACCCCCAAGTCCCTCTCATCCATAGTGCTAGCCAGTGTAGCACTGCTAAGCCTATAAGCATGCTGCGGGTTTTTTTTCCCAAGGTGGAGAACCTTGCATTTTTTGGTGTTGAACACCATCAGGTTCTCATCCACCCATTTCCTGAGCCTCTCAAGGTCAGCCTGGATCGCCCTGCCTGCCAGACAACAGGAGGCTGCCACTGCTTCCTGGGACCAGCACTGGGTGCAGCCCACACCCAGCGTGGCTCCATGGAGCTGAGCCCAGTGGTGGGAGGCAGAGTGCAGCCCTGGCACTGCTCTCTGCCTCCTGCCACCAGGCTCAGCTCCCAGCCCCATGGAACTGAGCCCAGTGGTGGGAAGCAGAGCACACCATCAGATTCTCGTCCGCCCACTTGCTGAGCCTGCCCAGGTTAGCCTGGATCACCCGCCTGTCTTCTGGTGTGGATGCTTTGCCCCAAAGTTTGGTGTCATCAGTGAACTTGGCCAGTCTGCTTCTGACTCCAGTGTCCACATCATTAATGAAGGTGTTGAACAATATGGGTCCAAGGACAGAGCCTTGGGGGACCCCACTGGTCACAGGACACCATGATGAGTGACTTCCATCAATTACTGCCCTCAGGGTCCGACCACGGAGCCAATTTTCCAGCAAGTGGATCATGGTGGACCGAAGGTGACAATTGGCCAGTTTCACCAAGAGGCGATCATGGGATACCAGATTGAAGGCTTTTTTGAAGTCAAGATACATGACATCAATCTCTTCTGCCTTGTCCTGCTGCCTGAGAAGGTGTTGGGTGTAGCTCTGTACCACCAGGAAGAGTTGGCAGAGCCCTGCAGCAGTCCCAGGGGTGCGGGTGTGGGGGGGGCAATTATCCTGCCAGATCATAGGAGGCTGCTCCTGCCATCTGGGATGGGTGGCAGCACCAATCTTCCCGGTGCTGGGTGCGGGCTGTGCCCAGTGCTCATCCCATGTGGCAGGAGCAGCCTTCTGTGATCCGGCAGGCAGATCAGGGACCTGGCACCCCTGGGAAGGCTGCAGGGCTCTGCTGGACTTCTCCCAGGGGTGTGGGTCCCCGATCAGCCTGCCTGCTGGATCACAGGAGGCTGCTGCTGTCAGCTGGGACTGGTGCTGGATGCAGCATGCACCCAGCACCGGGAAGATTGGTGCTGCCACTGGCCCCAGACAGCAGCAACAGCATGCTGTCATCTGGCATGCAGATCCAAGGGCTGGTTCCCTCCAGGAGGGCTGAGAGCTATGCCAGAATCCTACCGGGCAATGTGACCCCTGGATCTGCGTGGGATGACAGGAGGCTGGTTCTGCTGGCTGGGACCAGCACTGAAGCCAAGCCCAGCTTCGAAACTCAAAACAATTTGAAACATTTGAAATGCTTTGATTACCCTTGTTTCATTTTGAAGCTGTTTCAAAGGCTTTTGTTTTGATTTTTTTGTTTCAAGCTTGAAACACATCGAAACAGCTTTGAAACAAAACACCCAGTGAAATTTCACATGCCCTAGTAGTAATATAGATTTAGTTGTATTGATTTAAAAGTAGGTATCAAAGCTATATCCTCTCACAACAGGTTAGTCCCCACAAAACATAGTAGATTAGGTTCTACATCTAAATGAATGAAGGTACTTAAAATTCACACTTTCATGTCACTGAGTTGCCATCTGCCTTTTACTCCATTTCTTGAATAATTCAAAGTCAGCAATAGTAATTCTCAACTTGTTAGAGGGCTGGAAGTATATTTACTATTCACAGCAGTATCTAAGGTCCCTGACTCTGAGGTCTCATACTGGAAATCAGTGCAAGGTGCTAGGAGATTATGTGCATTTTGTAGCATAACTCCATGTATTCTAATATTTTATTTTCTTGACTAGAAATCTTTTTTATTCCACTGTGAGTACATGTTTGTAGAGAGTGCATCAGCACTGATAATTTTCAGGGAGAGGGAGATGTTGATTAATTTCTGCTACTCCACGCTCGTATGTTTTCCCCACGACACAGGAATTTTGAGGCCCTAGAAAGGAATCAGAATTTGTCATTTATTAGTTCCAAGGCACTGTAAAATCTTGGCTTTCATGTGAATTTGCTGTTTGTAAATGTGCCAGATTGAAAGCACTAAAGACTATCTTCCAATGTATGCTACATATAGTATGTGTGTGTTGCCCTGTGGAGTCAGGCCAACTCTCAGGATCTCAATATTGTGCTGTTAGAATGGAGGGTGTTAAACAATTGCACATATACAGACACACAAGTCAATTAGGTGCATACACACACACACACTACCAACTCAGGCACATACACATCCAAACCAGCCTAGGCACATGCATATAATATCTATCACCAACTTAAGCACATACACACTACACACCAAAAAATACACAACAATCAGTTATCAAAACCCACACACTCCGTACACATACACAGATCACTAATTAGTATTTCACACACCTGATGACACACACACACACACACACACATATATATTTGTGTGTATATCCACCAGTTCACACACATACCACTAATTTACAGATACACACAGGTGAGTTCCTAACTTGGATGGTACGGTATGTATGTGTGTGTTTGGGGCACTTGGGATACCTGAGAGAAGGTTAAGGTTAGAGAGAAAGTGTAAGGAGTGAAAGTTGCTGGAACTAGGATTTGAATCAGTACACTACAGAGAAGTTGGGCTGAGGAACTGAGGCTTGGGGTTACTTGGTCAAGTGGCCCCAGAGTTACTCAAGGTCACTGGTGCAAGGCAAAAAGCTCAGTGGCAAAGAGGAGACAGCCAGGAAAGAAACTGAGGCAGAAAGCTGGGAGCTTGGGGCTGGAAACTGAGTCAGACAGCTGGGAGCTTAGGGGGCAGAGAAGTGGTTGCAAGGAGAAAAAAGACAAAAACCCAACTAGGGGTTTCAAAATAACAGTTTTATTAAACAGACTACACGCTACATGTCCCCATGAAGTTATTAGTTCACACACACACACACACACACACACGTAGTCACAATGGCAGCAGGAGAAAGAGACTCAGTGGAAGGGTTGGAGTTCAGGTAGGGAAGAGAAACAGAGTCCAAGTACTTGGTTGAAGAGGGGGTGGGGGATGATAGCTACCTATCCAGGCTGGAAAGGGGTCTTTGTCCAGCAGGTGTTGTACAGAGGGGGGTTGCCAGCAGGTGTGGCATGGTGCTAGTCCAGATGGAGAGGGTGTCCCAATGAGTCAGTCTTCACTATCCCTTTTTATGGGGCAGACTACCTATAGAGAGGGCATGTCCAGGCAATGTCAGTCCTGTTCCAGAGGGTTCCAGGTGTTCTTACTGAGTATGTGCAGCCTTGGCACAATGGTGGGTTGCCTCATCTTTTGTTTCTTGAATGCTGAGGGTGGTTCCAAGGGCTGGGTCATTGGACCAGGTATTGGTTTTGATGGTTCAGTCATTCAGAGGGAGCTATTTTTAGACCTACTGCTATTGTCTCTCAAGCACCCTCATTCATCCCCATTCATTCAGGAACCAAGTTATACAAGAGGGGTAGTTATGAGTCATAGGTTGAATAACAGGGCATGGGAACAAGAGGGAGAGTTGATAAACAAAATGGAAATTTTACATGACTTACGCTAACTTTTTTTCGGCTAGCACTATGGAAGAAAGAGACTTGGGGGTCATCATTGACCACAAGATGAACACGAGCCTGCAGTGCGATGCTGCGACTAGTAAAGCGACCAAAATGCTGGCTTGCATCCATAGATGCTTCTCAAGCAAATCCCGGGGCGTCATTCTCCCCTTGTACTCAGCCTTAGTGAGGCCGCAGCTGGAGTACTGCGTCCAGTTTTGGGCTCCACAATTCAAAAAGGATGTGGAGAACCTTGAGAGAGTTCAGAGAAGAGCCACATGCATGATCAGGGGTCAGGGAAGCAGGCCCTACGATGACAGGCTGAGAGCCCTGGGGCTCTTTAGCCTGGAAAAGCGCAGGCTCAGGGGTGATCTGATAGCCACCTATAAGTTTATCAGGGGTGACCACCAGTATCTGGGGGAACGTTTGTTCACCAGAGCTCCCCAAGGGATGACGACTAAGTCAAATGGTCATAAACTACTACAAGACCGTTTCAGGCTGGACATAAGGAAGAATTTCTTTATTGTCCGAGACCCCAAGGTCTGGAACAGCCTGCCACCGGAGGTGGTTCAAGCACCTACATTGAACACCTTCAAGAGCAAACTGGCTGCTTATCTTGCTGGGATCCTATGACCCCAGCTGTCTTCCTGCCCTTTGGGCAGGGGGCTGGACTCGATCTTCCGAGGTTCCTTCCAGCCCTAATGTCTATGAAATCTATGAAACTTAGGCCTAAATTGTGTAGTACCAGTAAAACAGTAATATAGAACAGTAAAAATCAATATAAACATAATAATTATACAATATAAAGAGGGAGAAAAAACAAAACAAATACATCTTGCTACCAAAATAAAATGCTGAAGCTTATCCTATGTCTTAGCTCACTTATACTTATCTATAGGGAATAGAGGGAGAGAAAAAGTCAGAAATGTTTGGGGAAGGGAAGGGAATTCATTTTAAAAGAAAAAAAAGAAAGAAAAACTGGGGGGTTTGCTACATGTGTTGCCTTTTGCTTTATATATGGATGTCAGTAATTTAAATGCATAGAAATGCACAAGGAATATTTCCTGTTGCAAGCTAAAGGTTCCAGTTTGAATATTACAACTTTGGCGTATGTAACTGCATACATGAGTGCCATTTACTGGAGTGAAACTTAATGTGGATGCAAATTATTTAACCATAGCACTATCTGAATCACTACCTGTAGAGAGATTTGAACAAGAGCATTTCATTAATGAATGGGAGAGGATTTGCAAACAATAACTGAACATCAGGGTGATTTCTTTCCTGTGTTCACTTTCCAGAACAGAGTAAAATGCAAAGGTCAAATTACTCACTTGATTTGCCTCTGTTTTTATCTTCTATCCCTTTCTCCTCCCTCACCCCCTGCCCCCACACCTGTTTATGAACCTGCCTGATGTTCAGTGATGTGCAGTTAAAGCAGCACAGCAATTCAAGACTTGTCTGAAAGCCTATCTGAAATACACAGAGAATGGTCTTGGATCAGTTGCTTAGTCTTTCATCACCCAAGGGTCAGCAACAGTTTTGGGCAGTGCGCCAAAAACACCCATAACTTCAACTTGTAAGATGTTGGTGTGCCAGGGGTGGATGACAGGGGAGCCATGAGGGGCCCAATCCTTGCTGTTGCTGTGTAGCCCGGGCCCCTTCCCACCATCCACCCAGAAGCACGTATGCTAAGCAAAATGCCCTCAAGTGCCACACTCTGGCACCCATGCCAGGGATTGCCTACCCCTAATCTTATGTGTTTCCTTGTTAGAAAAGGAAAATCCATCCAAAGACTCATACTTAAAGGAACTAATAACTATGTGGCTAAGGATTTAGATATGAAAACTTCTGTTTCAGATGTGATCAGATCAATAAAATAGCATATTCTGCTTTGTATTCATACTCTTCAGGGTTGTGCTGTGTTCTAACATCTTCTAACATAGCAAACATGTTACATATTACATGGCACCATTGAAGTTGCATCAAGTCAGTAAAGAACATTATATAACATACATCTGCAGAATATACTTTCCAAAAAATATGTTGTTGCTGTTAACTACATACAGAGGAGGATTAGGAGAGGATAGTGGGTTCCCCAGGAAAGCTGGACTTTTGTAGTTTGTTGGGGCCATTGAATGCAGAAGACTCAAGCATCAAGGCATCAAGCATCAAGGCTAAAGAGTTGGAGAGGGCTGCCAGGAAAGAAAAAAAACATGCAATTGGTTAGGCTGAGCAACAACATCTGGACCCATTTTCAGAGGCAACACTTATGTGAACAGAAGAGGCCAGCCTTAGCTACATAGAAGCCCAGGCTCTGAGCTGGGTTGGCATTTGTTTCTCCATGTGGCAGGTGAAAGAGCAGAACACAGAGCTGGCTGATAGTGAAAATGAGGTTCCCTGGGGCTAGGGGAATTAAGGCATCTCCTTATAGTGGTGACAATTGTTATGGCCCTAAGGAGATTGTAGTTGGGTTATAACTGCCTGGTTAATTCTGTGTTCTGGTTTTATCTATTTAAATTTAATATACCAGAGGCTCAGGTGTGGCTGTAGGGGAGGTCTGGAAGCCAAGGAGCAGGGTGCCAGGAGTACTCTATGCTTGTGAGACCAGCTTTGGTCAGAGACATGTGGGGCTGTTGCCCAAGAAAGCCAGGGTCTGGGGTGATGGACCTTGGCTGAGGGGACTCTGCCAGCTAAAAAGGGGTGTAGCTGAGAAGACTGAAACCCAGATAGGGGTCTGGGTCTGAGGGTCCCAGTGCCAGTTTGGGACAAAGAGATCCCCATACAAAGGACAGATTGAAAGTATCTATGAGGCATGGATGTGGCTATGAGGGCAGCAAGAGGCCATGATTATAGCCCCTAAGCACCAAAGAAGAGGCTCTCTTGGACTCTGTAGGCAGTCTCCCCTTTAAGGTTGCCTTAGGAACTATAATTATGGCCTCTTAAAGCCCCCATAGCCACACCTATGTTAAAGGGGAGACTGCCTACACATCAAATTGTGGCAGGTGAAAAGCAGCAGATGGAGGAGGCCAGGGAATGATGACAGAAAAGGGGAAGGCAGATACCCAGAGTTTTCATACTGAAAAATAAAATTATTCCATATTGCACCATGTAGTTTTTTTTCTTAAATCTAATGCTGAGTGCAATCTCAGTGAATGACTTCCCCAGGAAAATCAACATCCAGCAGCTGATCAAAAAGGTTCTGCTGCCAAGAGGCTGTTGTGCTAAATTTCCCCACATTTATTACCAGTGACACTGCTCACATGAGGGCAGCAGTTGCAGCAGCTGTAATACAGAAATGTACAACATGGTTGTGCTACTTAATTTTGAACTGTTGTGGGTAGACCTGGATGTGGTTAAGTTGCTAACATCCAGCTGAAGCATACTCCTAAACCCATTAGAGTCCATGCTCAGTGGAAGTAACACCATTTTTATTTTTATTTTTTTTTTAAGAAAAAAGCCTAATGTGGACGCTGCCAAAATGATGGATCCAGGATAGTTAGTTTCTTTGTGCCTTGTAATAGGATTGTAGACCTTAGAAAAATGAAAAATATATTATATTAAAAACACAATATAGTAGAAAAATGCCATGTATTAAGGGAGAAGAGTAGGTCTAGTGCTGTTGCTAGGGAATACATTTTCAGAAAGAGCTAGGCAAATGGAGGATCAGCTAATGATCCCCTAAACCATAAATGACTTAATTGCATGGGAATAGCTGCCCGGCTAAAACCTTATGTGATTGGTTTAAAATCCACTCCTGGATATTTACCTGTACAAAACATACAGGTCATTGTGTTTACAACTCCACAACTTCTGTTTATTCAGTGCCAGCAATTAATTTGCATGGTTATAAAGCACTAAAATGACAGGACCATTATGTGCATTAGTTTCTGTATCTATATTTGTGTATTTAATATTTATGCGGAGTCTTTAACTACAGGTGACTCATATCAGAAAAGGCAGAATGTAAATGTTTGAGATCCAGAAGCAGAACTTGTGAACTGTGGTAGTTAGGGAAGGTTCTTTTTCTGTACTAGGTGCTACTTATTTATTTGGAAGTTCATTTCAGATATTAAGATTTTTTGCATTTCATACTCTGTATAATATACAAGGGGCTCTTACAGGCCAACTAATTTGCTTATCTTGACTCACAACCTGCCTGAATTCTTAAGTTTCTTGTCATAGCTGCTTGACAGTATGGAGGGTGGGTTAAGTAGCAAATACCATACAGATAGTACTACTTATTGTGGTGGAGCACCAACGGGGTGCTTGCCACTTAAGGGCTGTTACAGGCTGAGAGTTAGCCTGTTTTGTAAGCAGCAGGGAAAACCTCCTATTGGAACCATTTTAAGGGGGAAGGTGGGTAGCAGAGCACCTTTGGTGCCTGGCACTTTAAGGAGGAGAGTAGGCAGCAGACAGGTGCAGGCCACCTTGATGAGGCAGCCATTTAAAGATCCTGGCTCTCAGCTGGAGCAGCAGTTTGCTTCCAGGAGTCAAGGAGATAATATCTGGGTGAGCTGCTGCTTGGAGTATCTTGGAGGTAAGGGCTGGAGCTATTAGGGCTGGTCAGAGGATCCTGGTCTTAGGTATGACTGAAAACTACACCCTTCAGGGGAAGGCTGGTGGGACTGGCCATTGCAGGACAGTCCCCTAGAGAAGCCAGGCCAGTTACCTCCCTGGTGAAAGGCAAGGAGGGACACTTTAAAACCCCAGCCCCTGCCTTTTGGTGGGTTATTAAGATCAGAGGGGAGAGGGACCAGGGACACCTGCAGGAATGGCACCTGAGCCCATGGTGGTGGAAGACTCCAGAACCCCAGGAAGACACAGGTGAGTGTGTTGAGGCCCCAGGTAGATGGGGGTGACTATGCTATAGCCACAAGTGGGCCTGAGACTGAGTGAGGTGGCATAGAGGAGTGGAAGGGGTGAGTTATTGGCCCCAATTATAGAACAAGTGGGATGTGTTACCCAGTGAGAGGCCAGGGGTGGAGTTAGCCCAGTGTTTGGCAAATTGCCCAGCCACCATGCAGATGAAGGTTGTGGGAGAGGCCCAAAAGGCTTTACCAGGGCTGGCCAAGGATTGCAGAGAGAAGCCTGATGGCCTATGTGGTCACTCAATGGGGAGGCAGGGTAAATGTGGACCATTAAGCAGACCCATCTGCAGTACCTCGCACCGCCCATGCAGGTGTGCTGCTACCTTGCAGCACAGGGTTTTTTTTTTACCTCAGGGCATCCCAGGGTCAAAAAAACACATGCCAAAAAAAAAAAGGTGGTGCACATGGCGGCAGTGCATGCATCCCACAACTGAAGCATGGCCAACCAGAGCTACACTCCATCTTCTGGATAGGCTTCCTGCCATGGCTGCAGTCCCAGGAGGCCCCCAGAACAGGTTTCTGGAGCCAGCACAGTTGTTGGCCTCAGCATCCCATACCCAACCTAGGATAACTTACTGTGTGCCTGAGTGTGCATGGCAAAGATGTATCCCAGGGACAAGTAGCAGCAGCACAAAGTGTGCCATTGCTATTTGTTCCCAGAGAAACAAATCTCTGCAATTATCTGTACATAGCCTAACAGTACAGCTGATTTGTCCTGCAGGCCATGGAATGTGGGTGAATTGAAGAAGACCCTCCAATAATTAGATGCTATACTGGGAAATTTGTAAAAAATATATAAATTTTCCAGATAAAACATCTAATTATTAGGGAGTCATCTTAAATTCAAAGTTGTGTTGGATCTGGTGAATATGGTATATGGACTATGAGAACCTTAACCAAAATTGATTACAGGAAATGAAAAAATGTGCAATTGATCAGTCATTACTCCTGCATGCTTGAAGCTCAGAGTCAGTATTAAATGCTATCAGATCAAAACAGTTTGCAAAAGTTCAAGAGCCTACTCAAAGGTCAAGGCAGTAGAGAATCACTCTTCATACATGTAGTATTTTCTGAATTAAAATATCATATTAGAGATCTGCTTTCCTTGATTTGTATGCCAGGGAGAAGAACAAAGGAGCAGAAGGGAAGAAGAGGGAAGCCATAGGAGTGAACCGGTAGAAAAAGACAGGCATTATCTCAGAAGAGGAAAATCCATGAGAACAGGAAGGCCATGAACCTTAATGAAACCTGGGACCAATGACTTCATAGAATCATGAATCATAGAAGTAGGGTTGGAAGGGACCTTGTAGATCTTCAAGTCTGACCCCCTGCCTGGGCAGGAAGAAAACTGGGCTCAAATGACCCCAGCCAGGTAGGCATCAAGCCGCTTTTTAAAGACCCCCAGGGTAGGAGCCAGCACCACTTCCCTTGGAAGTTGGTTCCAGATCCTAGCCGCCCTAACTCTGAAGTAGTTCTTATGGATGTCTAATCTAAACATATTCTCCAACAACTTGTGGCCATTATTCCTTGTTATCCCGGGGGGCACTAGGGGAAACAAGGTCTCCCCCAAACCCTTCTGGTCCCCCCTAGTGAGTTTATAGACAGTCACCAGGTCCCCCCTCAGCCTTCTCTTGTGAAGGCTGAACAGGTTCAGGTCCCGTAGCCTCTCATTGTAGGGTCTGCCCTGCTGTCCCCGGATCATGCGAGTGGCCCTCCTCTGGACCATCTCAATGTTGTCCACATCCCTCTTGAAGTGCGGTGCCCAGAACTGGACACAGTATTCCAGCTGTGGCCTGACCAGTGTCACGTAGAGGGGGAGGATCACCTCTTTGGACCTACTTGAGTTGCACCTGTGGATGCACAATAGGATCCAGTTAGCCCTGCCGACCGTAACCTCACATTGTCGGCCCATGTTCATCTTGGAGTCAATGATGACTCCAAGATCCCTTTCTGCCTCCGTGCTCTCAAGAAGGTAGTTTCCCATCTTATAAGTGTGCTGCTGGTTACTATTGCCTAAGTGCAGCACCCTGCACTTGTCAGTATTGAAACGCATCTTGTTTTTGTTAGCCCACCTCTGCAACCTATCCAGGTCTTTCTGCAGTCTTTCCCTCCCTGCTAACATGCCCATCTCACCCCAAAATTTGGTATCATCAGCAAATTTGAACAGGTTGCTTTTCACCCTGTTGTCCAAATTGCTGATAAAGAAATTGGACAGCGCGGGCCCAAGGACCGAGTGCTGGGGGACTCCACTGCTGACGTCCCTGCAGGTCGAATATGACCCATCCACCACCACCCGAAGAGTACGACCCTTCAGCCAATTTGCAATCCGTCTGGCTGCGTAGGCATCAATGCCACAGACGCCTAGTTTTTTAATGAGGATATGGTGGGAGACAGTGTCAAAGGCCTTGCTGAAGTCCAGAAATACTACACCCACAGCGACACCTGCATCCATTGCTTTTGTGACCTGATAGTAAAAGGCAATCAGGTTGGTCTGACATGACCTGCCCCTAATGAAACCATGCTGGTTACCCTCAAGCATTATCTCTGATGCTGGCCCATCACAGATGTGCTCCTTGATGATCTTCTCAAAGAGTTTCCCCAGGATTGAGGTAAGACTGACAGGCCTATAGTTGCCTGGGTCCTCCCTCCTCCCTTTCTTAAAGATGGGGACCACATTGGCTATTCTCCAATCATCTGGTACCTGGCCCGGGCTCCACAAGCGCTCATAAAGCCGTGCCAAGGTCCCTGCAATAACCCCTGCTAGCTCCCTCAACACCCTGGAATGGAGAGCATCTGGACCTGCTGATTTGAACATGTCCAGCCCCTCCAGAAGTACTCTAACCCAGTCCTCCTCAACCTTAGGTCTGGAGGCATTCCCCTCGAGTCCGTTTTGAATCACGGTGGGGGTGTCCCAGTCCCTGCACAAGAAAATGGAGGTGAAGAATTTGTTAAAGAGGTCTGCCTTCTCCTCTGTTGCAACCACCAGATTGTCCAGCGTATCTTGCAGGGGCCCCACATTTCCGAACATCTTCTCCACTTTAAATTTTCTAAAAGTGGTAATAGCAGTGGAGGTTGAAGTAGAGACAGGATGGAAGGATGGATATTTTTTTTTCTATGGGTGAACTAACTCTATTCAGAATGAATTACAGGCCCTCACTTTTTTTCTATGGTAGGTAGTAGGGCTTTCCAAAGCTTCAGTGGTCAATTTGATTTGGAGGAGATTCAGCCTGATTCAGTAATGAATCTCTGAATCTGAATCAAATTGGGAGACCAATTAAAAGCTCCAAATTGAATCAGAAGCCTCTAAAATTATTCAGAAAAGATTGGGCTGATTCAGAGATCCAGCTGTAGACTAAACAGGCAGCAATCCTTAACATGCTGGACATAGCTGTCTCCAGCTTGTAAGTCTGTTGAGGTGGGCAGAAGGGAGAGGGAAGGGATGTTGGGTAGGCAGGGATTGGTGCTGGGGCTGGGACAAGCTTCCCAGCCAGGGTGCGGTCATGGGACTCAGGGAGGGGAGGGGGGGGGCATGGGATGCAGGTGTGGCAGCTCTGGGAGCGGAGGCTGTTGCCCAGCTGGAGTGAGGGGGGCAGGATGTGGGTGTGGCTTGCTCCAGGTGGAAGGAGAAAAGCAGTAGCAGGGCATAGCCCCTACTCCCAGTGCTGCCACACCCAAATCCCATGCCCCACCCCCCTACTGGCTGGGCAAGCAGTGGAAGCACCCGCCCCCCCCCATGTCAGCTGTGCAAGTGGTGGTAGGATAGAGACCCTGCTCCCATGCTGATTTGGGCACAGCAGTGCTGGGAGCGGGGGTATGCTCTGCTGCCACTTGTCCCCTTCTGCCCAGAGCAAACCATGCCTGCATCATGCTTCCCCCATCCCAGCTGGGGAAGCAGTGGCAGGGCATAGCCCCCACTCCCAGTGCTGCCTTGCCTGCATCAGCGCTGGGAGTGGGAGCTCTGCCCTGATGCCGCTTGCCCAGCTGGTGTGGGAGGGGCATGGGGGGGTGCTGCTGTCTCTTGCAAGCCAATGTAGGAGGGAGACATGGGGGGATGCTGCTGCCACTTGTAAGCCAGGGTGGAGGGGTGGGTGCTGCCACCGCTTGCCCAGCCAGCATGATGCAGTGCAGGATGTGGGCACAGTTGTGCTGGGAGCAGGGGCTATGCCCTGCTGCTGCTTACCTTCTTCTCCCCAGAGTTAGCCACATCCACATCCTGCCCCCATGCCCCAGCTGGGCAACTGGCAGCAGGGCATAGCCCATACTCCCAGCTCTGACGTGCCCACACCCCCGCCCCACCTGCCTCCCTCCCCGAGTCCCACACTCCCTGCCCAGGCTGGGCAGCTTGATCCAGCCCCAGCCCCAGCCCCAATCCCTCCCTCCCTCACACCCCTTTCCTCCCCCCCGCCCAACCCAAACAGATTTACCAGCTGGAGGCAATTGTGTCCAGCATGGTGGGTACTGTTGTATGTTTAGTCTTTGGCTGAATCTCCAAAGTGGCACCAAATTTTCAGATCTGATTCAGCCAAATTAAATTGGGACAGTGATTCAAATCTCTGAATCAAATTACTGTACCTCCAAATCGGTCAAATCTGAATCCGAAGCGAATACTTGCCACTTTGCACAGGTCTAGTAGGTAGGGCTTTTAAAGTGCACATTCAAAACTTCCATTACGGTCCATGAGAGTTGGCTAAAATACCAAGTCAACACTTTGAATTTTAAACCCCCCACTTTGTGTAACATTTATATGAATGCAATTAAAACATGACACAAGACATTTGTGATTCACTGGTACTGATTCCAAAAGATTAAAAGCAAGAGGTTTCACCTTTTGCAAATTGCTGTAATATATACTGAATGTCACAGTTTGGAACTGAAGTGCCAAAGAAACCTTAACAGCAGTGATGATGTTAAGCAAAGTTATAATCTGTACACCAGGTTCAAAATTGATCCTGAAAAGTGATTCTAAGAAACTATATATAATGCAAGTTCTATTATTAGACAGCATTTGGTTCCCTTCCTCCTTTATCAGCAGATCAATATTAACTACATGTACAGCTCAGGAAATATATGCAAATTATTCCTTTTCAGACTTTAACTCAGAAGATGTGAAATATCTTGAGATATCATACAAGACTAAAAAATTATAGTGGTGCTCACTAAAATGAGTACCTGTTAAAGCAATAGACCCTACATAGGATACATTTCCTGTGAACAAAGCCAAGAACATATACATAAGATGAAGTGACTGAATACATGTGAAAGAAATAAACTACAGAAACATATAATCATACCATGCAAAAGAATATAAAGTAGAATTTTTATCTCTTTTTTCATGGACAGAGCTCCAAAAAGTGGTTGGAATCATGATTTGTGAGTTGGAGTCATGCTTCTCACTCTAATGAGAGCCAAACAAAAATTCATACTGGGCATGTCTACACATGCATATTAATGCAATGTAATAAATTCCATCCTATATTGTGCCGGAGTTTATTGCTCCTGGGCACTGCATTTGCATGTGTGCATGGGGCCACAGCACATTGAGGCAGGTCAGAGCAGTCCCAGCTGCTAGAGTGTCCCGGGGGTTAACTCACTGGCCTGTGGCTGCTCTGACCCGGCTCAACATCCGGCAGAGGGGCTGGCTGGGGCACAAGAGTGCTCTAGTGAAGGGCTAGCCAGTGAAAATTAGTGTCAGCTCAGAAAAGAAGCTATATATGTCAGGTTGATCTTGCTGAAGTCAGCAGTATGATAATATACAAGTTCTAACACATCATTTACAAGTAGGTTTGTTACTAGTCCCCATACTCCAGAAACCCTTCCTCCACTGTTATCATCATACAAGAATTAGACAAAAGGGTAAGAAATAGAATAAGTCTTGTCCGTGAGTGTTATTTTGTTGGCTTATGGGTGAAATCCATGCCACATCTGATATACAGCAAATGGAGAAGTACATCATTGACATACTGTATCCTATCAGCCAGAAATTCAACATGTGTGATACAATTTGCAGCATGTGTCACAAAAGTGCAAATAGAGGTAGAGGCCCGAAGTGTGATTATCATGTAACTTGTTGCATGCTAGCATCATCAGTGGAATTATTTCCTACTTTACACCAATGCAATCAAAAGTACAATCTGGCTTCTTCTGTTTCCTGCCATGGTATTTTAAAATAATCATTTAGCATGGACTTCGCACCCTGAGCAAGTGTGTAGTCAGTAATATGGCCGATAATAATGACATTTCTGAAATGAGCAGAGCTGTTGTTGAAATTTTCTTTGCTGCCATCACTGCATATATGCCTCCGATTGTCACAGGGCAGGTCTACACATTCATTAATATACCTTAGCTACTATTAGCTACTTAGCTACTTGCTTAATGAAGTACTAACTAAATGTGCAGTAACTAGAGTTACTGCTCAGTAGCATCAGTGTGCAGTTATTTTGTGAAACTTACTGTGCATTAGCTTAATAAAACTTCACAATAAGCTTTTAGCACAGTTTTTAACTGCCATGCTTCTATGCAATGCTATTAGGCTAATGTGCACTAAACATCTCATGTAGACATGCTCACATATAACAATTCATGTAGAAAAATAGTGCAAATCTCAATGAGATGGCCATGAGTCCCTAACAGTAAGGGTTCAGATTCATGTCTGGTGTTACAGTATTGACTTAAACTGCAATTGTCCCTAATGGTTAAAAATAGACCCAAATGTGAAAGTAGTAAAAAAAAATCTTTCCTTTTTTTTGCAAATGAGAGAGATCTTACATCCTTTGAAGCATGACACTACCCAAGTCCACAGTAGTAATGAGCTACTATGCAGTGAGTGTCACCTCAAAGCTGTTCAGTGATGCTACTGTGGTTACTGTGCAGTCATTTAGTATTTGTGTATGCAAGTACTAAGTGACTGTGCAGTATCAACTGCACAGTCGGCATCTCATCTAGACACTGCCATTGGGAATAATTTAAATATTTCTTCTTTTTTTTTAATTCCCCCACTATACCATACAAAATATAATTGAACTTACCCAACTACCATTGAGAAACTCAACTGGCTCACTAGCATTTTGCTGTAGGCAATGCATTTTGAGCAGCTAGGACATGAACAGTTTTGTCTGTGCTTAATGCATTGCACAAACAAGGTTTAACTAGCAAGATTTAACTAAAATATTAAATATGTATTTAGGCAGACAAGGTTCTTTGGGTAAATCTGATATCTTTTATTAAGGCAACTCAAACAGCTGGAAAAAAAATCTTCTTTGCAATCTTTTGGGTACAAATACCCTTCATCAGGCTGAGGAAGCATTTGCAGCTGGTCTGTACTCTTCCTGAATAGAATATTAAAGAAGCCAGAAACCAGTATGCATGAGAGAAGGCCAAACAAAGACAGTCCTTCATACCATGCCCAACTAAATATTTTTTAAACAGTTATCTTTGTCCACAGGAAGGGAAAATTACTCTTCTCATTGTGGTATCTACAACACATTGGTTAACACATTTTCTAAATTGATGTAATCAGTTATGTGTAAGAGGGAGCCAGTTTACTGGAAGACTGGCAAGAATCATCCTACTTCAGGACTAGAAAATAAGAAGCAGTAGAAAAGGCATCAA
The DNA here is from genome assembly GCF_030867095.1 of Alligator mississippiensis. Lineage (NCBI taxonomy): Eukaryota > Metazoa > Chordata > Crocodylia > Alligatoridae > Alligator > Alligator mississippiensis. Next base: position 51,177,547 of record NC_081831.1, read on the forward strand.
ATTGAATATTCTCTATTCAATATAAGATTCATTTCATTTTCAAATCTTGGGTTGTTGGCACTGGATCTCCTGGGTCTCCTAGCAAGCATCCCGATATAACTAATCCTGATTTCACATATTCTACCAGTTTCACAAAAATATTAAAACCTGATCAGTGCACTCTACTGAGTTAACTTCTGCATTTTCATGTGGTTCATAAGTTCATACTGTTATTTTCTTAAGCATACTTCACAAGTAAGGAAATGTCCTAATCAAATTGAGCTACTTGCCTGTTGCTGGTTTAAAATGTCTGAATGGCAAATTATGTACTATTTGCACTGGTAGGCTGTCTAAAAGAGCATATTTTAAATATTTACATGTATTAATGATTTTTTTTTCAGTTAGTGATAAGCTAGTAATTTATCTGAGGTTGAGCTCTGAACCAGTTAAGTCAAGTCATCAAAATGCATAGATGAATGTTACTTTCTCTGCAGCAAGCCTATTAGATAGTCTGTTTATATAACATCTTTTGATTCATTTTTATTTTTAGAATGTTTTTCCCAGGTGAAATTAGAATGACATTGCAGAAAAATGCCCATCATTCTTCTCAATACTGGGAATGATTTTAATTTTTCTTCTTGTAATTTTCCCACCACACCATATAAATTATAACTGAACTTGTGTTACTAGATCTACAGACATGTATCCCTTTCACAGGGGTAGTTTGGGTAAAATCCTGGCTGCATTGTAATCCGTGACTAATCTGCATGGCATCCATCTATGTCATTATTTTGTGATAAGATTGCCGTAGGAGTTCATTCTCCACGTCCATTCATTATTTTTTGGCTTGTCTTCTAGTTTAGGCCTCCATCCACAAGTGCATTTAGACATGTGGTTAACTTTAAGCATTTGCTTAAGTGCTTTGTTGGACTGAAGCCTCAGTGACAACTGTGGTGATGTTTTGTTTTTTTTTTAATTGTGAACACCTGTCTATTAGGAAATGGACTGAGACAATCAACTCATTTCACAAAGGCCACCAAACAGCTGTCAGATGGTAATGATATAAACTTTACAACATCAATCAAATTTCTTGTAAAACTGCCCAGAAATGATGGTGCTGAAGAAAAAAATGGGTTATCTGAGCAGCAGTGTTGGAAAAGCAGCAGCTGTGTCAGCAAAAAACAGTGCATTGACTATGAACTGTTTGTGTAACAGAGTGATGACACAAAAAGTGTATGATTTCAAAAGGCATCTTTTAAAAAAGGCTCTTCATTGGAGCTGGTGTTGGTGTTGGTGTATGGAGGCAATATCTTTTTTTGTCTTAGCAGTTGTAAGTGCTCATTGTTGCATAAGTCTGAATATTGGAAACTATTACTGTTATGGTTTACAGAGAAATAAGGAGGAAATGTGCTGCTACAACAGCGTTAGCTTAAAAACCTCCTTTAATTTAATGTAGAGCATTCTTCCTGTCTCTTTGAATGCTGAAAGATAGAAACTCTCAAAGGAATGATGAAGAAAAAATGGAATAAAAATAATAATAGCAGACAGATACTATCTTTAGTATGAGTATGTAGTTCTTGGTAGCAAATTAATTCATGATCAGTTTTTAAAGCAAAAAAGCATTGATACTGTTTGAAAAGAAAAGTGACTGTACTCTCTCTAGCTACACTTTGTTCTGTTTCAAAGGTCTACATCATGCATTGTAATATTACCATCACAGAAAGCCTTTTACTATTGTACATAGCTGACAATTTCAGATGTGACATAATGTAGTTAAAAGTTACCAAAAAGAGGGGGAGAGAGGGAGAAGAAACAAAAAGGTGATATGCACTATCTGAAACAAGTGTGCCCCCTATAGAATCTGACACTGAGCTTCTAAGGAAGATTGTGTTGTTGAGTTCTTCTCCTGAATTGACAGATTTTTATTACAATCATTCACTTAAATGCCAATAAATACAAATGTCATATATATTTTTGTATATGTTGTGTGAGTACGTCTGGAAAGACATGACAAAGAGCATGAGAAAAAGAGAAGGAGAGTAAAAGTATGTGAGGATTCTATTAACCAGTGCACTATTAAGCTTAAGCTAAAAATATCCAACTTTGATTCATTGCCTCTATCAGTCATTATTAGTAACTGTATGTTTGTGTGTATGCTGTATGATTATGATGGAGAGAATTAGTGACATGTTTTTCTATTTAGTTACCTGGTGTTCTGTAGGCAATAAACCGGATGAATTCAAAGCCATGTAAGCTAAATTTAAATCTATTGTAGATAGAGTAATTGGGCAAGTAAGCATTTGAGTCTGGTGAACACAAGTTATACAACATTTTCCATCCATGTTTCTCAATCTTTCTTTAATCTTTTCAAAAAAGGGAGTATACTGGGCTTTTAAATTAGACATGTGACAAACTTAGGAAAGATCCTAAAGTTGCCTATTATTATACCAGGAAATACAGTACTGCACAACAACATGTTATTATAATAGCATCATCACTGGTGTTGATCCTAGAGCTATTAAGATAATTTGCATAGTATAAAAATGAGTTAATTCTCAGTGTCAAATACTGCATGCTCATATATTTAACATTTTAATTTAAAACCACATAGAAACAAGGCTTCTTCTGATTTCCTTTCCAGATGCCTTGTGTGTGTTGTATATGCAAAAAGATATTTGTGTGTGCAAATCTTATGATTAATTGTCCAGCTTCAGGACTGACTTGTTTATATACATAGGCTTTTTTTTTCCATGTGGCACATGCATGTGTGTAAATGTAAGGCAGCACTGTTAATAACACTTAAATTCAACTCAGAATGCTTCCTAATGGATTGACAGCTTTTTTTCTCTCTTGTCATCTCTAGGGTATATTGCAACAAGCAAGAATATTGGCCATTAAAAATAATAATATACTTAATATGAAGTTTCAAATAATAGAATACAACCCATGAACTTAGTTATAGAGAGTTTGTTCTCTTGGTCCAGTGGATTTCATATTGCTTTCTTCCAATATCATCCTTGATATAACTGTATTATAATCAGTGGAGTTGCATTAGGGTTGCATTTAGAACATTGTCACTCTTTATTTCAGAAATGATTAAACAGGCATTGCAAAAATTAGTATAAGTTTTATTTTAAACTCTATTTATTTCCTACTATAAAAGCAGAACATATTAGAACTTTATGATTGGTGTTTCTCCCCATGCAGAAGGGAAAGCACTATCACTTTTATTGCAGTGCTCAAATACCCATAAAATAATTATGTAAATATATCATCATTAATGACCAAATGATAATTACCTTTCATTGCAAAGTAATTGTGTTTCTGTCTTCTAAAATAGATTATCATTGCTAGAACTTTGCAAGCATCTTGTAAAAAACCTGAAATCAGGTGAGTTTACTTGGTTGAATATTTTGCTAGAATCCAAAATTTCCAGGATGCACAATAATGGTTCACTGTGTCTTTAGACAACCTGTAGCTGAAGCAAATATAGACCACGTGTCAAATAAACTTGGGCTGTTTAAGGTGTAACTCTCAGTGATCTGACAGTATTCAACTAAAGATGAAGACTATTTATGATTTTGCTTGTTCTCTGCTGTAGGAGGTGTCACCACTATGTTGTAATTACTCTTGTAATGATTCTATCGGTGAACAACATTTTACATTATTTAAAGTATACAATAATGGCAGAGTAATTGCAGTACATGTGGTGTACAAATTGATTAGTATTAAGACTATTATTTCCATCAGATACATATGTTGTGCAAAAATGCTTGCAATAAACCTCTAAACAGGTACTTAGGAAAATAGGTGTGGACAAAGGAAATATAACACTTGAAACAGTACTGTAATATCTTGTATTCAAATCCTAGTTATGACTTCCATCCACCAGAATGTCTTCATATTATACAAGTGTCTCTATAGTTTATTAAAATGGACAGATGTGTTTATTCTGGTGTAAGAAAGTGGACTAATAACATGAACACTTAAAAACCTGCCTGCTGTGGGTTGGGGTTCCCTGCCCTGCTGCCCTTCCCCAGGGCCTCTACAGCTGAGCGAGCAGGACCCAGTGCAGCCAGGCAAAGCAGGGCCAGGTGGGGAAGCGCCTTGCCATTGCAAGCCCCATGCTGCCCTGGCAATGCACCCCCTGCCTGCCCTGGAGCAGCAAGGGGCACAACCCCATGTTGCCACCCCTGCTGCTGCGGGGTGTGCAGCAGGTGCATCACCAGGGCAGCACAGGGCTTGCAGTGGCAAGGAGCTTCCATGTCTGGCCCTGCTCTGCCCTGCAATGCCAGATTCCACCTGGTGGGCTGTGGATGCCCTGGGGAGGGCAGTAGGGTGGGGAGCCCAAGCCCACAGTGAACAGCCCACTCCTACCCTGTGCACAGATCAGGGGGGCATGTGCCCCTCCCCCCCCATCAGGAGTGCATGCAGTGGTGGGGAGCCAGCCTTACCACCTCTATCCCCAGATGAGCCATCCATGGCCCTGTCCTGCTCCCCGTTGGGGCCCTGTGGCTGCACATTCCAGCCCTGGGCCCCAAGACCCATGCACCCTCAAGCTAGGCAGCAGCCTCAGCCCAAACCCCAGCCCAGCCCCAGCCCTGACCAACTCCCTCCCTCCCTATGGAGGCCTCAATTCCACCCTTTGCCTGACTTACCTGTGGAAGCTGCTCTCCCGGCTTCCTGGTGGCCATGTGCATGTACATGCACATGGCACCCCGTCTCTGACCACCTTCCTCCCACCCCTCCCATCCCCTTGCAGGCTGGAATTCTGCTAGCCTGCAGAAAGCTCTTTGCAAATGTGCAAAATCCACATTTCTTTGTTAAAATGAAAAAAAAAAACAACTGTGTTTTTCTGAGGTAAAAGGGAAAATCTGCAGTTTTTTTCCATTTTCCCTTGGGAAATGGAAAACCCGGATCTCTTGTGAAAGCTGTTTGTCCACTCCTGGTCATGGAGTATATTGCACTAGAAAGGGGGTTAACAATTTTCTGTATCCGTAATTAGTAATAGACAAAATATTCCCAAACACTCTACCCCTTATGTCAGAACTGTGAAAATCCAAGTTGTCTGGTCATTTGACTTTTGTAGATAGCTTCACAGGGCTCTGTAACTTGAAGAAAACTTTTCTTTAAAAGTGTATTTCTATTAAGGCAATATCATAAAGAAGCCACTAACAAGTATTACTATAACAATAGTAACTGTCCTACATTATGTGTATAATTTAATTTATGCAACAATGTCAGTGAACAATCTACAGACAGACAGATTCTCAGCTTTAGCTTTAGTGGCATCAATGGAACAACACCAGTTTACACCAGTGGAAGATTTAGTCCAGTATAAATATGGCAACAATAAAACAGGCAGCAGGAGGGGGTGGGGGTGGGGGCGGGGTGGAATTAGAAAGTGCATAGGGTTATGATGTTCAAAAGGATCTAAAGGAATTAGGAGATCACTTCTTATTGAGCTTTGAGTGGTAGTTGGTTATCCAATACACTTGTTATCTGAGAATCCCAACCTAGAAATATTGTTAATCATCAGGATACCTGGTCGCTGTCCACTGAAGTCAATGGGAGTTTTTCCTTTGGCTTCAGAGGGCTTTAAATCAGAGCCGTTAAGTATAAGGTGAATCTGTATGCGTGGACAAAAACTTTAGAAGGGCAGAAATAATAATTATGGAAGGTACCTATATCACTAGTACATTTTCTTCATTGGTTTAATGTATTTTGACAGTCAAACCACGGACAGATACAGACATTACACTTTTACTTGCATACATTATTGAAAACTAGTCTGTACCCAGACAGAAGTTTGGTGCACACAGACTGGTTTAAAAATGGCGAAACCTGGTCTAAGATTCCTCCCCCCAACTCCCCCTGAAAAGCCAAATGTATGTTCTGTTCACTATCAATCTAAACTATGCCATTTAAAGAAAACTACATAGCTTAGATTGATTCCACCTTAGGCTTTTTGAATGTCTGTACCTAGCCTTAATGTTTAGTTAGGTTTTTTCATAGATGAGGACCAACCCTCAAAGCAAAAGAACTGTAGATTAGTAATTGTTCTGTTCTTTAATCACTAAAGTGCTGTTATTTGGATTGGTGTGTTTATATTATCTGTCTGCTAGTGAGATCATATGAAATATTCTGTCTTGTTGCACTCTCTAATTTATATCTCAATGCATTCCTGATTGTTTCACTGTCTCAGAGTTCTCCAGCTGGCATTTTTTTTTCAATTAAAATATGAAACATTTCACTTTTTTCTCCTATTATCTAGATTTAATTAAAATTATTTGAAATATAATAGTTGAGAGTTTTGTGCATGTATTTGTTACAGTTGAGGGAAATTAAACTATTGCTGCTTGTTCTAGTTGTTTTCAGCATATGCAGTAATGCTATGCAAAACGTTGGAACTCATGCCTTACGAGGCAGAGAGAAAGTTTGTGGGGATTTATACATTGTGAGATATTCCCAGTAGCCTTACAATTGCTGAATTAGAGCTGTTTGTGAATTCAGTTTTGTAAGCAATAAAAATGTGTATACCAAGCATTTTTCTTCACTTTTTGATTTCTTTCTTTCTATTTGTGGGGGCTTAATTTTTTTTTTGATATAAAAAATATTTTCCACTTATTTTATTCAGTATTTCATTATTGTAATGCAATAAATGATCAGTTAAGAGCCAGAACCAACATATCTATTTCTAAGTGTGTATGAGCTAGAAGTAAAACAGAGTCTAAATTGTTCAAGTCCAAAATATACGCTAAATAAAAATATCTACCCTGAATATTAAGGATGTCCTTAGCAACAATCCCCTTTCCTCCAAATAGTAAAGGTCATCAATTTATGCATAAATTCATATATAAAGAAGAGTCTACAGGTTTTTAAAAGGTGTAAAAAGGAAGTGTTCTGAATCTGTGCAAACTTGCAAAGGGATTGCAAGATATAAATGTTTCTAAAATCCAAAAGAATCTCAGAATATTATTGGATTGTTCTGCTAATATATCAACCCCACATATAAGTTGGCTTGACATTTTCAGATTTCAATTTTAGGAAAAAACAGCTTTTACCTCAAATAAATTGATGTTTCTGCAAGGATCAAATAAAAATTGGGAGGTTACAGTGCAATTACAACCTGATTATTGGGGGCCTTCCTATAGGTCAACCCTGTGATTTGGTCAAGATTGTTTTTGATGGCTTTTTTTGGGGGGACAGGGGAAAGGAGGGTGACGTAATCAGATCAATAAAACTTGATGAATTCACTTCTATAGGATGAATTCAAAGTCAGACCATGATGGAATAAAAACATAATATGTCAGGTTTCTGTGTATTGAATGATTAGGTAGCCCTTACATGGATTTCCAGGTAGTGAGACCCATCAAACATCATTCTAAAGTTAAATCAATTAAGAAGTTAGTACAAATCTTACTAGGGACTCTCACATTGCTTCCAGAGAGCTTCCAGACTTTGAAGCTTGTGTCGAGTATGCTGCAAGAATTCAGGGAGTATGGCTTAAGAAATGGAAAAATATGACACGTTAGCTTCACATTTGTTGGCATGGAAATTCAAGTTGTGACAGCTTGGCAAATGTGCTATGAGGAGGATCTACTCAGAATGGGACATGCAGTGTTTTGATTGCAACTTTGACTGGGACCAGCATGGAGGATAGTGCAATATGAAGCAGGGGTTATGTTAACATATTTATTTAGGGTGGATTTTCAGAAATGTCTAAGTGATGTGGAAACATAAGACTCAAAGGGACTTTGTGTTCCATATCACTCAAGCTGCATCCATGCAAACATGGACTTTTGTTCCCAGGGAACACCCATGCATGCTCTGGTGTATGGCATGTTACCCCAGGTGGAGTAGGGGAGACTGCAGCCAGCAACTGTGCTGGCCCCAACAACCCTATGTGGAGTCCTGGAGGCCTCAGGGAGCTGCAGTGATGGTGCTCCTGCAGCAGGGAGCCTGGCCAGCAGCTGGAGTGTGGCTAGAGCTGGCCAGGCTCTGGTTTTGGGTGGCATATGCTGCTGCCACATGCACCACACTGCTTTATTTTGGTGGGGAATGTCTGCATATGTGGTATGTGGTGCCACAGGTGGGTCATTATGTCATTTGACTTCATTGGTACATCTGTAGTCCTGGTTTTTCAACTGTTTTGCTGAGAGAGAAGGAATTTACTAGAAGACTCTTCTCATCTATCATTTTCTAAACATATGTAGCAAAAACATAACAGGAGCAAGCTTACTGGTAGTGCTTACTATATAAGAGTCCCTAGGGCCTGCTTATCCTGTTCTATGTCCAATTTGCAATAGATATACAAAAGCCAAGTAACCAAATCGCAATAGGCTGATTCAACTCTGAAGGAAGTAAACAGGATGGAGTCTTTACATTGATTTAAAAGAGACAAGGGTAAAATGCTCATGTTACTGTGAGTGTATGACCTGATCCAAAACCAGCTTAAACCTCTTCATTATCTTAAGTGGCTTGTGGATGAGGTCCCTAAGGGGCTGAACACATATATAGAAATTGCTTCATAATATTAGAGCCTTTAATGGAATGTATGCCAGTGTACATTGTTATGCCACTTTAAAGCTACACAGTTTATTCAGGGTGAGCTTTGCACAGCTCATCACCCAAATCAGAGCAGCACCTTCTTTAATTGTTTTAAATACCCTTTTAAATGTAAATAAAGCCTATCTTTTCTACAGCTAATAGTAAAAATATCAAAACCTTAGTATGTATCAGTTTTGTAGGTACTATTTTCCGATGAGCAGGTACGTGAGAGAGGTGATTAAAAATTAAATAGGCCGGGCCTTGAAGACTGCTCTATTCTGTTTTCCGATACCTTATTTTTATTTTTTATTTTCTGTTGACACCTGGGTTAGGTTTTTTTGCTGGTTATTAACTCTAAAGATAAAAGTCTGACCTAAACATCTAGGTATGAATAACAAGTTGTTTACCTGTTTTGAGCAGATAATTTTTAACATCTATGAATATAACAGCTACTGCATATAAGGCCCTGAATGTGCTTCATAAATATTGTATTTCAACATAGGTTCTTTGTCTGCTTCTTCCAAGTACTAACATATCTCAAGCTTTTTGTTGGTACCTTTAAGTCAGTGATTCCCAAAGGTTGTGAGAGAGAATTAGCTAAGTTAGTCTGAGGTCAATCAGAAGGCAGGGTAGATATGTACTTTTATAGATTAATGCTCAGTGCTCATGTTTGTTGGACTCAATCTACAATAATGTGTCCTAGCTTGTGCAGACATTTGGGGAATGTGATCTAAGTAAGTCAGGAAAGGGAAAAGGGATGAGTGGGATCAGGAGGGCCAGTTGCTCCACAGAGTGGGGCAGTGGTGACATGTAGGGTGTGCACAGGGGTTTATGTGCACCTCCTGAGAGTGCTGGTGCACCCCCCGACAGCCCGCACTCCCCGCTTAGGCGATGGGCGGGGGAGCAGCGGGGAGTGTCGGTGCCTCCCCTGTGAGCACTGGCCAGGGAGTGGGTGCCCCACTCATGCTTCCTGGTCAGCACAATTAGCCGCAGGGGGTACACCCCCTGGTCCCTGACTAGCCGCTGGCATGTGTGCTCCCTGACTCAGGAGGCACCAATCGTCCATGGAGTGGGGGTTAGTAAATGTAGCAGGGTTTTGGCAGTATCAGGTGGAGGGGGGCAGATCCATGGTGGGGTTGATTGGTCTGTGGGACAGGGGGTTGGAGGGCTAAAAATAGCCTGGTCAGTGTTCAATGGGGGAGGGGAGGAAAAGTGCAGTCCTGGGGCTGAGGCAAGCAGCTAGGCTTTCCCAGTTCTGGACTGCACTCCCAATCTATACGCCAGTTTGGTTAAATCAGACATGGGTTAACCTGATCTACACAATGCACCTCCTTAGGTGAATTAAGTTAGTTCAAGCTGGGCATTTTTTTGCCTAATCTAAACTCCCCAAAGGTATGTACAGTTAGGTGGATCTAAGTGTAACATCTGCATGTACCCTAACTAAATCATAGAATCATAAATTGGGCTGGAATGGACCTCCAGAGGTCATCTAGTCCAACCTTCTGCCTGAGGCAGGATCATGCCTGTTCAAAGCATCCCATAGAAACCATAATCTTAACTCTAGATAAGACTACTGTCAATTCTGACACAACATAGAGCTAACACCCTAACCTGCCACAGTTATAAAGCAAGGGAACCATGGCAGCAAACATTCTGCTTATATGAAATGTTGTCTCTATACGCTCAAGAGATCCCAGATAGAGGACCATGCCTCCAACTATAGAGGAAGGCTAACCTCCCCCCACCCCCCAGTAGTACATACCAATGTGACTATGGGATTTTTTTTTTTTCCTAACCCCAAATATAGTGATCACTCTGACCATGGGTGGAGGGGCAACACCCTATAGCCAGGAACTTCTGGCACTGGTCCCAGCAGGAGTACTGGCACACCCCAGTCAAGCAAATGTGTTTTCCCTCTCCTTTATGGCATCCCTTCAAGTATTTGAAGACTGCCATCAGGCTACCAAGTGCCTCTTGTGCAAGCTGAACATGACTAGCTCCTTCAGCCTCTCCTCATATGACTTTCCTTCCAAGGCCTTGATTATGTTCTTTTAAAAATGTGGAGCCCAGAACTGTACAAGTACTTCAGATGAGGCCTAACCACTGCTGAGTAGAGAGGAACTATCGTCTCCCATGTCTTGCACCTGATGCTTCTATTGATACATTACAAAACTTTATTTGCCTTTTGTGTGGCTGCCTCACACTGCAGACTCGTACTGAGTCTGTAGTCTACCAAGACCTCCAAGTCCTTTTCCATAGTTCTGTCATCCAGCCAGGTGTCACCCACTTTATATTTGAGTTTTTGATTATTCCTTCTGAGGTGTAGCACCTTGCTTTTGTCTGCAATGAACTTCATCCTGTTAGCTCTAGCCCAACTATCCAATCTGTTGAGGACCTTCTGAATCCTGCCCACATCCTCCAATGCATTCATAATCTTTCCAAGTTTCATGTTGTCCACAAATTTGCTCAAGAAGTTTTCTATGCCAGCATCCAAATCATTAATAAACAGGTTGAACAGCACTGCTGTGTTACACCACTTAAAACCGCCTGCCATTCTGACAGGGACACAATAATAATTACACTTTGTTTGTGGCTGTTGAATCAGTTATCTATCCACCTTATAGTAGTTTTATCTAGCCCACATTTCTCTACTTTTCTTATGAAGTCATGCAGGACCTTGTCAAAAGCCTTGCTGAAGTCCAAATGTAGTATATCTACAGCATTTTATATCCACCCAAGTACTTACTTTGTCAAAAGAAGGAGACCAAGTTTGTTTGACATGATTTGTTTTTCATAAGTCCATGCTGGTTGCTTGTGATCAGCTTTTAGAGCACAAGCTTTTGAACCCAAGTTCATTTAATCAAATGAATTGAACTTGGGTTAAAAAAATCTCTGTTTCTGTCTCTTTCTGCCATTCAGATAGCTTATAAAGGTGCACACCTACCTGAGGTCCAAAAGCATGTGTGTTTCATGGCACACTAGTGTGCTGCAAAAGTGATGGAACTGTGCTGCAAGATTTCAGTGTGTAAGGAGGTAAATGCTTTTCTTCCTCATGCAGCACCTTGTGCCTACCCCTGCTACTACAGCAGTGCGTGTGGCTGCCCCTTGGTTCATCACTTCCACTAATCTCATGCTCCTGGGACTGACAGGAGGGCTGGTCTTTGGCTTATGAGACCCTGCAGGAGCAGCCTCAGCAGCGAAGACTGCCCTTGTTCTGTGAGATACAGAGGAGGGAAACAGTGCAAAGAGTAGGGTGAGATCCTGCCCCAACTATCTTTAAGTAGCACCAGCTTAATCAGTGATTCTCAACCTTTTTTAGCCATAAGGCCTCCCTTCCTCCCTCCACATGTTTTCTGAATTTAAATCGCTCTCCGTGATTTTCAGCTGTGGTGTCCCAACATTCATAAAAGTTAGAGGGATGCTTTGAGGCTAAAAAGGTTAAGAAGTGTTGTTTAGAGACTACTCCATTGCTTAAAGATATGTTTGGTGTCATTGCTTTAGCAGTACATCTTGGCATTGGTATGATTTCCCTGTGGTAGGGGGAATGGGATATGTTATATGTCATTTTGTGGTGGGGGGATATCCATATACATACATCTTTTGGGGTGTAAGAGTGAAGTGTGCTGCCTATTTTTAATCCAGAAAGAAAGTGTGCCTCTGGTACTAAAACTTTGGGAAACTCTTTAAGTGGTAAAGTGAAGTGACTTCAGACTAACACGGCTAGCTATTTCTCCCTGCTTAAGTAATAAACTAATCACTAAAATTACATACTAATCTGATGTAATAGTAATTGAAAAATATTTGTTTTTTTCTTCTGTTGAAATGAAGCTACATAGATTTTTTTAGTGGTTTATTGCAATTCAAGAGCAATATTCAGTGGTTTAGACAAGAGCACACCTTCTGGAAATGTGATCAGTATTTTAGTTTGGGAGATGAACTTGCCTAGCAGTCTGGACTGCAGTTTGTAAAATATTGTCATATCATCTGAGATGTATTTGCCCTGGAAATTAAGTGACACAGTTGTTTTGTTTTGTTTTAAATTAAAACACACTACTAGCACAGAAATATAGATGAAGTTTCTGCTCTTTATTTGCCCAAAAGTTTACTTGTTAGTGGCCTGCTTGCAAAGAGAAGGAAAGAGAGAACAAAGGAGTTAGAGGTGGAGATGAACCATATTATTATCACTGTTTACTAGACCTACTGATAGATGACAAGGGCCAGTAGCACTTTAGTTACAACTTTCTCTTTCTGCATAGCAAATCAAGCAGCAACCCCCAGCTTCGACTGAAAGCTGACACTATTTGCAAGTGTCTAGTTAAAATGGTTACAACTTGGAAATGGAAAAACAGTGAATTTCTGGTTTGACTAGGATCTTAGGGAATTCTAGGATGGAATTATGAAATTTATTTACTGCTTATATAGGATCTAAACTAATTTATGCCAGCAGAGGATCTGGCCAATAAAGTGCAAATAAATTACAGAGGTCTTTCAGATATGAATTATGTTAAAAAAAACAAAATACCAAAGGCTGTATAGGTCACAATAACATTTATTCACCATAGGGTGATGGAATCTTAATCTTCCTGGTAGAATTTTATTGCCTGCCACCCCAGAACCACTTTGCTTAATTTCCTCTCTGACCATTCTGTTGTTTCTGTCCTGCAGGCTCTTCAAGCTGATGAACTAAATACTATGCATTCTACCAAAAATTTAATAACAATGATAAGAATTTCCAATTTAATGCCTGATGCTGCTTTTGTTGATAAAATCCAGCATCATTCCTCTGTGCCCTTAAGTCTGTTTTCCTAAGCAGAAATATGTAGGACAGAACTAAATGAATTCCCCAAATTCTCAAGCTGCTGTTTTTCTGGTACCACTTGAACATCCCACTGTTTACCCAAATCTGTAATGCCATGAATCCCTTCAAGGTCAACAATAGAAGATGTTGCTGGAGTAAGGATATGAACTTTAGACTTTGTTCCAGTCCAAAAGAACATTTAGGAGACACATATTTCATGAAACTGACTCATCAGTAAAGAAACACCCATAAGACATTTCTTCCCTAATATACTGTGTTACCCAGATCCCATTACATTTTTAATAATACTTTAATTTCAAAGGCAGCATTTTAAAACAACAGGATCTATTAAATACAATTATAGAAGCATGAGCTCATTAATATTATTTTCCATCAAGGCAGTCAGCAATTTTTAAATACCTATGGTACATCTATCTACTCACATATTCATTTTTCAAATCACAAGAGCATTTATAAAATAATGTTAATGGCAGAAAAAAGTAAATTTGCTGTTATAGAACACCAATAAACATCCAAAAATCGCAACATCTGGGAGTACACAATCAGAGTTATTCTAAGGTTGTGCAATGGGCACATTTAATAAATTCTTATCTTACGATCTATACAGTAATGCAACATAACAGTCATTTACACTCTCAATAACAAAGTCATTAGCTCATCAAGTCCAGCTAGACCATCTATTTTTATCAGGCCTAATGATGTCGTGTGGATATACTGCTGCTGTCCTTTCATTTATAAGAATAAAAACAGGGCTATACTGGGTCAGACCAATGTTTTATCTCGCCCAGTAACCTGTCTCTGACATTGGTAGAAGTGGATGTTATATAAGGAGACCATTGGATTGGAGATCTCTAGACTGCGCTATCCCTTATTCAGTACCTTCCCTTGTTGCCCTGTGGGGTCAGGCCAACTCTCAGGATCTCAATATTGCGCACACACAGGAGGGTGTGACACAATTGTACATATACAAACACACAAATCAATTGGATGTACATTGCCTAACACACACACACACACACACACACACACACACACACACACACACACACACACTACCAACTCAGGCACATACACATTCAAAGTAGCCTAGGCACATGCATACCTATCACCAATTCAAGCTCATACACTATACACCTCAAAAGTTAGACAAAAATCAATTGTCCATACCCGCACACTCAGTACACATACACAGATCACTAATTCGTATTTCATACACACAATTTTATATATACACACACACACACACACACACACACACACACACACACCATTTCTCACACATACAACCCACCTACACAAAGGTAAGTTACTAACTTAGATGGCACAGTATGTGTGTGTGGGCTTGGGGTTCCCTTGCACCCCCCCCATCCACACTGACACCCACCCCCACACCCCCACACATACGCCCCCCCCACACACACAATGAGAGCAGGGATTAGAGATCCTTGGTGCAGGGGCTGAAGTCCACTGAAGTCTGGGAGGAGAAAAAGAGACACAGAGAGAGAGTCCAAATTGTAGGAGGTGTGTAGGTGGTATCTACCTATCCAGGCTGGAAAGGGGTCCTTGTCCAATAGGTGTTGTTCAGAGGGGAGCTGCCGGCAGGGCCTCTGGGTGGACAGGTGATGTGGCATGGTGCTGGTCCGGATGGAGAGGGCATCCCACTGGATCTGTCTTCACTGCCTCTTTTTATAGGGACAGACCTTGTGTGACCCTAGTGACAGGAGGCATGCCCAGGCAAGGGTTAGCCCCCAGCATACTGAGCATGTGTGCTTCATGCAGGGATGTGCAGTTTCAGGTGTCTGTAATGGAGAGAGTTGCTGGTTCTGCAGGGTCTTTTGTCTTTCAAATGCTGGGTTCTTGTCTCTGTTCCTGGGTGTGGTCTGTGGTTCCTAGATGAATCAATGTGAGGTGATGGCCCAGTCATTACAGGCCATTCAGTAGAGGCCTGCTACCATTGTATTTCAATCATTCCCAATCATTCTCATTCATCTGGGAACCAATTTACATGGGAAGAGTACATGACTCACACAGTTGCACCACAGGGGATGCCCAGGCAGAGGACAGAAGATGGAGGCTTGACATGTAAAACGGAAACTTAACATGACTTTGGTTCACTTACAAACACAGGCCTAAACCATACCATATCCATATGAAACAATAAAAATCAATATGATAATGATAATAATACAATATACAACAGTAAGAATCAATACAAACCTAATAATAATACAATACACAACAGTGGATATCCAAAACCAAAAACTTGCTACCAAAATAAAAATGTTTAAACCTTATCCTAAGTCTGAGCTCACTTATGCTTGTCTATAGGGAATAGAGAGGGAGAGAAAAAGTCAGAACTGGTTGAGGAAGGGGAGGGAATGCATTTTAAAATAGATTAAAAAAAAAACAACTGGGGGTTTAGCTACAGCTTGAGGGCAATATATAGCCTTACAATGATTAAAACTCACATTCACTTGATAAATTAATCCATTTCATGGTGCTAGGAAAAACCATTAGGAGCTGAATCCAACCCTTTGTGAAGCACAGCAGGAACATTTTACCTGGTGGACCCTCCCTCTGGCCTCACTCAAGAGATGTGCTGAAATAGCTTCAGTAGAAACTATGCATATAAATATCACAAAAGCCTGAGTGATGACATGTTGTGATCATTGCTTGTAATTACTGTGGGTTTTGAGCTTTCATTAACCCCTTGAGTTTTTGTATCTGGCTTACTCTGCCTAGTGAAATTTCAGAAAGGTTGTAGTGAAAATGAAAGGTTGTATTTCAGACATCGATGAGAACCCAAATTCCAAAAAATCTGTGATTGGATTAATTGATAAAACTGTCAGGTAGTATCTTTCTGTTTACCAAACTATATTGCAGAACCTTAGTGGTACTTTCACTTTGCTGCTCCAGTGTTTTGTCCATCCACCTCCTCCCTCCTTTTAAATTTATGGCAATGATTATGAGATTATGAACTCCTTTGAAATTGATTACCAAGGGGAGGGAGGCAGACTATCATCTAAGCAGCTACCAAGACACCTACATCAAGGAGACAGAGTACTAGTCTTACATTGCAAGAAGAAACACCATTTACCAAGTTGCCTACCCTTTTTAAGATCATCTTAAATTCTTGGGAGGCAAGGATTTTTGTGGGTGATATCTCTTATGGAAACAATGGCTTGGCTGAAATAAACTTGTGTAAAGCAGTCTTTGCCTTTGTGTCACCATACCAATTTTTATAGCAGCATTAGGCCATGCAAGCAGGTATCCATGCCCCTTTTTGTGCCACACATGCTCATAATTTTTGGCCACAGCATAGAAAGTATGATTTTGTGCTGCTGTTTTGTGGCTGATTTCTGTTTGCTTTAAATCAGGTTTTCTCATGCCCTGGGATTTCTCATTCCCAGGGAGTTCAGGATCAGCCTCTGAAGCCCCAGGAGCTCATGCCTGGGTTCCCTGTTTGGGATTCTTGGATGAACATTGACACTCAGCTAATTGGTGGTCTCATTCCCAGGACTGCACTGGAGCCAGCTTCCCTGATTACAGGAATGCACCCAAGGCATGGCTCTATAAATGGGGAATATCGGCATTTCCCATTTACAGAGCCACACCTTGGAAATTTGGCAGGGCATGTCTCTGCAAGCAGGGAACATATTACCCATTGTCCTACAGGACAATGGGTGACATGTTTCACTCAGTGAAGCAGATTAGCTGTGCTGGGACACATCCCAGCTCAGCTGATCTATTTCATTTGGCAATGTCTATTTATACCCTTAGACAATCTGCCAAATGCAATACATTCTTGCATTCCTGCAAGGTCTGCAATTACAACACATCTGTTCCTTTTATATACTTAATACAAAGGGAGTGAAGGGGAGAGCCGTCTTTTAACATCTACCCTGTGCATGTGGATTGTATGTATAACCTGGGCTTTTCAATCTGCCTAGTTACTCTTGATGGGAATTGGTTGCCCAAGTCCTTAACAAACTATGGAACTCTCACCTATATTAATAGAAACACTTTTTTCTTTGCTTTATTTTTAGTCCTTAAAAGATACGATTATATTGCTACATAAGAGCAAAATTCTAGACATGTGGATTCTGATTTTGTATCCTCCTTACATATAATTAATTCCCACTGATATCAACACTTGCAGGACGAGAGAGAAGCATTACAGTTCAAAAACACTGTGCTTTTGAAAGGGGAAAATTTTGCTTTGAATGTGATCCTCTAAAGGAGATGTGTTTTAGCTTGCATCCTGTTAACTCTAGAAGAGTGGTTAAATGGGTCACATTCATAAATGTTCATATATTTAATCTGAAATGCTCAAATTAATACAATTTATTCATGTTTATATTTTAACTAATATATTGTTTTAGTGCTGAAATTGGATATTAACAAACTATTTTTGCTCAATACTATTCCAAAATAGCTCAGCCTCTGTGCGTGTCTACACATGCCCCAACAGTGCCATTGTTACAGCGCTGTCATTTAGTACTTTATTTTGGAAGTACTAAATGATGGCACAGTAACAGCCCATACTGCACTGTCCATACAGCACATGGTTATTGTAAGCCACTATGTTGCTGTAGCAATATGCTATACCAAGGGAACATTGTCATTATGGTGACATAGCTGTGGTATCACAGTTTTTGCCTGCCAACACTATGTTGCCATTGCGTGTTGCTACAGTGATGTAGCATCTCATGCCCACTGAGTATTGAAACCAGTCTCAGAATTCAGAGCTGAAACTATTTGGAATTCAAAAGTAAATTAATTATTAATAGGAATTCAATTTAGTTATTAAACTTCTTCAACCAAAATAAAACTACCCCCTGCATAATCCTTTCATGGCTCATATATGGGTTCCTGGGTGATTAGCTTCCAGCAGAAAAGAACAAACTTCATGGCTGTGGTGTTCTTCTGTTTGCCAGCTGATCCATAACTGTGGTCTTGGACTTGTGGCCTTGAGGCAAGGAGCTATTTTGTCAGCCTGCTAAAAACAGGAACATATAATACAAATTCTAAGAACGAACATGTCAAACACTGCACCCCAGGTTACCCTGACATTTGTAATTTGGAGAAGGGGGTGGAAGGCGAGCATGTCACTTGGAGTTTCTGGCATGAACAAATCCCACTCCAGACATATAGAAAAGAAAACAGAATACTCACAAAATAAATGGTTGCTAAGAACATTCTAAATCTTATTCACATTTCTAGGATGTTTATTTCCATCAGAATGAGTGTTTTCCTCCCTCATGCAGCTTCCCTTCTTGTTTGATTCTGCTTTGAAAAAGTAACCCTATGTCTATATTTAGTACATTAAGACCAGCCACTGCTCCCCACCAACTGAAGTGAAAATGTTCTCACTGTGCTCAGCACACTCTTGGCATTATGATAAAAGAAATAAACTAACAGAATGAAGACTAGGTCTTTGCTCTGTGGCTAACGGAATTGTTAGGATGTTGTATCGTGAATTTTGTGTAAGATGCTGTCAGAAAGACAGCAGTGGAAGAACATAAGAATTGTCATTTATTGGGTCATCATAGGTTCATCTTTCCCAGTAACCTGTGTGTCAGAGTGCAGAGAATGGATACTGAAACAGAGAGAGAACTGGGTATAATCAGGGATTTTTTTTCCCAATGTTCCTCTCACACTTGCAATCTCCAGCCTCAGAGGCTGTTTCCCTAAATCCTGTGCTCAGTAGCTACTGATGCCCCTTTCCTCCAAGAATTTGTCCAGTCCCTTTTTGAATCTGGCTAAACTGTCAGGTTCCACAACACCTGGTGTCAATGAGTTCCACACTTGTATTACATGTGGTGTGAAAAAACAAACAAACCTTCCTTTTGTTAATTTTGAACTTGCTACCTACAAGTTTCATTTTGTGACTCCCTAGTTCTTGTATTGTGACAGATTAGTAAATAATAAATCCCTATTTATTTTCTTTTTGCCATTTAATGTTTTGTAAACCCTTATTGGGCACATCCGGATGAGACTGCACATCCTTCTTATGGCATCTCAAAGCAGTTTGACATGTCACAAAAGGCACACTGGGAACAAAAAATGTTCCTTGTGCTGTGTATTTGCAGCACGGGCTCTAAATTTAATACCTAGATATCTAGGAACAATAAATAAATAAATAAATAAAAACCCCACAGAAGAAAAGCATGACAAGGTATGCTCCTGTCCTATGCCCCAAAGCAGCCAGAGGCAGGGCCCTCCAAAGAGATGATCTGGCAGGCAGCCAGATTATCTCTATGGCTGCCCCTTGCCCCAGTGCTCAAGTATGCTGCGGGGCAAACAAGAAAGGTGCAGGCTGCAGCATGACCCAGCCCCGGGCTCTGTCCCAGGTAAATAGGGACTGGGGGTTGGGGGCTGCAAAAGTGTGGGGGACTGTGTGTGGGGGGTGGGCTGCTTGGGAGAGGTGGGTCCCTTGTGTGCCCCCCCCCCCCCCCGCCCCATAGTCCCCCTACAGCAGCAGTGGCTGTTGGAGCACTCAGGGCCCTCCTGGCAGAGACCCCCCACCACAGTGCGAGGCAGTGTGGTGCAGCCCCGGCTGCCTGGCACCTTGTACTGCCTGCACCACATTGCACGGGCCTCACCTGGCCCAGGGCTGTGTGCCTTCAGGCAGGAATGGGCCACACTAGCTGTCACCCATGGTCCTGGAACTGCTTGCAGGAGCTATGTGTTGGGCCAGGCTGGGTCCTGCCTCCATGGAACCAGCCTGGCCCAATGGCACATAAAGCACATGGAGGCAGGACCTGGTGTGACCCCTGTGAGTGCTGTTGGGACCCCAGGTGACAGCCAGAGTGGCCTGGTCCTGCCTAAAGATGCATGGCCCCAGGCTAGGCTGGGCCTGCAACATGCGGTACAGGTAGCATTGGGTCCCAGGCGGCCGGGGCCAGACCGTGCCATGGGGCCCTCTGCCAGCAGTGGGCCCTGAATGCCCCACAGCCACTGCTGCTTTGTGGGGGTGGGGGCTGTGCGCCCTGCAGGGGGGGAAGTCAGTGAGCTCTGTGGGGGACTCACCCCTCCTGAGCAGCACCCCCACCTTTATACAGCCACCCCCAGCCACAGTCTCCCCACATCCCGCCCCCCATAAGCCAGCCACAAACCCTACCCAACCACAAACCCCAAACCCCTGCACAAGCTCAATACCCTCCCAAACCTTACCCCCACCCCACGCCACATACCACACAGTCCAGTGTTCTCCACACTGCAGGGGTGGACTGCCTAAGCATGCACTGTGTGGGGTTTTTTTCTGTTGGTTTTTTTGACCCCTGGATAGTCTGGTAAAAAAAAAAAAAAACACTGGAAAAAACCCCAGAGCAATACATGCTCAGCCAGCACATGCTGCTGAAAAGTGGAGCCAGGCTGCCTGGAACTGCGCTTCACTATCAGCCAGGCTCTATGTGGCAGAATCACTGCAGCTGCACCCCTGGGAGGCCCCCAGAAC
The DNA here is from genome assembly GCF_030867095.1 of Alligator mississippiensis. Taxonomy (NCBI): domain Eukaryota; kingdom Metazoa; phylum Chordata; order Crocodylia; family Alligatoridae; genus Alligator; species Alligator mississippiensis. Next base: position 51,198,354 of record NC_081831.1, read on the forward strand.
CCCAGGTAAAGCTGCTGGGGCCAGCCCAGTGCTGGCCCCAACCTTCCCTGCCCCACCAGGGGTAACATGCCATGTGACATAGCGTGCATGGCACAGGTGTTCCCCTAGGACAAGTAGCAGTGGTACAAGGTGCACCGCCACTACATGTCCCTGTGGAACCAAACCTCTACACATGTCTGGATGCACCCATTATGTCTTCCTTCTAGTGTCTTTTCTAAAATGAATAGGCCTAGTCTCCTCAGTCTCTTCTCATATGGTAGCCCCTCCATACCACTAATCATCCTTGTTACCCTTCTCTGGACCTTCTGTAGTTCTTCTATATTCTTTCTGAGGTGCGGGGACTAGCACTGGGCACAGTATTCAAGGTATAGACACACTATGTATTTATAAAGTGGCATAGTGATACTTTTCTTTTTGTTTACAAATCCCTTCTTAATGATCTCTAAAAAATTGTTTGCCTTTTTCATAGCTGCTGAGAACTGAGCTGATGTTTTTAGTAAACTGTCCAGAATGACTCCCAGATTTCTTTCCTGTGTGGTAACAGCTAATGTAGAGCCCATCATAGTGTAGTATAATTTGAGTAATTTTTGCACACTTGACACTTTTCAACGTTGAATTGCATCTGCCATTTGGTTGCTCATTTGCTCAATTGTTCAAGATCCTTACAGTCTACCTGGGTCTTTACCACTTGGAATAATTTTGTGTCTTTTGCAAATTTGGGCACTCACTACTCACCCCCTTTTCCAGATCATTCATGAATATGTTAAACAGTAGTGGTCCCAACACAAATCCTTGAGGAACTTTACTGTTTACTTCTTTCCATGCTTCAATCTGACCATTTATATTGATTCTTCACTTTCTATTTTGAGCCAATTTCCAATCCATGAGTGGGCATTCCATGTAGTCCCATGATTACCTAATTTAATTAAGGCCCTCAGATGGGGGATCTTGGCAAAGGCTTTTTAGAAGTCCAAATACACTATCCCTGATCTAGTTGCTTATTGACACCCCTCAGAGAACTCTAGCAGATTGGTGAGGCATGATTTCCTTTTGATATCATGTTGATTAAAAATTGGGCCTGCATCCTCTCTAGAGCCCTTTTTAAAAATAGGAGTTCCACTGGCAATCCTCCAGTCCTTTGGTACCAAGGCTGTTTTTAGTGATAGGTTGTATTCTATGGTAGGAGCTTGGCAATTTCTGATCTGAGCTCCTTTAGGACCCATAGGATAATGCCATCAGGGCCTGGTGATTTGCTATGGTTAAGGTATGAATTTCCTCTATGACCTCATTTACTGAAACTTCAGCTTGGGTCAGGTCCATTGACCAGTCCCTAGAGAAGAGTGGATCTGGTGAGGGAACTTCCTTAACATCTTCCACAGTGAAGAGCAGATGCAAAAGCCACATTTAGTTTCTTGGCAATGGCCCTGTCATCCTTTAGCACCCCTCTTATACCCTAATCAAGGCCAAAGGACTTCCTGGCAGGTCCTTGGCTCCTAATGTATTTAAATACATTTTTATTGTTACCTTTTATGTCTCTAGCAAGCTTCCCCTCACATTCTTTCTTAGCTTGTCTTATTACAGTTTTAGATTTGATTTGCCAGAGTTTATTCTCTTTTTTATTTTCCTCATTAGGATTTGACTTCTTTATGAAACAAGCTTTTTTTCCTTATTGCCTCCACAACTCTGGCATTAAACCATGATGGCTTTTTTTTTGGTCCTCTTTCGTTTTTTGATTTGTGTATTTGCTCTGTGCCTCCAATATGGTGTACTTAAGATATTCCCATGATAGTTGATAGTATATCCCAAGATGTATTCTTTTCTATTGAAATCTGGAATGTCTATCTACAGAAATTCTATGATACCACTCTTATAAGTTAAAAAATGTTCCCTATTTGATTTCATAGAGCCTTTGATGTGGAGTGCCACCCCACCACCAGTATAGCCCATTCTATCATTCCTATGTAGTTTGTATCCTGGTATTACAGCATCCTATTTATTTCCTCATTCCATCATGTTTCAGAGATGCCTATTATGTCAATATGATTATTTACTACTAAGCATTCAAGTTCTCCCACCTTTGATCTAAGGCTTGTAGCATTAGTATAAAAGACACACATACTTTTTATTGTTGCCTGGTTGGCTATTTCTGTGAGACCTTTTAATCATTAAAGGTATTTGCTTGTCTTTTCCCTGTTTTTTATCCCAATTTTTTATGTTGTTACCCTACAAGGTGTGTCAGTCTGGACTGTGTGTTGTTCCATACCTGTCAGCTTTCCCCCATTTTTAGTTTAAAAGCTGCTGTACCACCTTTTTAATATAACATGCGGGCAGTTTAGACCCATTTTGGCTCAGGTATAAACCATCCCTCCTGTACAGGATCCTCCTGTTCCAAATCATCTGCCAGTTCCTAATAAACCTAAACTCTTCCTCCCTACACCGTCTCAGCTACACATTGAGACTCTGGAGCTTTGCTTGTCTAGCTAGCCATATGCGTGGCACTGAAATATTTCAGAGACTGCTACCATGGAGGTTGTGGACTTCAATCTCCTACTTAGCAGCCTAAATTTTAGCTTCTCTGACCTCTCTGCTACACTAATCCACATTGTTAATACCCGCATGGACCATGACCACCAGCTTCTACCCAGCCCTCCCTAGTAACTATCTATACATCTTGGGAGGTCAGCCAACTCTGCATCCAGCAGGCTGGTCACCATGTGGTCCTCTCGGATGTCACAAACCCAACAATCTATGTGCCTAATAATCAAATCACCCACTGTTCCAACCTGCCTCCTCCTATCCTCTGGGATTCCTTCCCTTGGGGTATCCTCAGTGTATGAGGACACTAACATCAGTTGGAAGGTATATCCCATCTAAGGGATAATTTCCTTTCTTCACAGTTTGATGCCCTCCATCCATGAGGCTCTCGTCCTCATCAGCATTATGGGAGCTGCTACAATGAAGATGAGACTGCTCTATAATGTCCTTCAAAGCCTCATCTTATAAACTTCTCTGCCTCCCTTAGCTGCTACAGTTCCACCACCCTAGCCCCAAGAGAATGTACTTGTTCTTTCAGAGCCAGGTGTTCCTTGTGTTGGGTGCACACATACAAAACTTGCCCCCAGTGCATGTAATCATTCATGCTACACTCAGTACAATAAACTGGGTAGACCCCACCCCACTGCAGGACTTCTGTCTGCACTTCTTAAGACTTATAAAATATGTTAAGGTTTTTAATAACCTCTTTTAAGAAAGTTTTGATTCATGGGTTCCATTAGACTAGAAACTTTGAACTTATGGAATGACCTCCTGCTTAGCCTTACTCTGCCCTAATTGAAGCTAAATATTAAATAAGTATTGATCTAACTGCTTAGTTTTAGCTACTTCAGCTGGATAGCTAAGTTAGTTAGTCTTAATTAAAGAGCTTACCTTGAAGGCTCTGTTGAAGGTACCCATTATTCCTGGGTTCATGTGTGTAAGAGGACCACATCAAGAGCTTCATTGTACAAAAACTTGGGTTCACTGACAACTCATCATCCACCAGGTGGTACTCAACATATGCCAGGATAAGGCATTCCCAGTGTAAAGTGACCAATGTTAGCAGAATATGCTGCTTTTTAGGCAATGCATTTTATTTCTGTTTCTGAAAAGAGAATTGCCCCAGTGTTTGCTCTGGATAATATCACATTCAACAAATCACTGATGTGTTGGGAATGATTTTATGGGGAATACTGTACAGATAGTTATGAAATCAAACATTCTTGGCCATGTATAAAAGTTGACTACCACTTCCATATCTTTGATTCAAAGCTTTACCCTCTTCTTCTCCCTGCTCTTGTCTCAAGGAACTCTTATCAAGGACAGCAAGAGGTTAATGCTACTGTGTTTTCATTCAATGTGGAAGCCTTCAGATGAAGGTAGGTTTCTTTAAGTGCTGGATTAGGAAGAGTTATTGATTACAGTTCAGTTTCTAGTAGTCAGCAATTCATGTTCTCTAGAATAATGGAGCAAAGAAAGTAGAGCCCATTTTATTTTCCCCAATTCTGCTAAACATTACTCCTCACAGTACCTGTACTCCTAGCCTGGAATCATGAGACCTCCACCTTCTGTGTCATTTTGTTTTAACTGTTTGCCTTCCACATCTAGTATGGGAAAGGTGTGAAACCTCATAATCCTTTGCCTGGGGCCTCATAGCAGAAATAGCCTTTGTATCCTGGAGGGATTTTACTCCTACCCTGCATGGAGATAACTCACTGAACACAGGTTCAAAGAAGTGTTAACTCATCCACAGGAAAGCTAAATAAGTGACTTGCCTAGGGTCAGAAAAGCAAGTTCAGGAATAAAAGTTTCCATGACTCCCAAGCAGTGCTTCATATATTATAGTTAGGGCCCTGAGAAAATTGTGATTTTGCAGCCCATGCAGAAACCACAAAATTAGCCTTGCACCACAATATTTAAGGGTCATGAGCCTGTATCAGAAAAAACACGTGAAAGAGCAGGTTTCCCTTTGCAGGTTGCCACTGTTCCAGCCTGCAAGGGGAAGCCTGTACATTTGCAGCCTGCAAGAGGCTGCTGGGGCCATGGCCAGGATGCAGCCAAGCAGCTGGATGAAGGTAAATGAATAAGGAGTAGGCGGGGGGAGGTCTTGGGGATAGTTGGGATGGAGGGGGTGGTGTGTGTGTGCCATAGGTGAAGGGAGAAAATATTACTGGAGGACATGAATGTACCCCCACCCAGCAGGTAAGTCTGTGGAGGGCAAAGAGCAGGGGTAGAGTGAAGGGGTGTGGGGGGTGTAGATCAAAGCCCACACAGTGAGTGAGGGAGTGGGACAGAGGCAGGGGCAGGGTATGGGGTGATTGGGGCCCTGTGTTAGTGTTGGGTCCATTGGAGCCTAGGCAGCTTGTCCAGAGGTCTACTGGGGGGACTCCAGCTGCTGATTGCATGCCAGGGGAGTCACAGAGGGCACATACTCCCTGTATTTGTACATGTGGCAGAGGCAGGCTGTCACTGTGGGCTGGGGCTCTAGACCCCACTGTGCTATCTCAAAAGCCACATGGTTCCATGTGTCTGTCACCATGTGCAGGCAGGGGATGCAACAGTGTGGTGGCAGCAGGTACATGGCATTAGACAACTCTTGGGGCAAAGGCATTAGGGCACAGAGCCCAGCTCACAGTAGGCAGCCCACTTCTGCCCTGCACACAGATGCAGGGGGGGTATGTGCCCGCCATGGCTCCCCTGGGTGTGCACAGCAGTGGGAGCCCCCCCTGCCACTCTGAATGAGCTGCCTGTGCTCTGATCAACCCACCACCTGCCCTGGGGTCCCATTCACCCCAGCCCCTGCCCCTACCTCTGCCACATTCCCTCCCTCACTGTGGAGGCCTTGATCTCACCCCCCATGTCCCTTCCCTTTCACAGAGTTGCCTGCTGGGATGGGCAGTTCTCCACATGCCGCTGGGTTGTGATACTGGCTGTGTGCAGGCTGTGGCTCCATGTCTGTCTGTGTGCTCCCCTCTCCCCCACTGCACCTACCCAGAGCCCACCCCTGGGCTGCTTTGTGGCCCTTTGCACTGCCACCACTGCTCTATGTTCGGGGAGGCTAAGCCCTGTTAGCCCTGGCCTTCTATTACCTATGGACTGTATGCCTGCCCACCACACATGTGGCACATGCGTGGGTAAAGTATAATTTTTCACAGAATATTTATGGAACTACCAGGACCCATTTGCCAAGATCAATGGTAGTTCTATAAATATTCCATTAAAAATAATACTTTACCCAAACACATTTTCTAGAAATCCACAATTTTCTCAGGGCCCTAATTATATTGCCTTTTTAAACAACAGAGTAAAGTTTGTTCATCAAGTTAGCCAGTTGAAAATACTTAAGTGCTTTGTAATATGAACTGTATTTCAATGAATTATAAATACATTAAAATGAGCAATATGTTGCCATCTGTAAAAGCTACAGAATACTAAGTAACTCCTGCATTATCTGCCACTTTAACAAGAAGAAATACAATGATGAAATCATTGCTGTAAATACGAAACAGAAAAAAAAAATGCACAACCTTCTGATTTCTGAACCCTTTCACCTATACAGCATATTAGTATTCCAATTGTTCCCATCAAGTTATAGTTATCATGTTTTAAGTGTAGTTAAAAAAAACAAACAACTCCTCAGGTAGAAATTTGTTCTTTGTTGCCTAAGCTTTACATCAACCTCTTATTATTTATAAAATACTATAGGGTCTCTCTACAAAAACATTATTGATCCTTATTAGTGAGTGTCAAGACTTGATTCATGATCTGAGGCACAGATGTCTCAAAATACTGGGATGCGACCCCCAAACACTGTCATAATTTGTCAGGGTGGACAAGGTGTCAAGCTACATGTTCATAAAGGAGAGCAATTCTTTTGTAGATTTTAAAAATTGTCCTATTGTTGATGTTTTAAAGAGTGAAAAATAATGAAATTTACAGAAGCTGCCTTTTTCTTGTAGTTTAATAGAAACTAACATTGAATATGTTGATGAAGCTCAAGAAGGTTTGGATGAATATGCTAAGCCAGGGGCGGGCAATTATTCTGCGGCCCAGAGTGGAGTGCAGGCTGGCAGGGGTCTGTGAAGCTGGGCTGGGCTGCACCAACAGGGAGAGGGGAGAGCTGGCCTGGCTTCATAGAGCCCCTGCCAGCTGGGAGTCTGTACTCCTGCCACCCTGCTCTGAGCCCCACTGGCGCTGGCCCTGGGACACCCGTGCGGGCCCTGTGCTCCCACGCCTGCTCACTCCCAGTGTCCCCCCAGCCCTGCAGTACAGGTGGGGGGCAGTGCACAGCCATGACCCCCTGCTCACTGGCATGGAATGAGCTGGTGCAGAGCATGGGGAAAAGCGGCCCCTCACCCACCCCAGTGGCCAGTGCTTCCTGCTGCATCTGCTTGCAGCCCACACAAGGCTGTCCTGAGCAGGCACAGGCAGCCCCACACGGGTTGTGAGTGGCTGCAGCATGGGGCACTGGTCACAGGGTGGACAAGGGGCTGCTTTTCCCCTGCACTCTGCACCAGCTTGTAACCCACCCACGCTGCCAGCCTGGGCCTGCACCAGCTCTGGGCTCACCCGTCAGGGCAGCGCAGTGGCACCAGCAGCTGCGGCCACCTCTCCCCACTTGCTGTGCCAGGCAGTGATTGCTGCTGCTGCTTCCCACCCAGAGATCTTGTGCTGGGCAGCACAGAGGTGGTGGTGGCAGCCTCACCGCAGCCTACTGGTGAGCTTCAGGTGGGTAGCAGCAGCAAATGCTGCCCAACATGGCAAGCAGGAGGGCTGCAGCTGCTGCCACCATGCAGCAGCCCTGATGGGCAAGGCCAGAGCTGGTACGGGGCTGGGTTACAAGCTGGTGCTGAGTGTGGGGGAAAAGTGGCCCCTCCCCCACCCTGTGGCCAGTGTCCCATGCTGCAGCTACTTGCAGCCTGCGTCGGGCTGCCTGTGCCTGCTCAGGGCAGCCCCATGTGGGCTGCAAGTGAGTGCAGCAGGGAGTGCCATCCATGGGGCAGGGGAGAGGTCGCTTTTCCCTGCACTCCACCCCAGCTCCTTCCCTGCCCTTACCCCTGCTTACCTGAGGTTCCAGCACTGGGACAGCCATGTGGTACCAGGCGAGAAGCCCCTGCTGTTCCAGGAGCCCACTGAGGATTCCCCTGGATCCTACTGCCCCTGGTTCCTGTCATTTTTTACAGGAACCAAAAAAATTATTTTAGGGGTCCTGTGGGCCAGATAGAATGGCCTTGTGCCCATATTCCCCCCCCCCCCCCTTAGTTATGAAGGCCTCTTGCAAGTTGAGCTAACACTCAAAACCTTTTTGGTATATAAAACTGCTATTTAAAATCCAATAAAAATAGGATTTATTTGTGAATATCTGGCACTACTTGCTTCTGGCAAAAATGCCACAACAACAAGCTTACTTATGGTGCTATGAAATGCTGAAGTGCAGACATGCATACAAATAAAAATGAGAGAAACTTTTACAAATTACAGAAGAGATCCAGTTTACGTATGTTAGAATTCTGGGACAGGTACTGTTAAAGGTAGAGATAGTAGAAAGAATTCACTGATGTTCAATTAAGAAATTTGCTTTGTTTTTGGATCAGGTAGTGCAGGTAAAGTTAGAGGTCTTGGGAAACAATGCAGTTTTGGGAGAGTGCAAGGGGCAGAAGTAGGAGTAGACTGAAGGAACAGAACTCAGAATGGTTAGTATAAACAGCACATTCAGTAAGCTTAGGGCAGAAATGAACAAGGAACATGGTGGTGTGGGGGGCAGCATCATTTGAAAGGCAAGTAGAGTCAGATGTAAATGTCTCACTAAGTATTATACATTTTTGAGTTCCACAAAGAACTCAAAATCTGATCAAACATACAGTTATTTTTATGTATAAGAACTGTATATTTGCTCAGATCTCCAGTATGAAACTGGATACAGACCTGCTGAAAGTCTCTGGGTTAAAGTCAGAGGGAAGAGCAACAAGGGTGATGTCATGGTGGGTGTCTGCTATAGATAGGCTTGGCAGCTTTCAATTTTTTTCAGAATGTATGCACACTCCTGACCTCCCTCTGGCTGCTTCGGGTGTGGTAGAGGGAACCTCAGCTGCAGTGCCTGTGCACTGTTTCTTTGGCAGTGGCTTGGGGAGCTGCTGCAGGAGTTTGGGCTCATGTTGGGAGGGCTGTATTGGGAGTGGGAAGGGGTGGGGGGGGGCGGTACTGTTATCAAGTCTCACCACCAAAAGGCAATGCTGTTGGCAGCTAGGAGCATGGGCCCGGTGCTGCTGTCCCCTTGCTCTACCCAGGTCCTAGCTGAAGATTAGGCAACAAACTCTTGCTGTGTCTGGCTCAGCCCCTGGAGGCTCAGGGCAGGCTGTGTGGGGGTCTCTTGGAGCCCAGCCACACTGTCCAGAGAGGCAGAAAACCATGGCCATCAAGGGAGCTGATTGACAGTTCACTCACATAGGGAACTGATGGGCAGGATCCCCTGGGAGGCCAGTCTAAGCCGGGGAAGGAGTCCAGGAGAGATGGTTTTGTTTTAAAGAAACCTTACTGAGGTCACAGGAACAGACCATCCGGATGTGCAGAAAGTCTAGCAAGTATGGCAGACGACCAGCTTGGCTTAGCAGGGAACTCTTCAATGAGCTAAAAAACAAAAAAGGAAGCTTACCAGAAGTGAAACTTAAACAAGCAACTAGGAAAGAGTATAAGAGCATTGCTTGAACATGCAGGGATGAAATCAGGAAAGCCAAAGCACAATTGGAGTTGCAGCTAGCAAGGGATGTGAAGGGTAACGAGAAGGGAGTATGTAAGCAACAAAAGCAAGATCAAGGGAAGTGTGGAATCCTTACTGAATCGGGGGGGGGGGGGGGGGCACGGGGGGAGGCAACCTAATGACAAATTATAAGAAAAAGGCTGAAGTCCTGTATGCAAGGATTTCTCAACCTGTGGGTTGCAACCCAGAAGTGACAAGAGTATATGAAAGGTTGTGAGCAAACTGTAAAAATAGATTCTCCTTTAATGGAGAACAATGTGGGGAATTGTGGCTTTTCCCTTGTAGGATGCCAAAGGGGCTGGGGGGGGGGGTTTGGGGGCCCCGCTGCTCCACACACCCACCCCCTGCCCCACACACTGGGGGCTGAGGCCTGGGGGAAGAGGGCAGCAGGTTAGGAGTGAGGGGCACTGGGTTGGGACAGGCCATCAATGTTTACAAATGGGTCCTGGTACAAAAAAGGTTGAGAATCACTGCTCTATGCCTTTTTCACCTCAGTCTGCACAGGCAGCTTCAGCTCCCAGACTACTGTACCTGGCAGCACAGTCTGGAGAGAAGGTAAACACTATTTAGAAAAACTGGTTAGGCACTATTTAGAAAAACTGGATGTGTAAAGGTCCATGGGGCTTGATGTGATGCACCTGAGGGTGCTGAGAGAGTTTGCCGATGTGATTGCAGAGCTGCTGGCCATTATCTTTGAAAACTTATAGTGATTAGGAGAGTTCCCAGATAATTGGAAAAGGGCAAATGCAGTGTCTATCTTTAAGAAAAGGAAGAAGGAGGAGTTCCAGGGAATTACAGACTGGCCAGTCTTAACTCAGTTTTTGGAAAGATCATGGAGCAGCTCCTCAAGGAATCCTTTACTAAGAACTTGGAGGAAAAGTTGATTAGGAAGTGTCAGCATGGATTCAGCAAGGGCAAGCCTAACCATGCCTGCTATGATATGACTGGATCTGTAGATACAGGGAGAGCAGTGGACATGCTATACTGTGACAGAGAGGCTGGGGTGCTCTATCACTTTGAGAGAGAGCCCAGAGAGAGCCCTACAGGGGAAGCATGGTGCATCTGAAGCTGGATTGCTATAGAGTCCAGGTAATGAGATTAAATTAGAAGATACCAGCAGGCAACCTTAGAGGGTCACCTGATGGGAAAGAGCTTGAGAGATATGAACCAGGGCAAGCAGCCTGGCCCTAGAAGCTGAACAGGGAAAAGCCTGCAGAGGTGCCTGTGGCTGAGAGTCAGATTGAGAGCATGTTATGTCTGGAGACAGCAAAAAGAGGGCTGCAGGCTAGTAGTGGATTATGACCCATGGTTGAGTAGGAGTTTAGTTATAGCCAACAGGCTTACGTGTTGGTTGTGGTTTGATCCAGTGCCTGAAAGGGGACCAGGAAGGTCCAGTGCCCACTGCCTAGGAGGGACTAGGTACTCAGAAACAGTCCCATGGTTTGAGTGGGACTATGAGGGGTGGTCTGGAAGTCCCATTTTGAGCATGTGTAGAAGAGCAATCCCTGGTTTACCACTTGAGGGGGTGCACCAGGCATGGCCAGAGGGGCGATTCTGTAGTTCCCAGAGGGGCAATCCCATACAGCCCATGAGGCACAATTTCATTAGCACCTAGGAGGCATAGACTTGGAGCCAGTGGGACCAGAGCCCATAACTAGACTAAACTTGGGGGCCAGAGAGCCCAGAGCCTGAGAAGGGCAGTGCTTGGAGCCAGAGGGCTGGAGCAGACAGACAGGGGCAGGAGTCCAGACAGTGAGAGAGCCCAGGGAAGGTCAGCAGCCCAAGAAGGGACAGAGATAAAGGCCTTAGAGGGCCAGACAAGTAGCTAGGGACACAAAAGCCAGATGAAGAATGTGGTGCCAGTCTGTGGGCTAGATTGGACCCTGTGCACCAGGGCCCTATTCTGCCCCCGCCAGCTAGGATCAGGCCCCAGGCCCCTAGCCACTTCCATCTGGTTCCACTGTGGAGATAGGCCAGCTCTACCTCGTTCCACACACACGGTTTGGGCGCGGGGAGGGAAGGTTGTATCATACCTGCATGCTGGGACTGGACTCTGCCCCGTACTTCATGTCTAACCTAGTGTGCATGCTTATGGCCCATGAGGTTCCCCAGACATCTGACATGGCTCTAGGGCTGGATCTGGCCCTAAGGCCAGGGTTTGAGCACCTCTGGATTACACAGATATTTGTCAAGAAAGGTCTGGGTATAATTGCTGTAACTTCAGAACAGTGGGATAGACAAGGTAGCTTCTTGAGTTCCCTTGCAACTTTGAAATTCTATGATTCATTGAGAAACTTCATAGTTTGAAGCAGGGTCTTGAAATTAGATTGTACAGATGTGCCTTTTGCTGTCCTCATAAAAACCTGCCCACACTTGGATAAGTAGTAAAACTCTGAAAAACTAATTCACAGATACTTAATTAAAGGTTAGTGTTTCATACCTACATCCTCTGAAGAGTCTATCTGTACTGAGCATATGCTTTCTCTAAAGAGCTCATAAGTGGTGACTGGACTGCAGCGTGCTATAAAGTGACTATGCATGTACTTCTGTTGTATCAGGTGCCAGAATAGAGAAGAGAGATACTATTTGTTTTGGGTAAGCAATGCTCTTGTAACTAGTGCTCAAGCATCTTGAATGAAGCAGCTTGACTTGAATGCAAAAGGGGAAAAGTTGGGGATATTAGGAACTGATGAAGGGTTAAGAGTGGAAGAAGTTGAAGGATCTGTGAATAGTAGAATATATCATGAGCCCACATTCCTGAGTTTCAGCATACTTCTGCTATTAGTATCATAGCTCTCCTCTAGGAGCTGGTTCTACATAGGGGGACAGGGAAGGGGGCATGGGGCAGGGGAAGGGAACCCTGACACCTACTGCCAAAAGTTACTTACTTAATTCAAGACCTACTCTGAAACTGAAATGAACGGGAATTGTGGTTGAACAGTAAAGTGCTATAGAATACTATCCACTCTGACACTTTAGACCCATAACCAGAGTTAGGTTGTGTTAAGCTGGGGATTCAAAACTAATAGACACTTTTGACCTTAAACTGTAAAATGGGGATAATAGTACTCTTACCATACAGTTTACTGCAAAGATAATCTGTTTCACACTTCTTAAGCACAGGTTTATAATTTCATAAAGTTTGTGAGAAAATTAAATCCCAGATCGCATGCAGTCAATTAGAAATGGAACCGTGCATTGAATGGCAAGGATCATAGGAAAGTAGGGCTGGTAGAAACTTCAAGAGGTTATCTTGCCCAGTCCCCTACTTAAGGCAGGATCATCCCTAACTAAACTACACCAGCCAAGTATCTCTCTAACCTGTTCTTGAAAATTTCCAAGGATAGAGGTTCCATGTCTTCTCTAGGTAGCCTGTTCCAGTATTTGACACCCTCATTGTCAGAAAAAATGCTTCCCAGGCCTCTACTTATTTTTGTTACTCTCTGCTGGACTTCCCATATGTCCACATCTTTCTTGAAGAGTTGGCCCAAAACTGGACACAGTATCCCAAGTGAGTCGCCAGTGACACTCCTGTTGATTGTTGATACAGGCCATTATGCTGTTGGAGTTTTTGCAACAAGACCATGCTGTTAGCTCATATTCAGCTAATAGTCCACTATAACCTCCACTGTAATCCTGTAGTTTAGCCAATCATTTCCCAGTCAGTATGAAAGATATAGTTTGAAAAATATCTAATAGCTGCTCATTCACCAAATAATATTTGTCTTGTGCACCGAATGAAGCATGATTCCAGTGGAAAAAAATAGATGGTAGCACCATCTTATTTCTGACATATTCTAAATATTGAACGCTTGACTTTGCAAACTTTATTTTCATTATAAATTACAAAATATATGAATGTGCATGTGTATGTGTAACACCTATACATGTTGTTGCATTTGTAGTTGATTTTCTATGATTCTATGATCTGGGAAATAAGGGTACTGGACCTCATATTAAAAATATAATTAACCTTCTTGTAGTAGCTATGTAAAGTGACCTATACAGAGCAATAGGCAATTATTTCCTATTAGTTTGGACAGCTACAGTTTCCTTATTAGGGATTATTTTGAATCTTTTATATTAAAAATCGGATATGCATGTTAGAATGCCTCAAGCGGACACTTCAGAGTGGAATTGCACAGGAAACATTTTCTAGTTAAATCAACTTGGTAAAATAGAGTCAAGTCAATTTAGAGACTTGTGTATTCCAAAACAAAAGGGATGTCTAGTCTGTGTTTTAGAATCCTTCAATTGCCCTCTGTCTTCTCTCCCTCCTTGTATTTTGTCTTTTGGATTGCTGTTCCTACTGAAGTAAGTTCCGACATTTGTACACAGGCTGAACAATAAAGAAAACATTCTAACTATGGTGCTATACGTGGTCTGGTTAAGATTGATTTAATTCTATTTTGCAGTGTGCTCCTGTGGGTTGTTTTGTTTTTTTAAATACAGATTCCTTCTTTATTGTTACCTTATTTTCATAACAAGAAATTCTATTGAAAGTTACAAATAATTAAATAGTTTCTCCTTTCATACTGACCTCTTCCCTCCTAATATTAGTTCTGTCACATATTTCAGTTGTCCTTTTGTAACCTGACCCAAAGGCCATTGAAGTCAAATGGAACCGTTAATCTTTTAGCTTTGGATGAATTCCTGCATAGTGTTCCTATGTGCAAATTGGCAAATTTTGTTTTTTATTTAATTAAGAAACATACAGCCTTACCCAAAGGACCATTTAAGTCAAAATAGTAACTTTTATAGTTGACTACCTTCAATAGGGTTAAGATTAAGTTCAAAGTTCAGGTGTATTAAAGGCTCTTTCTATGGACAGAGAAAGACGAGCTTTAGTATATAGGTATCCAGCTTTTGTTCAAGAATATCATTCTAGGAGACTAGTTTACTAGGATTTGCAATGAAGCCAGTGACTCTGTTCTTATTCCTTATCTAGGGTCACTGAAAAAATCAGTTACATCCCAAAGGTTGAGTTATATCCCATTTGGGGCATCTTTGTTTCCAGTGTTCTTGAGGTAAAAAGATTCTGTCACCTAACACCTGTATCTTGACCTTCAATACACCCAAATCCCCCTGGTAATTCTCTTTATTTAGGTTTATCTTAAAGCAGTGAAGTTGAAATCCTCATCTCAGCAAAGTAAATAGAAGTTTGGGGCCTAGACTTTCCTTTAGTTTGTTTTCAGCATTTCTCTATAGAAAATAGTATTTATATCTTGTAATTTTAAAAATCTGATGAAGAAAACTCAGAATTAATTCATGTATGTTAGAAGCTTGTCTTATATCAACTATGAATAAAAAAGGGTTTGGAATAAATATAGTTTATAGCCAGTCCAAATGTTTTGTAATTGTCTGTGCAGCACTGTACAATTGGATTATCTTCCATCTTCCTAACTTTATCTTTGGTTTTGCAATAAACTACTGGATGGACTAAACTGGCAATAGTTATTGTTCATTTTTTTAAATCCCTTTACAATCTCTTTACCCCCTTTAATAAAAGCTGCAATACTTGAACTGTAAATATTGTGTAAAACTCTCATATTTGAAATGATTTTCCTTCAGGCAAATAGCAAAAGAAAGATGATATTTTGCTATCCTGTATATTAAAATAAACACACTGCCTATTAGAATGGAAACATTTCCTTGGAAGTAGTGCCAAGAAGTCTGTTGAAGAAGCTTTAATTTGATTAAATCATGTGTATTTTGATATACCTAACATTTACCTATCGCTACAAACAGTGAAAGGTTGTGTATATTCAGGGAGATGCCTTCTGCTACTCTGTATTTCAGTCCGTTAAAATGCTGTATTTAATGGAACCTAGACATTCCATAATAAGTTGCATGGAATGGATGCAAGAGATGGATCATAACAACAACAACAAAAAGATGATAGTGTGGAAAGACCCCTCCCCCAAAACAAACAAACAAACCCACAATCCCCATACACCCACATTTAAGAGAATCAGGAAAAAAAGAATTTTGACCAGCTGCCTCCCAGGAAGGAATGCATCTGGGAAAATGCAAGACAGCAAAGGCTTTTGAACTGATAAAGCATTTTCACTTTTTTGTTGTTGTTTTTGTTGCTTAATCCCAATAAAATGGTGCTAAATCACTGAAACACAGGATTATATAATCCAATTTAACCTATAGACTGTGTAATACAATCATGTCATACGGTCATACTGTGTTATAGAAAACACTACTGCAGATTGTCTGAAGTAAAAATTCCATCTTCCTATTGAATCCAATCTCTGGCTAATGTAGACCATCTTGTATTCTTAACCTCATCAGCCTTCATAATCTAAGCATCATGCTTGAGTAACAAGAGACCAATTTAGATGACCTTAGAGTCACTGGCATCACAACTGGATCACTACTGTTAATGCTGATGACACAATCAGTTGCATTCTTCCCTTCAAATTTGACCACTACCCTAGCATGGTGTTTGACTCTGTGGTGACAAGGTTCTCTTTCAGACAAAGGTCCTGACCAATTTTGGTCATCAAAGTTTCAACAAAAATGCTTCATCCATTCCCAAGAATGAGATGTACAGTTGATATTTTGCTTTCCTATCCACCAGTATACACACTAAACTATAGATGGTACATGGCTTGGAGAAGTAGGAACAGTGACAGCAAGGAAAACCATATCCTACCAAGTTGCTTGCAGGAAGGGAGTTTTGATTCTCCATTGCTCTAAGCCTTGTGCAGTAACTTTGCACCAGTATAAAACAAGTGCAAACTAGTTGTAACATGTGAACATTGTGGCCTTGGTGACATTTTGTATTACATTTATAATATGTGAAATGATAAATTCATATGCAAAATTTACATTTTATCATTTAATTAAAGGTTGGTAATATGCCTTTGATTTGGATCAGACTAGAACATTAGAACACAAGTTTGCCTTCCTCATCTAAAATCTATTAAAATCATTAAAAATTGTCTCACTGATTTTGTTCTTTGGCTCAAACCAGTTGTGATATTTTAAATGTCAGTTCAGTTCTCTCAGACTCCTTATACAACTGATATAGTAGGTGTATGCTCATAGGAACATAATGAATGTTTGTACTAGATCTGGTTGCAAAATTTTCATCAATATAATATTCCATCAGAAAATGTCAATTCAATTAGGCATTTTTAAATGTAACAGTTTTGATACCACTGGATTTTGGAAAAAATGGAGAAACCAGTTGAAAATTAAAATATCTTTTAAAACTTTTTTAGAGTGATGTTTCATTTTTTTCATTTTGGAATAATTTTATTAAAAAAAATACTTGACTTAATATTAAAAGATTGACAGGATGGAAATCAAACTAAAATGCTTTAATTGATTTGATGATTTTTCTGTAGATTTTCTGCCTATAATTCAATTTTTTCTGCTCATAATCCTTAAATGAAATACATTTCATTTTCATATCATATAAAATTGGTTTTCTGATCAGATATTGTTTTTACAAACCCATTACTATGTTTTTATAAAACAAAATACAGCAAAACAGAAACCTGCATTTAGTCTCCAATACATTGTTAGAATAACTTAGCAGGAAAGAATTGCAGCTAGCAATGCCTTTTTTCACAAAGCAATTATAACTAGAAAGTACAGTAAACTATGAAAAGCATTATTCCTTTCCCACTTCACTTCCAGAGTGGCAACTCTGATAGAGGATGGGTGCTCCCCAGATCATCTCTGCAATAGAAGAGATAAACTGAGCATCAGTTAACCCCTTGTTGAGAGAAGACTATGTCATGCCCTGCAACGTTTCCCTCTTTTCTCCATCTCTCTCTCTCTCGCTCACACATAAGAATTAATAAATGCAGTGAACATTGTATTTAAAAAAAATCATCTCCTGAGTATTAAAGTGCAGTTTGCAATGGAGCAATCTAAACTTTGTTAGAGGAATGAGCTTGTTTAAAAAAGGAACCTTATCTACTCACAAATGCATGCATTTAATAGGTTTCCATTGTACTTCAGAAATAGTTTTATAATTCTTTCAATTACTATTGAGATTGTTCAAGAATCCTTGGGAGATTCTCTGGAAATACCTGTATTGCAGAAATAGTTTATCTACACTATAACATACTATTAAAATCCTTCATGAGTCTGAACATAATTCTTTACAAATAACTAACAAATACTTTCAATTTCCTTTTGCACAGTTACAAAATCCCTTTGGAATCAAAGGTTATGTTATCAGAATAATTTTTACAGTTTCCCAGACTGTAGGATTCTTAAAAATGTATTGCTTGGCAGAGATTTAAATGCCATTTCAAAATATTTTGAAATTATTCAAAAACACAAACACAGCTGCTAACATGTCATAAAAGTGTATAGGAACTGGAGATATATAAATACCATCACTTTAACTCCTACAGTGTTTCTTCCTCCTCTTCCTCTTCACATCTCCATTTGCAAGTTCTACAAAAATAAGGCAGAACAGTAGAAAGTTCTAGCACCAAATAATTTTTAATTTCCATAGCAGAATAGACAGCAGCCCTTGATGACTTGATTTTAGAGTTTGAGGATGGGGATTTAGTTAACATATCAGAAATATAGGGAGAGAAAGCAAGCACACCACAGTTAGATTAAATATCATACACAGAATAAGATCTTCAATGTTTAATAAGATCTAATGTGAAAAGGTCAGTTAAACAATGTAGTCAATGGGCACTGACAGAAGTTATATTTTCCATGCACCGAGGTCCCCAAAAGCACTATACAGCTGTAATGTAACAAACATTCAAAGCTGCAGGGTGCTTTTAAAATGGCCAACTGTACAAAAATTTAACCCTTAACTAATGAAGTATCAGACAGGCCACCCTGTACCCACCCCCCCAGCTACCTCTGCCCCCACAGCGAAGATACCTCTGCTGGGGTCTTGGGCAGAGCTGGGCTAGGCCTACACAGAAGGGGGTGGATTCCATCCCCTCATACACATGAGCATCTTGACAGCAGCAAAGGCTGCTGCACCTGGAGTTGGTGGAGGGGGAACTGGAAGTGGAATCCCCCTGCCTGTAGGCCCAGCCTGGCTCCCCACAAGACCCCAGAAGAGGTAGCCAGGTTGAATCCATGTATTCCTTACCTTACCCAAGGTTCTTGACAATGCCAGCTTTGTGGCTGCTCTGCCTAGAGTTGGAGAGGGAAGAGGGAGAGAAACGGCCTTCCTTCCACATGGGCTTGGCTCAGCTACCCCTGCCAGGGTTTTAGGGGGGGGCTACAGTGGGACCATAGGGCCAGGGGGCTCCATCCCCCCACCACCCCACTTATGGGTGTGGCGGGCTCTGCTACTGTCAAGTTGATTCCACAGAGGACAAACAGGGAATGGGAGTCCCCCAACTATACATGCCCAGCATAGCTCAACTCTCCCCAAGACCTCAGAATGGGTAGCATGGGTAGTTGGGGGAGAATGTGCAACAGAGGAGACTCTGTCGCTCCCCTCCAGTTGCTGCTGACAGTTGCCAGCTGGTGAGGAGGGGCATGGCTGGGGAGGCTACTGGAGCACCCTGCTGGCTGGCCTGGGCCAATACAGGCAGGCTCCAAAGCTCCCCTCCTCCTTCACCCAACAAGCAAACCCCTGTTGGTTTCAATTACACTCTAACTCATGGGCTTTGTGTAAAGCACCTTCCTGATAGGCTACCTGAACTTGTGTACATGCCCAGTACAAACCTTATCTCTTTTTTGTCCTTATTCCTAGCCAACTATTTATTTATGGAATCCAGACTGAACCATTAATTAAGATACTAATAAAGTTTATAAAATCAACACTGTACCATGAATTATAGATTCATAGATTCATAGATTCTAGAGTTGGAAGGGACCTCAATAGATCATCGAGTCCGACCCCCTGCATAGGCAGGAAAGAGTGCTGGGTGTAGATGACACCAGCTAGATGCCTATCTAACCTCCTCTTGAAGACCCCCAGGGTAGGGGAGAGCACCACCTCCCTTGGGAGCCCGTTCCAGACCTTGGCCACTCGAACTGTGAAGAAGTTCTTCCTAATGTCTAGTCTAAATCTGCTCTCTGCCAGTTTGTGGCCATTATTTCTTGTAACCCCTGGGGGTGCCTTGGTGAATAAAACCTCACCAATTCCCTTCTGTGCCCCCGTGATGAACTTATAGGCAGCCACAAGGTCACCTCTCAACCTTCTCTTGCGGAGGCTGAAGAGGTCCAGGTGCCCCAGTCTCTCCTCATAGGGCTTGGCCTGCAAGCCCTTAACCATACGAGTGGCCCTTCTCTGGACCCTCTCCAGGTTATCCACATCTCTCTTGAAGTGTGGCGCCCAAAATTGAATGCAGAATTAAGATACCAAGACAGTTGTTAAATTGTTTTACTCATCAGTTTTTTGGTCAGGGTAGAAAGGTGTCATAATCTGTCTTTTGTGAAGGGAGCAGACTAAAATTTGGATACTCACATGTGTATAGGATCTCAGTAGTGAGACATAGAAGTAAGCTTAGCATCATCAACATCTGCATGTGTAAAATTGTTCAGCACATCATCCCTTGTTATTCAAATATTTATACAGATTGGGCAAATTGAGTAATCTTTAAAATATCAGATTCCTTGTCCTATAGGCTATTGATCTGAAAGTCTAGACCATTTGAGAATCCACCATTATTATGGCAAATACAAAGACTTCATAATTATTGGAGGTGTTTGTTAGCAACTTCTCTATTGAAGCTAGCTACCACTTCCCTTTATAGCTCCATTTTCAATTGCTTATAACCTTGCCAAACTTTAACTGTGGAGTTAGCAATGATGTTATATAAAATCTCATTCCATGTCAGCTCCAAAATGAATACTGTTCCATTTAATGTATTATCTGTTTTGTCATTGTGACTCCTTATGTTTCTATATTCACTGTGCATACCCAACAGTCCCATTTTATTACCCTGTTCCTTCCCCTCACACCTCTACAAACATTAAAATGAACCTGGTTTTCTGTTTTCTTTTTTTCATCTGACGTCAAAAATTCTCTGTGCTTATTATTTAAAAAGGCCTTAGGCCCCTTTTCCTAGAAGTAAAATAGAAATAGCCCTCCCATTTACAGGACTTCTTTCACAAGCCCATCTTTGGCAGACTGGAAAATAGAACCCAGGTCTCTCTGGCAGGTCCTAGTATCAATCCCTTTACAAAGAATCAGAGAAAGGCAAAAAAATGAAGTGGGAAATGAACCATTTTTAAATGCTAATCCTACCTTTGCCTATGAAGCCTGTTCTAAGTCACTGTGGAAGGGGTCCCGTCGGGTCTCCAGAAGTGCATGAAGTTATTGCAAAAGGTAGTGGTTCCCCTTCCTTGCTACAGCCACCTGGATAAGGAGACACAACAACTGCACATACTTCCTCAGCCTGACAAAGGGGTTTTTAACCCAAAAGCTTCCTAAGATATATTTTTTCCAACTATTTCATGTTTTTCATAATAAACATATAAACATAAAAACACAAGATAAGCCATCACCCACACTATGAGTAATATATATCCAACACAACATCTTTACTTCTTGCTGTCAATTGCTTTATACAAAGAAAGGCTCTGTGACAGTTCTGTCTGGGTACCTTTGATGCTGCTGGTGCTATTTGTGTTGAGCGAGCTAAGTTATTTTGACCTGCTGTAGTTTACAGTGGTGGACTGGTATGAGGTTGTAGGGGAGGAGGAGGACTCACAGGGGCACACTTCTATGTTATGCAGAGGCCCCAGCGTCAGGAAGGGCACACCTGAACACACACACAGTCCCACAAGCACCCTTGTCATGAGTTATGTGGCAAAAGGTGCAGGGCCCCAGAACCCAGACTCCTCCTGAACCTCTCTCTTTGACAGATGGTAGGCTTTGTGGCTGCAGCAGGTCCTAGAAGGCCTGCAGTTTTCATCCCCCTGTGCCTTAACACACACGTAGTGTCACCTATGTCATGAGTTTTGCTTGTCAGCAGTTTGAGGTGCAGTTTCCCAGAAACCTCTCTTTGAAACTTGGCAGGCTTTGTGGCATCAACAAGAGCTGCCACCCCTGCAGTTTTCATCCCACTGTGGCTTAACACATACACAACATAAGTTTTGCTTATCAGCAGTTTGAGATGCAGTTTCCCAGAAACACCTGCACCTATCACCTTGAAATTTGGCAAATTTCATGACCTCAGCAGAAGATACCATCCTTGTATGTGTCATCTGAATCAGCCAAAAAACCACAAAGTTATAGATATTTCATTGATTCCCCATTATACCCTATGGCTGAATCTGTATCGCCGAATATTTCCTGAATCTTTTCTGAATCAATTCAAAAGCTCTGAATTGTTTCTGAAAATTTAAAGCTTCTAATAATTCAATTGGGATTCATAGATTCAGCTTCTGAATCATCTACAAATCTGAATTGTGATCCAAAGCTTTGCACAGCCCTAGTATTTCTGTCTTTGATAGATTTTCAGTGTGCATTCATTCTGATACACAGCTGTTGTTTGGTTTCTCCTACATATTTTCCACCAAGGCAGTTAGTACACAGGGTGAAGTATATTACTTTTCTGTAGGTGCAGGAATAAGATCCAGGAAGGGCAATGCTTCTGTTGTGGGATGTAATTACTGTGGGTGTGGTGGAGATACATTGGCAGGTTTTACATTTGTTCTCATGGCATGATCTGAATCCATTCCGTGTGTTTTGGGCCACAGGAAATTTGCTTCTAGTAATGAGACTGGCAAGGTTTGGTACTCATTTAAAAGCTAGAATGGGTGGTTCTGGGAAGATCTCTTTGAAAACTGGGTCTCCTTCTAGTATGGGTTGCAACTGTTTGAGAATTTTCCATATATGTTCTAGGGAGGGATGATACATCATAACCAGTGGTATGCAACTTGTGGGGATTTTTCTTCTGTTCTGCAGATATTCTTCATGCAGTATCCAGGTGGATCTTTCAAAAGTGAAAACTCCACTCCCTCCCCCAACACACACACCTCTCTCACCCATTCTCTCTCACCCCCTCTGACCCTCACTGTCAGGAACTTGCATTTTCAGTGTCCTGCATTCTTGCATACTGGCTTCTATCCTATCCAGGAGAGACCAAAACAACTGCAGACATAGGTGGAGGGAGAAAAAAATTGTGGGGAGTGGGCCTGAGTGCACACATGCACATGCTCCCCCAGCAGGTAAGTCTCTGGGGAAAGGGGGAGGGAAAAAGGCCATGCAGTGGTGGGGGGGGGTAGGGAGTGGGACTGGGGCAGGCCCTGTACACCTGGGGCAGGGCATGGGATGGAGCCACAGCTTCTCCAGGGGGTTGGGGGCAGATGGCAACTCCTGCCATTGCACGTGCCCCTGGAGGGCATGAGGGGCATGTGACCCAGGATCTGTGTGGGACAGGACATGCTGTCACTGTGGTCTGAGGCTGGGGCTGTGCCAGGCTCTTCCTGATGGGGGCTGGACCATGCTGCACTCAGGGCGGGTGGTGCTGGGAGGGGCTCTGACAAGTATGGCAGTGTGTGGCCCAGCATGCAGGAATGGACAGAGGTAGCATGGGGTTCTGGGACCCTGATCCCTGCATATTGAGCTGAATCTGGATATGTGGGACCAGTCCTGGGGTACAGGGTTCTAATTTCGCCCATGGACTGGCCCTATGCCACTCAGTTGTCCCATGGGGTCAAGAATTTGTGCGCCACTGATCTAGTGGATATGGATAAGACTTGGAAATCAGCCTTTTGCCTGCTTGGTGGCCTTGGATTATCACTTTACTTCTCTGTGCCTCTATTCCTTCTCAACCTGTGTCATATACATCCACATCTGTCACACCTGTAAAATTTTGGAGTAGGGACTGTTCATTAGAATGTCAATGCTGCAGTCAGATGTTTCATTACAAGACTCACAGAGATACCCAGGGTTATTTTAAATTAGTAGTTTCAAGAGCAGTTTATCTGTGGTAGCATCTGCTTCAGTCACTGAATGTTCTGGGGAGCATGTGTTGCCTATGCTATGGTAGCTAGCTACCCAAGCTATCTAGATAAAGGATAAAAGTAAATATCTTCATGCCATTCAATGAAGCTCAAAGATAACAACACAATGCAATTCAACAAGGAGAAATGCAAAGTGCTGCACCTAGGGAGGAAAAATGTCCAGCATGCATACTGCCTAGGAAATGACCTGTTGGGTGGCACGGAAGTGGAAAGGGATCTTGGAGTCCTAGTGGAATCCAAGATGAACATGAGTTGGCAGTGTGATGAAGCCATCAGAAAAGCTAATGACACTTTATCATGCATCCGCAGATGCATGACGAATAGATCCAAAGAGGTGATACTTCCCCTCTATCGGGCGCTGGTCAAACCGCAGTTGGAGTACTGCGTGCAATTCTGGGCACCGCACTTAAAGAGGGATGCGGATAACCTGGAGAGGGTCCAGAGAAGGGCCACTCGTATGGTTAAGGGCTTGCAGACCAAGCCCTACGAGGAGAGACTAGAGAACCTGGACCTTTTCAGCCTCCACAAGAGAAGGTCAAGAAGCGACCTTGTGGCTGCCTATAAGTTCATCACGGGGGCACAGAAGGGAATTGGTGAGGTTTTATTCACCAAGGCACCCCCGGGGGTTACAAGAAATAATGGCCACAAGCTAGCAGAGAGCAGATTTAGACTGGACATTAGGAAGAACTTCTTCACAGTTAGAGTGGCCAAGGTTTGGAATGGGCTCCCAAGGGAGGTGGTGCTCTCCCCTACCCTGGGGGTTTTCAAGAGGAGGTTGGATATGCATCTAGCTGGTGTCATCTAGACCCAGCACTCTTTCCTGCCTATGCAGGGGGTCAGACTGGATGATCTATTGAGGTCCCTTCCAACCCTAACATCTATGAATCTATGAATCTATGAATAACCTTAATATATGTGTACATCCCCTAGCACAGGAGCACTCAGATCTCAAACACAATTTCTAAGTTCTTGAGTGATACCCAACAGTGTAGCAAATGTGGGACATCCCCAGTCACCTACAGTGCTGGTCTCCCACTGCCTCTGGGCATGCCACCCACCTATTTCATCTGCCATGCCTTGTTACTATCTAATTATGGTCTTATTTAGGTAGAAGGTTGTCCATTGAATGCCCCATTCTCTTGGGCCTATGTATGCAGCTCCAACCTCCTCTTGCATTCGAAGTCTTGCTGTTGTTTCTAACAGCTTCGCTATGCTCTGACCTGAGTCTGAGCCCAGCCCAGGACACTGGTAAGCCTTTCGTGTTCTGCCCTATTACAGGCCACCCTCATATCGCCTCCATCTCACTGAGGCCTCTCTCACTCCACCACCTCTCACATGGTCTGTCTCATACTGACCTTTGCAGGGCCACACTCTTACCACCCCTCCTTTTCCCTGGGGCCACACTCACCCTGTCTTCACCCGGAGGGTCCTCAGGCTTGTTTCCCTGTACTCCCTGGGCAGCAAGCCTCTTAGGCATCTCCCACTTCCCTCATCTGAGTGAGCACTGGGTGGCTTGCCAAACACTGGTCTGACTCTGCCTTTGGTCTCTCACCAGGTCCCTCACCCAGCTGCTCTCAATCAAGGGCTCCTTACTTTCCCCATTGTTTACTTGTGGCTCTTCTCAGCTGCCACATCCAATCAGCCTCTGGCTCACCTGTGCCCTCAGGCATCCGAAGGCTTACCTGGACCTAACTCAGCCCCCATGTTAGCAGTACCTACCCTTAACCCCCCTGCTCACTGGGGTCCACCTTATGCCCCTTCCTCACGGGACCTCATTTCAGGCCCCCATGTTTGCAGAGCCTCACTACTACCTCTCTCCACTCACCCTTCTCTCCAGGACCTCCCAACTGTCAATCAGGTGCAGGCCATTAGGTGACCCTCTGCACCCCGCTCTCCACCTGCACCAAAACACATACTCTGCCCCCTATGCTGGGGCCTGGGGTTGAACACCCCCCACAGGCTCAGGTGCCACTCATTGATATGCCTGGCCCCACTATCCATTCTCTGGGGTCTTACACCCCACACGAGCTCAGGTGCCACACTAGGGTATGGCCCTCTACTACCTCCAATGATAAAGGTAGGTGCTGGGGTTAAGGTGCCATACCTTGCCTTTTACCAGGGAGGTAACTGGCCTGGCATTTCCTGGGGGTTCTCATGCCACTAGGAGTCCCACCAGGCCACCCTTCCCCAGCAGGGTGCAGTTTCACATCATTCCCAGGACCAGGAGCCTTTTAGCCATCACCATAAGCTTTTGCCTTTACCTCCTAGTTGTTCTCAGAGCAGCAGCTCCTCTGGAAGATGTTGGTTCCCTCAGTGCCAGGCAGCAAGTGCTGCCTCTAACCCTGCTGGCCTGAAGCTTAAGATGGCTGCTTATCAGGTCTGAGCTGTACCTGTCTGCTGCCTGGCCCAGTTCTTAGTGACAGAGTACCCTGAGTGTTCTGACACCCACTTTCCCCCTTAAAATGGTTCCTTGGGAGGGTTTTTCCTGCTGTTCCATCACCAAGCTCACACAGAGCTTGTTACTGCCCCAGAGTGGTGAGCACTCCATTGGTGCTTTGCCACACACCTTCCCTCCTAAACAAATGATCCTCAAGGTATCTCCCAGCTACCTTCCCTGCTGGTTCTGGTCCAGCCTGCTGCAGTCCATGTCATGTGGTGTTCCACCACAAACAGGAAACTGGGCTATCAGAAAGTTATCCTGAACATTCAGAACTGCCTTTTACTTTTTTAAATTCAGGCATATTCATTGTTCCAAGCTGAAATGGGATACATTAAGGAAGTCACATTCAGAAGATTCACTTATTGAGCCTCTGAAATAGGACTTAAATAATTTTAAGTAACACATTGAAGTAACATGGGAGACTATTTTTGCAAAATGTGATTTATTGCCAAAATATTTTTCCTAGTGTTGATGTATATGGGTGATTTATGAACAAGTGCTTTTAAATATAAGATTTGCATTCCAGGTTTCTGATTTATAGAACATGTGACAGACTTACAAGACAAGTGACTGATTTATTATAGTGAAGCTGTTCACGCTGCTTTAGTTAAAGTTGTGTCAGCGTTTCCATTATAAACTCCTAATTTCAGTGTTTTATAACATGGCCATGAAAATTCACTGTAAACTGAAACTTTTTCCTCTCTAAATTATCTAAATATTTTAACTAAAAGCCTGAAGAAGAAAGCAGAAGTGTGACTTTACAATGTTTGTCCATCTGAGATTGAATGACATCATTCTTTTTTTAAATGTTGGCAATGTGGGGATAGTTCTCAAAGCCTCCACAACTCTGGTAGATTAATACTGTCCATAGATCAGGCTGGACTACAGTCTATCTTACTGGTCAGCTTGTAAACCTGCTGCTAGCTTCTGTGATTTAGGATTGGATAAGTCACATAGTTTCATCATTGTTAGGGTCAAAAGAGACCTCAATAGATTGAGTCTGACCCTCTGCCCTGGGCAGAAAAGAACACTGGAGTCAAATGACCACATCCAGGTGCTTGTCCAGTATCCTCTTAAACTACAGTGATTTAATACAGTGAGTAGTATAGGAGGAATTACTGTGACTCATGCTCAGTGTGTGATTGCTTAAGAATTTTTGTCTGGTTTTGCTGCTTTTGAACCTGTATAGCTTTATTTCTGGCAATAAAGCTATATCTTGGGAATTTAGCCCTGTGCCAGAACACACGGAGAAGCCAGACTACACAGCCAGATCCAGGAACACAGAATTGTTTGGGCCTACATTAAAAAAACAGAAACAGAAAAACCTGTGTCCACTTAGTCCTTAGTCCCAAGGGTAATTGTGACAGAGTGATTATAGGGTCAGTAGGAGAGTAGAACAAACTCTTCTTTAGAGACAAAGAAAATAAATTTGCTCCTCCCATTTAATTTGCCTCAGTGGCTCAGCAATGAACACCAATAAACTAAATTAACTGATGCCAACATGTAGGAAACAATTTTAAATATGACTGATTAATTCAGCTTATACTACCAATCCTGCCCCCCACCATTTTCAAGAGTAAATAAAACAAATATTTTAGTAGTTCAGCAGGAAAATAATTCTGTTGATATGCTGGATTTTTTAAAGCTTTTTCATTGTGTTAGTAATCAGAAATATTTTATGACTTTATCTTGCATACTTCATCAAAATGTATTAATTTAGGCTAAAAGTTCACTGCAGTATCTAGTATTCTTTTTCTGCCATGTAATTTGAATAGTTCTTCTGAACAAGGAAAATATGAGCAATGTGATGAATTGTCCTTTTTGACCTAATCAGTGTAAGCATATGATATATTATGTTTCCTTAATCTTAGTGTCACTCTTTTGATTACACGTGTCACCTGCCCAGATCTCACCTGGCCTACTGCTGAGTTCTTTGGTGTATGAACAACATAAGAATGAAAAATCTGTAGGCTTACCAGTTTTGAAGTGTTCAGGCATCTAGAGCAAGGTATATTTTTTGACTGATTTGAAAACTATAGGAATGTTCATAATTGAATTGCAATTTAATTGTGATTTCCACCACCAGTGAAAAATTATCCTACAAATCTCTGCATCTACTCCTTCATATCCCACTAAAGTTTTGTGAGCAACAGTTGCTTAATGTTTGTACAGATTCTTACAAATAAGAAGTATTAAATACCATCTAACCTTTTTGTGTAAATATGTATATGCAGTTCTGCTATAAACTACCATAACAGCCTTTTGTTTTAGTAGGGTGGAAATGGATTGGAATTTTTTTCATTTAAGTTTGTGTTGGGAGTAGGTGCAGTGTGGTCGCTGCCCACACCTACCCAATGTCTTACCAGCACATGCCATTGGGGCACTGGACAGCACTGCCACCACCAATCCATGCTGTTCTTTTCTCTTCTGCCACATCTTGATGTTCTTTAAGTCTTGGAAGCCGATGTGTAGACTGGTGGAGATCCTGGCAGTAGGGCTGTGCGAGTTGGCAGTGATCCAATCTGGCTTCAGATCCAGCCACTTTGGATGGCTGCAATACAATCCAGAGCTCCAGACCAGGTTTCCACCTCGATCTGGCCGAAGCAGCTCCGAAGCTTCAGAGCCGCCTCGGAGACCCGGTCATAGGATATAATGGGGAATCAGTGGGAGATCTATAAGTTTGGTGTCTCTTGTCTGATTTAGATGAAACATGTAGAGATGGTATCCTCTACTAAGAGCATGAAGTCTGCCAAGTTTCAAGAAGATTGGTGCAGGGGTTTGGGGGAAACTGTACCCCCAATTCTTAAAACCAAAACTCATGTCACGGCTGTGTCATGGCTGAAAACTGCAGGGCTGGTAGCTCTTACTGAGGCCACAAATTCTGCCATGATTCAAGAAGATCAGTGTAGGGGTTGTGGGGGAACTGCACCCCCAAATGCTTGAAAGCAAAGCTCCTGTCACGTCTATGTGTTACAACACAGGGGGCTGACAACTGCAGGGCTGATGGCTCTTACTGAGGCCACAATGCCTGACAAGTTTCAAGAAGATCGGTGCAGGGGCTGGGGGGGAACTGCACCCCAAGCTGCTGACAGGCAAAACTCATGACACAAATGATCCTGTGTGTGTTAAGGTGCAGTAGGCTGAAAACTGCAGGGCTGGTGGCTCTTACCAAGGCCACAATGCCTGCCAGCTGTGTGTGTCCTAGAGCAGGCCTGAGTGAGTGCTGGGCCCTGCCAGCTGTGTGTGTCTCGCTGTGGGAGTCTGTCGTTTGGGGCCCTGCACCCCAAGCTGCTGACAGGCAAAACTCATGATGTAGGTGGACGACACTGTGTGTGAGCTAAGGTGTAACCTTCCTGGCACTGGGGCCTCTGCACAACATGGCAGTGTGCCCCACCCAGGCCTCCTCCTCCCCTACAGCCTTATGCCCGGTCCTCCGCTTTATGTAACAACAGGTACAATAACTTAGCTGGCTCAACACCAGTGGCATCAGCAGCAGCATCAAAGGTACCCACACGGAACTGTCACAGAGCCTGTCGTTTTATAGAAGAATTGACAGCAAGAAGTAAAGATGTTGTGTTGTGTTGGACATATGATGTTATTCATGGTGTGCGATGACTTATCTTGTGTTTTTATGTCTATGTGTGTATTATGAAGAAAAAGGAGTACTTAAAAAAATGTATCTTTGGAAGCTTTAGGGTTGAAAACCCCTTTGTCAGTCTGAGGAAGTGCGTGCAGTTAGTCATGGATGGAAGGAATACTAAAGAAGCCAGAGGCTGGCCTGGCATGCAGTGCAGGAAAGAAAGACAGTCAGTAAAACTGGAAATGGAGGTGTCAGGGGGTGAGGGACAGGCTGGGGTGGGGGGTAGGGGGGAAAGGGGGATGTAGCAGCGCAGATAAAAGTGCAGAGGTGCCTGGGGTGTCAGATGTCTGGCCAGTTGCAGTGTGCCAGAACTCCATTGTGTATATTGAGTCCATGAGTTACTGTACCTACTACCTAGGTAGCTGATGAAGTGCAGTTCATAGGCTCATGGACTCAATATACACAGTGGAGTTCTCGCACACTGCAACAGGCCAGACATCTGACACCCCAGGCACCTCTGCACTTTTACCTGTGCTGCTAAATCCCCCTTTCCTCCCTACCCCCCACCCTAGTCTGTCCCCCACCCCCTAACACCTCCATTTCCATTGACTGGCTTTCTTTCCTGCACTGCATGCCAGGCCAGCCTCTGTCTTATTTACTATTACTTCCATCCAGGACCAACTGCAGGTACTTCCTCAGCCTGACAAATGGGCTTTCAACCCTAAAGCTGTGTCCCGGGCAGCTAAGCTGAGTTCACTGGGAGCCTCAGAACTGCACTGCAACCAGCAAGCATCAGGCCTGTCAAAGACATGACAAGTCTGGTCATTCCCCAGCTAGGACTGTGTGCGTGCATGCATTAGCTGGAGGTTATGGTGCCTCCTTCCTGCCTTTCACTAGGGGAGCATTGGTCCTGGCATTTACAGGGCTGTTGCACTGCCAGCAGTCCCACCAGGCCTCCCTACCCTGGCAGGGTGCAGTTTTAGTGGTCATGTCCAGGACCTGGGGACTACTCCTTCCCCGTAGCCCCAATCTCATACCTCCAATTTCATCCTCACAGGGGAATGAGCTCAGCAGGGACATGTTCTTCCCCTGCTGGCTGGTGATGCAGTTAGTGCCCCCTCCAGCTGGGAGCAGGGCATTACTTGGCTTTTAAAAACCTCAAAAAAGCAAATTGGTGAAGACGGAGTGAGGAGGGTGGCACTCAGTCCATCTGCAGGTGGAGCTTGGGGAATCCCAGAAGCAGGAGGTTCTCCTTTAGGAACACCAGCTGCTCCACCAATGTAGGATACAAGCAAGTGTGGTGTCACAACTTCCTCAGCAATGCTGAACACCCTCTAATTTGGAACACTAGTTGGTGGACAGGAGAGGTGTTGCCGGGCAACCATGGCCAGATCCTGCCACATCTGTCTGTGGCTTGCCCAGTAGGCCAAGGGGTCACATTCCAGTGGCTCCACATCCTCGGTGAGATAGGTAGCCACTGAAGCCTCAGTGCTACCTGCCTGAGGCTGGGGTCTGGTACATTTGGACCCCAGCATTTGTTACGCCTCAGCTCTGTATTCTTGGGCAACCCTGGCACAGGATACAGTCTGTCTGACTCACAAAGGACTCACCCCCCTCCTCCCTCCCTCCCCTTCTCTACCTAAATGAAACTGATTAAGATGCAGTGAGAGACGCACCTAAGACACCCAAGATAAGGGTGACAAGAGTGAACCAACTGCCCTAGGTCTCATTTACATCTGAGATGGAACCAGACGACCATTCATTTACATGAGAGATGGAGAACAGAAAGCTTGAAGCAGAGACTGCAGTGAATTCTGGGACCAGAGAAGCAGGGGAGCACTGCACGATGGGGAATCTGTGCTTCAAATGTTAATCAACCCATGTTCACACATACCCAGCTCAGCATTTATTAGACCAGTTCTAATCTGGATTTGCTAAGGACTTTTCCCCCCCCAGACACACACACACACCTCTAAGTTTAATAGGCATCTCGGGCCGTACATTCCCCGGTCCCACTATGGGAGGCCTATTTAAACTTGATTGACTAAAACTCGGTTGCCGGGTTAGGGAATGCTGAGGCAAGAGACCGAGTCAGAGGGGGTATGGGCAACATTTGAACAATGGTTAAGGGTTCATCACAGCATCCAGCCTGCTGGAGCCCTAATCACATGTGTTGTCATACCTTTCCCGAGACGACTGGTGGGAGTCCTCTCCACAAAAGGTTATGAGCACCCCAATAATTGTTTTAAGTCTGTTAAAAGACTATAGTAAAATCTGGAAAAGTCATGCTAATCTGAGGCTTGTGCACAACAAGTAAAAATCCCAAATCCTGATGCTGCAAGCTATCTATTGTTCCTGAAGAAACCATGAGATATCCCATCAGTATATCTGCCATCCATAGGAATCTCAAGCTGGCTCCCAAGTATTTGGGTTACTCCCTAATCTTAAGTGTTTCCTGATTATCAATCAGTTTCCTGAGATGGTCCAAACCAGATAACCCCTTGTCAATAGAAAAGACAATGATTTACACTACTGAGGGTGCTTTGAAACAGCTGAACTGAGGGTATAAAAATCTGTAAAAAGTGTGTGTGCTTCAAGAAGAAGAAGAAGAAGAAGCAGGAGGAAAGAAGGAGAAGAAGAAAGAAGAAAAAAACTCCTGTGCTGACACCATTCCCTGTCGTTGTTGGGACGCTGGAAGAACAGATCGTCTCTCTCTTCAAGGATTGTGCTATGAACTGTGCCTGTCAGCTTTGCAGCCTGAGTACCTTGGACTAGGTGAGATCCCAACGCTCGCTCGCTCTCTCTCTTCTCTCTAGGCATAAACTTCTGAACCTGAACTGTATCAGTTAAGCTTGAGCTAAGTTACCCCAAATACTTAGTGAAACCAGGGTAGTATTGTCATTGTTTGTGTTTGTTTTTCTTTTGCATGTCTATTACTATTAGTACCATTATATATTTCATATGCTTAGCAATAAATAACTTTTATAGTCAAACTGGTAGTAATTGGGTATATTTTTCCTTCTCTGCTTCTTTTTCCTCCCGTGCTCTGCAGCAACACTTCTTTTACCTAAGCTAAAGATCCCTGTGAAGCCCAAAAATATTGTGGGGTCTGCTCATCAAGAGGCCAAAGATTGGGACGTGCTGAGTTTGAAATACATAAGGGGATCAGCTTGTACAGGCTGATTGACCCAGTTTGACTCAGACGTGCCCTTATGAACTGAATGCTGGCCCATGAGGGTGTCAGCTGGACACCCAGCTGGATTCAGAGGGATTCTGTTTCCCCGTGTGCTTGTGTCTGACTGCAGTTTATTGTTGCTCTGATGAACTGATTCTTGGCATATGAGGGTGTTAGCCTGTCCATGCTGATCAGCCCGGCCAGGTCAGGCGTGTCACGTTAATTTGTGTGCGTTTGTGTGTATGACTGATTTGGTGACTGGAGGAACCCAGTCCCATTGAGATTGAGTCCTGCAAGATAGCCCCATTGGGGGTGAGGGCTTGCAGAAGGGAGAGATACAGCTCCGTATAGTAACACAAGCAGCACATTGACAGAATCACCAAGACCCTAGAAACTATCCCTAATAAATGAGCACACCCCAAAGTAATGGGCAAATTTGGTAACACATTGAAGCCATGCCCATGGCCCACATTGGCAGTGGCTGGCATGGAGGAGACTGGCTGGTGCTGGTGCTGGTGCTGGCACCGGTGCTGGTGCTGGGAGTCCTGCAATGGAAAAGTGGAACTCCCTCTTCCTCATCCCCTTGCCTCTGCACTTTGCCCCCCCCCCCCCGCAAAAAAAAAAATTTCTTCACCAGCACCTGCTTCCAGGGATTAAGGGTTTGGGGGCTGCCAGTGCACATGCTCCCCTTCACCCTCAGGTTGCACATGCCTGCCATCATGTGGACCATACTGGACCGCAAGGGATCCTGATGCCCTTCTTCAGGCGTTTCACCAGTTCCTGCGCATCTGGTGGCAGCAGCATGCCCCAGCCAGGAACATTGATCCCCGGAACTTCTCCATTTGGTTCTCCATTTCCTTCACTATGGGAATCACCTGGCTGAGGAGGGCATCACCAGTGCTAAGGGTTGGGGTGGCCTCAAGGAAGGTCTTGAGGACCACCAAGATCTGGGAGATGGTACCCCACTCAGCTCTGTTCAGGAGGCTGCTGATCCCTATCTCCCCAAGCAAGGCTATCTCATGGATGGCCTTCTGTTGCTCCACCAGCCTCTCAAGCATCAGGTATGTGGAGTTCCACCGAGTCTCCACATCCTGTATGATTCTGTGCTGCGGGATGCTGAGCTCTGCCTGTTTCTCCCACAGTATCTTGCCCCCCTTGATGCTGTGCTGGAAGTAGCTTGCCACCTTCCTCCATTTCAAAATCATCTAGGTTGTAGCAGTACTGGTGTTGGCACCATCACTGGCAACCATGTCCCCCTCCAAGGCATCCCTCACTGTTAGGTGCAGCCTGTGTGCCACACAGTGGGTGCCAACAAAGTTGGCATCACAAACAGCCTTCACCATATTGGCCCCCTTGTCAATGACCATGAACCCACAGGTGAGCTCAGCCTGCCCAATGAGCCACCCCTTCACCATGTGGTTCATGGCCCCCATGATCTCCCTTGCCCTGTGGAAATCATCCAGCACCTTGGCTTGCAGTAGAGCCCACTGACAGCCTGACTGATTTCACCAGTGGCCCATGAGGGAGAGGTAGGCATTATCACCATCCCAACTGCTCCAGATGATGGAGGTGAGGTATAAGACTACCTGCAGCCCTGCCTTGTGCAGCTCCTCCCTCAAGTACTCCCTGCATGCCTGATACAGGGAGGGCACCCCGCCCTGCTAAAGGTGGTACATATGGGCACTTTGTAAAATGGGGCCAGAAGTGCTATGAACCACCTGAACCCTGGTCACTCAGCTAGGGAGAAGGGCTGGCTATCCAGAGCAAGCATCTCCCCAATGCTCTGGGTGATCTCACGTGCCTTGGGAATGCGCCCCGCTTTCTGTCCACCTTTCCCCCGCTGGTCCAGGGTGGCCTGGCTCTGCTGTGGGGATAAGGGAACTTCTGAGCAAGCAGGGGACTTCCCTTTTGGTACATTTGCACTGGTGCCAGGCTTAGCAGCCGGAAGAAGGGCAAGGGGGTGGTGCCTCCTCAGATGCAGCAGCATGGCCATGGTGGAGAAGTGTCTCACGTCTTTTGCACAACTCATGTGCCTTCGGCAGTGCTAGAAGATGGCAAACCTGGGATCATCTGCCAGCTCAAAATGATCCCACACTACACTACTCCCCCACTTCTGGGTTGAGGGCGAGGATCCTGCTTTTTCCCCCTTCTCAGCAGGCTGCGACTGAACAGCAGGAGGAGCTGCCTCAGCTGAGCCACTTGTCTCCACAACCTCAGCCTCCTCTGAGGTGCTGCTTTCCAGAGGAGACCTGGGTCTAGGAGAAAAGTGAAAGGTGTGGAGCACAAACTCTGATTCCCCCTCAGTCCCCAGAATTGCTTGATCCAGCACCCTCAGCATCCCTGGTTTCAGCTCCAGCTCCTCGTCTGGCAGTGAGAGGCTCATGCTGAGAGCTGAAATTGGGGTGGAAGAGGCAGTGATTCCACTGCTGGTGCCCACTTCTGGACTGAGCGGAGGTGGTGCAGGTGCAGGGATGTTAGATGCAGACACTGCTCCCACCGCCTCACTTCCACTGTCAGCACTGATGTCATGGCTGCTCAGGAATAAAATGTGTCTGTGTTTGGGATGGGAGGAGCTTGCAGCTCTAGCTCTCTCCTTACCCACTCTCCCTCCCCTGCCAGAAAACCTGGCACCTGCCTTTCCAGCATGCTTCATATTGATCTTTCCTGTGCTATCTAGTGTTGTGCTGTGAATGAAATTATTTGCATGTCTATTCCTGTATCTTCTTTCTGGCTCTCACAATATTGTGTATCTGGTGTTGTGCTGTGAATGAAGTGATTTGCATGTGTTCCTGTGTCTCAATATATTATCTGTGTTTT
The DNA here is from genome assembly GCF_030867095.1 of Alligator mississippiensis. Taxonomy (NCBI): domain Eukaryota; kingdom Metazoa; phylum Chordata; order Crocodylia; family Alligatoridae; genus Alligator; species Alligator mississippiensis. The sequence continues at coordinate 51,233,587 of NC_081831.1, forward strand.
GCTCTTCTGTAAATATCTGTCTGTCTTCTTCTGCTGTGATTTTTTTCCTATATTTTGGGTCTCTGTGTATGTGCATGTGTGTGTGTGTGTGTGTGTGTGCATACAAGCAAGCAATCTATGCCTCCCTGCACAGTGATAGATAACACTGGCTGGGAAAACACAACTGTCTTTTTGCAAAGTTTCCAAAACAAGTTTCCAAAAAAAATAATTCAAAGAAATAAATTGAATTGTAATACTACTAATAATTGACTTGAATAGCTAAGCTAAACTAAGCTAAATTAAGCTAAATCCTAACCACTCCTTTATAACATGAAAAGGCAGCAGGCTGGTCTCAGTTGCAGTGTTCCTATCTCACACAGCTGCTGACAGGGAATGAGCTGCAAAAGGCACAGAAGGGGCTTTTATACTTTTTTTAGTACCACCCCACAGATGCTGCCATTGGAAAGGTAGCCAGGAAGAAATCCTTCTCACTGGCTACCTACAGACGTCAGTCTCCACCCCCCGCCTTCCCCTCCCTCCCCGCTCCCACTCTCTGTCCCTACCCCCACTCCCCCTCCCTCTTCTAATTCCCTCAAAATGGCCAAAGTGGCTCTGGAGCATCCAAAGAGGGTCCAAAGTGCTTCAGATGCTCCCGACCCACTCTGGACACCAGTGTTTGTATCCTGCTTCGACCCGGAAGTGCCACGTCGGACGCCGGATCATCCAAAGTCGGTCTGGATCTGAAGCGGAATCTGAAGCCTTGCACAGCCCTACCTGGCAGGTGCTCTCAGAGGGGTTTCTTTGTGGGGCTCCACCTCTCCTTACACCCCACCCTTACCATGTCCTGGATGATATCTGTCAGGGTCTGGATCTTGTGTCACCCCAATGTTATTGGCAGCTAGGCACTGGCTTGTCAAATGACTGGGAGTTTAAACCCATTCATTCAGGCTCCCTGAGGTCATTTTTAAGTCAGTCATTACTGGTTTACTTGTCCAACAACTGAGATCCAACAACTGCCTAAAGTCCATTAGGCATATGATCCCAAATCAATTCTTCCCAGGCTCCTGGGCTAATCAGTTCAGGTCAGCCCTTTGAGGACCCAATCAGATACTCAAGTGGATAAAAAAATAAACTTAATGCATCCCCAGTTCCCGGATTAATCAGCTTATCTAAGTCTCTTAAGGATCCAGTCAAATAATTAAATAGGTGATCAAAGCCTGGGTTAATCAATTTGGGTTAGTCTCTTCAAAAATAAATCAACACTTAAAAAACAAACAAAACAAAGAAAAACCCTTCCTCTGGGGTCCTACCCTGCCCTGGGTACTCAGGATCAGGGGTGTCAAGCTCCTTCCAGGTGATCTCTCCTTCCAGCCATTTTCCCTGGCATTATGGGAGGGGAGCATGATCCAAAAATGCCCCCAAAAACAATACAGGAGAAAAAAAAAAAAGGAAGCAGTGGGGCAGTGCCCCTGAACTTACAGACCAGTTCTCATTGACTCATCCACTTTAATCTTCATCTGGCCTTCCTTGGGAGATTCCCTGCCTTGGCATATCCCAAGGCCTGTCAGTGGTCCTCCAAGCACTCTGACCAGTGGATCCTCTGTCCTCACTGGTTGCTGACTATGGGATGATGCCAGAGAAGGAGGCCTCTGGCTTCTTCTGGATGCAGTCCCTCTCTGGCTGCCCCTCTCTGCAGCTGGAAATAGCCTCCTGGATCTTCCATCTGCCTATCTGCAGGAAGCACACAGTGTGGAAATGTGGCAGTGTGTTCCCTACTCTGGCCCAGGCCTCCCACTGTGCCTGGGGTGAGTATTCTCCACGTCTGTCTCTCAGGACTTTCTTTTTGCCTCACTCTTCTCCCCTCACAGTTTGCAAAAATCTTTGAAAAACCATGTCAAGTGACTCCAGCAGCTTTGTGTGAAAATCCATTTGTATCTGTGCGATATTTTTTAAGTGACTAATGCTTAAGGAAATTTCAAACTGAATTATAACTGAACCATTTTGGAAATGAATCTGCGTAAAGTTAAAGATTAAAAAGAAGAAGAAGAAGAAGAAGAAGAAGAAGAAGAAGAAGAAGAAGAAGAAAGACCTTACCTGTTTCCTCAACTCAGCCATTCTCCTTGGCACTGCATGCAAATATTTTGGGCACCAAATATTTCAGTTACAGTCCAAATACCATTAAGTGTTGCAGGTTTCCTGATAAACCTTGTTCTTCTAACATTAAAGCCCAATTAACAGATTCAAGAGACCTGAATAGTTCAGTCAGATACATAGGGGGATCTTATTCTAATTCAGAGAGGTGCATATATAGTGCTAACTTACAGTCACTATCTCATGGGGTTTTCTTATTTTTTCTTTTTCCTGATTTATTTTTTTTTAAATGAAGAATTTTTCAGATATTATTTTTTATGGGGAAGGGGGAGAAAAGCATGGAACATAGCCATAGAAAAGGCAGGGTGTCTTTCTTTGCGCAGGGAACCTTATGAATTCGTAAGCATCTCTGTTACTTGTTAATTACTTGGTTTTGACCCAGACAGTCCTCCCTCTTTTTGGAATTTTTGTGTCAAGTATTCAGCTCAATTTTGAAAGTATTATTTACTGTCTATGGTCAAGTAACAACATTCAAAAGCTAATCTGGACACCTACAATTTTTAGTGGGAATGAATATAATAGCTCTAATCTGGATGCATTCCCAGAAGTAAAGAGTATGTTCTGTCAACTTCTAAATATTGTCTCAAAAATAGGCACTTAAACAATTGTTGGAATTCTTTTATCAAAGCTCTCATTGAAGGAAATAGAAAAGGTAATTATAATAATTAACATCACTGAAGAGGGTGATTTTGTTAAAACTCCATGAACTTTCCCCCCAGTTCACAATTGCATCAGTTATTTCTCCTTTTATTCTTTAGCAAACATTCTAGGAATCCTAGGGGAAAAATACCCAATGATCTGTATTTGTTTTAATCTTCTCTCCACCTCTTGGCAAAGATCAGGTGAAATCTTTTAAATTTTAACCAAATAAGCTATTTCAGTTCTTGAATAAACATTACCATACACCCTTCCAAAAATGTTTCTGTTTTCAATAATGTATTAATTTATATGTAATAGAAACAATGTGCAAACTATTTAGTCTTCAACTTTGGCTTAAATCTTGAGAATCTTATATAGATGCTAAACTTCATGTGTGTGACCTGCCCTTAAAAGCAGTCTTCAGTATTCTCTGTTCTGAGTCTTAGCCCCTTTGCTAATCCTCGTGTATTCTTGTAGACACTCGGGATTTGCAGCACCAGACTGATCTTGTGTTGTGTTGCAACGTCTCCTGGTGCTGTGTCCAAATTCCCCAGAGACAGCCAATCTGCCCCTGAAGTCCACCTCTAGGGACATTTGTATGCAACTTGGGGGTTTAATTCACCCTAAATTGAAGCAGTAGTTTTTATAAGACAGTTTCAATTTAGGGTGAAGTAAACCCCTGTGTTGTATACACCTGTGTTGGAGCCTGATCCTTACCTGCCTCTCTAATGGAGGGAAGGGAGAGTGAGCTGCTGGTTGACAGAGTGGTCCCTGAGCTGAGGGGGTGGGGGGGGGTGCTTCCCTAAGCGGCAATGGCGGCCTCCCCCAGGTGGCCCCCACCCAGAGGCAACTTGCTCAGGGAGTCCTGGCAGGCACTGCAGCTGCAGAGGGAAGCACTGGGCCCCCTCATAGCTCAGGCAGTCAGGCAGGCTCTGGTGAAAAAAAAAAAAAGATCAGGCTTGCAGCTTCTTTTTTTTTTCCTTCTGCGGAGCCTGCCTTCTCGGGCTGTTGCTGGGCTGCCTGCACGATCTGACTGCACAGCCCCTGAGCTGCATAGAGCTTGGTGCTTCCTTCTGCAGCTGTAGAGTAGGAAACTAAAACTCCTTGGAGGTGTTTTACTTTGCAGCACCCCAAAGTCATTTGCTGTGCCCCAAAGTCATTTAAAACATAATTAAGACACTAAATGTGCAACAGCGGATGGAATTAACATGCACTACACCACCAAATGTGCAAACAGCACTGCCACTGAAGTGGTGCAGAAGGCATTTAACCCACTTTAAACCAACTATAAAGTCTCATCTACAAATGCCCTATTTCACCTGCAGCCCTTTTCACCACCACCCAGGAGTCAAATCCAAAGGAATGAGGTGATGCAGTTACAACCCCCTCAGTTCCTCCTGCACTTTTGCCATCTGGGGAAGCTGAGGGCCTGATCCTGCCTGAGCCAAGTTCCCTAACTCATGTCCCTCAGCCTGGTGGGCAATCAGTAGAGCACATTGAGTTGGCTGTGAGCCCAATCAGAGTTAGGCTCAGGGGTGATGCATAGGGGGTGCACATGGGTGCACGTGCACCCACTGAGCCTGACAGTGCAACCCCTACAAAAAGGTGCTGCTTACACTGTCAGTGGTGCTTGTGGGCAGTAACTGCTTGCCACTCCATCGCCAACACTGCCAGCAGTGTCAGCAGGTAGTCCGCAATCCCCGTTGGCCACTGCTGATGCTGCCAGTGGTGTCTGCAGGTGACCACCAACCCTTGATTGGTACTTGCCACCCCCCCGCTGCTCACAGCACCAGTGGCATCTGCAGGAGCTCCCCTGCTTACTGCCACCAAGCTCCCACCGCTGCTGCCGCCGCACTCCCACCACCGCCATGCCCCCCACAGCTGCCAGGGGCACATGTTGTTCACGGTTGGGCTGCTCAGCCCCTCCTCCCAAATTGAATTGTCAGGTGCTCTTGGGTGCTCATGCAGCTAAAAGCTTCTTTCCTTGATTCCCTACTCCTTGACTCTTTCCTTTAGGCCTCTTTTCTTGACTCCCCTACTTCTTGCCAATTTAACTGTAAAAATCCATTCCCTAAGCATAACCAATCCCACTCTGGAAAAATCTCCAAAATTCACTGCTTACCTGAGCCCTTTGACATGTACCCAGGGTATTCTGTGCCCCTTCAATAGTGGTTCTAAATAATTTGTTCAAATAAAGTTCACAGGTTATCTAGAAGAAAGAGGAAAAAAGCCTTACATGAGCAATATCTGTGGAGTGGAGCTTTAAGAGTTTACAATGATGTAAAAGACTCCTTTTTTGTTCTGGAGACTTGTAACATTAAGACTTAAGGATAGGGTAATGCTGGTGCATGTATGTACACTAAATTTTTGTTTGTTCAGTGTCAGATTTATAGCCTGGCCATAAACTAATTTGGAGTATATTGGAGTGTATCTAGTTGAAATTATTTGCTAATATATAAAGACAGCACTTTGACTCAATTTTACTTTTTTTCTTTCTAGTGTATGCATATAAATCTTAATACTTTCATGTTAAATCAGTTATACAACTTATAATCTTTTGGGTGATATATTTCAGCTGGAATGTAGTTATCTGATCAAAACCATTATTGACATGGGTCCCAAAAGGCTAACTTGGCCATTTATCATCTCAAAGACCTCTTTCTGTGCTACAGAGTTACATTTATTAGTAATTGGCAAAATGTTTTTAACAAAAATTCTGGAAAAATGTTAGTGTAGTTGTTTCTGTTTTGCAGGATTCAAAATAGATAAAGATTTTTAAAAATGAAACTTTTTTCATAATTTTTAAAGTGTATTGAAGCCATTACTGCAATCGTTTGGAGGTTTTGTGTGTGTGTGTGGGGGGGGGGGGGTTGTCGCAAAAGGAAAAAGAAATGCATAGCTTTTTGATTAAAATATTGATTAAATGACACTACATTTGTGAATTTCCCCCCCAAAGACGACTTTTGAAATGCTGAAAATGGTTAATATTCTTTGTGCATTATTCCTTGTTTTTGAGAGGCCTCTTGTGATTTAAAAAAATAAGTTTAGAATATTTGTATTCGTTCTACTCTTAAATCCTTATTAAATTCAAATATGGATTAATATGTGAAAATACATAATTTGCAAGTGTGGTCCTTTATGTTTTCTCAGCATTTCTTAGGGAAAGACTATTCCTTATCAGGCTCTTAGGGAAGTGGTGATGTAAAAGAGCATTCTCCATTCTCATGTGTCATTCACAGAATATGGTACAAGTACAGTCCTTACACTAAAAGATTGGCTCCTTCTGACTCCCTTATAGGCAGGTGTGTACAAGAAGGGAAAAGAGACATAGCTCTGAAGCTAAGTCTATAACTGAAAAGGTTTGCAATAAAACCTTATTAGGAAAATCACATGTGGGAATACCAACTTACATTGCAAAAGAACTCTTACTGGTAAAGCTCACATGTTCTCCCTGAATGGACAACCTTTTTGCTAGTAAACATTTATAATAAGGCTTTTACTGGTATAGCATTTTTACAAAGACAATATACTGTAGCTTTAGACTGCCCCTAGTACAAAACTATGCTTAAATAGCACAGCTGAAGCATAGTCTTGGCTTCTTTCTCCTCCCCTCTCCTCCCCAATACCCTCCCACCAAATTTGGATTGCTGAAAATAACTGTAAGGAACTGTTATGACAGGATAATCTTGATCTCATCCTTATAAAACAATTCCACCTTCATGGAAGTCTTCATTGTTGTGTTTCAACATCATCATTTTCTAGCATCTGATCAAGCTAGAAGTTAGACCTCATACCTATTTGCCCCTGCGTTGCTTCAATAGTGCTTTTAAAAGGAGGTATTTAATGCAAGAACACAACTGTGTATTGATTTCATGGTATGGATACTTCATTCAGATAAATGTGTACTGTAATTTGAAGAGTCAATCTATCATGAAGGTTAGACAGATGGTTGCAAGATGTGATGAAATCAATGTGTAGAAACACACTGTTTCATACTTTGAATCGATCATATTGCACCTAGCTGAATTGCACTTGTTGCTGTAGAATTATCTCTTATTCAGAGCTTTCCAGCTGAACAAACTAGAACTTGACAATTTAGGAATCTCACTGTTAATAATTTGCATTGAAGTTAATAGGACTACTCATGTAAGTTTCTGTTCTATAGGCTGGACCAGGCCTCATCGTTTCATAGTTTCATAGTTGGTAGGGTCAGAAGGGACCTAATCAGATCATCAAGTCCGACTCCCTGCCATGGGCAGGAAAGAATGCAGAGGTCAAATGACCCCTGGCTAAGTGAATATCTAGCCTCCTTTTAAAGACCCCCAGGGTAGGAGCGTGCACCACTTCCCTTGGAAGTTGGTTCCAGTTCCTGGACACCCTGACTGTGAAGTAGTGCCTCCTGATGTCTAGCCTGAATCTACACCCAGTCAACTTATGGCCATTATTCCTTTTTACTCCCAGTAGTGCTTGGGGGAACAGGGACTCTCCCATTGCCTGCTGCTCCCCCTTGGCCAGTTTGTAGTCAGCCACCAGATCCCATCTGATCCTCCTCTTCTGGAGGCTGAACAGGTTCATGTCCTGTAGCCTCTTCTGTTAGGGCCTGCCTTGCTGCCCCCTGACCATGTGAGTGGCCCTCCTCTGGACCATCTTGATGCTGTCCACATCCCTCCTGAAGTGCGGTGCCCAGAACTGGACACAGTACTCCAACTTTGGCCTGACCAATGTCACACAGAGAGGAAGGATCACATCCTTGAACCTGCTCGTGATACATCTATGGATGCATGACAAGGTGTGGTTCGCCTTCCTGACCGCTTCCCCTCATTGGCAGCCCACGTTCATCTTGGAATCAATAGTGACTCAGAGATAATTTTCTGCCTCTGTGCTGACAGGAAGGGAGTTCCCCAGCCTGTAGGTATCTTCTGGTTCTTCTTCCCCAGGTGCAGTACCCTGCACTTGTCTGAGCTGAAACCCATCCTATTCTAATCCGCTCATCTCTGTAACCTGTCTAGATCTAGTTGTAGCCTGTCCCTCTCTTCTAATGTGTCCACTTCTCCCCACATCTTAGTGTCATCTGCAAATTTGAACAAGGTGCTTTTCACCCCCTTGTCCAAGTTGCTGATGAAGATGTTGAACAGTGCGGGCCTGAGGACCAAGCCCTGGGGAACAATATTGCTCACATCCCTCCAGGTTGAAAATGACCCATCCACCATCACTGTCTGGGTGCGGCCCTCCATACAGTTTGTGACCCATCTGACTGTGTAGCATTGATACCACAGTCGCCTAACTTTTTAATGAGGATGGTTTGAGAGACAGTGTCGAAGGCCTTCCTAAAATCCAGAAAGTCTACGTCCACCGCGACACATGCATCCAAGGATTTTGTGACTAGGTCATAGAAGGCAACCAGGTTGGTCTGACAGGACCTGCCTCTAATGAACCCATGTTGATTGTCCCTAAGCATAATCTCCCCTGCTGGTCCCTTGCAGGTGTGCTCCTGGATAATTTTCTCAAAGAGTTTTCCCAGAACTGAGGTAAGACTAACGGGCCTATAATTTCCTTTCTGGGTTCTATTTTCTCCCTTTTTTGAAATGGGGACTACATTAGCCCTTTTCCAGTCCTCTGGCACCTCGCCAGAGCACCATGAGTGCTCATAAAGCTGTGCCAGGGTCCTACAATGACCTCTGCCAATTCCCTCAGCACTCTAGGCTGGAGATCATCAGGACCTGCTGATTTGAACATATCTAGTCCCACCAAAAGTTCCCTGACTAGGTCCTCACTGACCCTGGGCTTGGCTGCGCCTCCCCTGGGTCCATCCGGGATCCCGGGGGGGGGGGGGGGGGGAGGATGTCCATGTCCCTGTCCCTGCTCAGAAAAATGGAAGGAAAGAATCTGTTAAAGAGGTTAGCTTTGTCATCTGGTGTGACCCTCAGATTTCCAAGCGTGTCTTGCTGAGGCCCTACATTACTCGGTACCTTCTTTTTACCCTCTATGTATTTATTAAAGAACTTCTTGTTATCCTTGATCTGGGTAGCTAGTCCCAGTTCCATCTCTGCCTTAGCTTTCCTTATAGCCCCCGTACAATCTCAAGCAATGGAGGTATAATCCTCCTTGGTGATGGTCCCTCCCTTCCATTGGGTGTACGTCTCCTTTTTGGCTTTGAGACATTCCTGGATGCTTTTGGTGAGCCATGGGGGCTTTTGAGCACACCTTCCTGCTTTAATCCACATGGGGATTGTCATCTTTTGGGCTTGGAGGATTGTCTCCTTCAGGAACAACCACACTTCTTGGACTCCCAAATACCCTCTCCTCCAGGACCTCAGTGTCTCCCTGACTAGTCTCCTTATCTCATTGAAATCCACCCTACTGAAGTCCAGGGCTGCTGCCTTGCTGCAGGTCTTTGACACCCTGTGCTGGATGGTGAATTCCAGCAGGTGATGATCGCTATCCCCAAGGTGGTTGAGAACCCACAGTCCTCTGACCAGGTCATCACCTGTGGCCAGAAGCAGGTCCAATAATGCATTTCCACTGGTGGGACTGTGCACCTCCTGGGTTGGGTGGAGGTCCTGTAACTCAGCTAGGAACCTCCATGAGCAGTCAGACCTGGATTACAGCTCTTCCCAATAGCTGTCCGGACAGTTTATGTCCCCGATGATGACCATGTCCCTTGACCTAACTTCCTCCATGAGCTGACCTGAGAATTCCCGGTCCAGCTCTTCCCCCTGGTTGGGTGGCCTGTAGTAGACCACCACCATTAAGTCCCTTTCCCTCTGACCCCTTGTATTCTGACCCAGAGCACCTCAGTCTGCCCTACCTCAGACCCGGTGCTGTTTGCTGAGGGTGTGTATTGCTCTTTGACGTAGAGCCCCACACTCCCACCTTTCCTCCCCTTTCTATCCTGCCTATACAGCCTATAGCCCTTGATGTTTACCACCCAGTCATGCGTTGGATCCCACCAAGTTTCAGTGAGCCCCACTTTGTCTGGGTTTGTGTTAGCTAACAGGAGGGCAAGATCTTCCTGCTTGTTCCCCATACTACGAGCATTAGTGTAGAGGCATTTAAGGCCTCCTGAAGGTGTGTACACCCCACCCCCACCCCAATCCCAGGACTGTCTGGACCCCTGTCTCTTACCTGGGTACTTCTTGTGCTTGTCGCCTGTTATGGCTGGGTTGTTCTTGTGGGTGTCTCTTGGTTTGGTGTTCTGTGACTATCTCCATCTTAATCCTCCCCTTCCCCCAGTGAGCCTAGTTTAAAGCCCGCTGGAGGAGATCAGCCAACCTGAAAGGGAATGCACACCTACCTTTGGGGGAGAGGTGAAGCTCATCCCACCCGAGCATGTTTCTTGTCCTGAAGTATGGGTTATGATCCAGAAAGCTGAAGCTCTCCTCAAGACACCATTCCCGAAGCCACAAGTTGATGTCCCAGATGCAGGTCTCATGGCTTCTTCTACGTTCACTCACTGGAAGGACTGATGAGAAGACCACCTGTGCCCCTATCTCCTTCAACTTGCCCCCCAGAGTTTGGTAGTCCATCAGGCAATCTGTACTGGTCCTGGGCGCATCATTAGTACCCACATGGATTAGGACCATGAGGTAGTAACGAGTGGGCCAGATGAGGGCCGGGATCATCTCCATCACGTTCTGAATCCATGCTCAAGGCAGACAGTAGACCCCCCGTGTCTTGGGATCCTGGCAACAGATGGGACCCTCTGTTCCTCTCAGGATGGAGTCACCTATGATGAATACCCAGCGTCTCTTCTTCTGGGTCAGCTTGCCTACTTCAGCTCATTCTGTGCTTGGGATGACCTGCTCTCCAGAGGTTTTCTCCTCACCTTCTTCCTCCTCCTCTGATGTTACCAGGGCCTCATACCTGCTCTTCAGCCAGGCTGGGGGAGCTGGTACTGCACAACCACGAACAGCCCTGGTTCTGGAGGGAACCTTCTGCCATTCCTCTGTGGAGGACACCTCCTGGGGCTCTTCTCCCTTTGGTGCGTGGCCCTGTAGGGAAAGGAAATACCCATCAGTTTCATCCTCTGCTTCCCTGATCCCCCTCAGCCTGCTGAGCTCCTCCTGGAGCTCCCTCACCTGCCCCTCCAAGGCCCTAAGATGGGCATGTGTGGGACAGGTATGGGGGCCCCCATTCCCTGTCCCCCCAGCCCCACTGGGCATCCCCCACAGGCCAGGGGCAGGGTGACACCAGCTCCCCCATGGGCTCTGTCTAGGTGGAGGCCTCAGATAAGCCCCAGGTGGGCGGCACCCCCTGGGCAGGGGCCCTAGCAGCACTCCACACGCACACCATCTTTTTTTCTTTTTTTTTAGTGTAGTACATTTTCCTCTCCCTTTCTGAGGATTTCCTCCTGGCCCCTTCTGCTTGCTCACCTGTGGAAATGCTGGTGCAAACAATGGCACACCCTCACAGAGCATGCCTGTTTGTGCATTCTGTTAGTCATAGAATCATAGAATCATAGAAGAAGGGTCAGAAGCGACCTTGTACATCTTCAAGTCCGACCTCCTGCCTGGGCAGGAGAGAAACTGGGCTCAAGTGACCCCAGCCATGTAGGCATCGAGCCGCTTCTTAAAGACCCCCAGAGTAGGAGCCAGCACCACTTCCCTTGGAAGTTGGTTCCAGATCCTAGCCGCTCTAACTGTGAAGTAGTTCCTACAGATGTCTAATCTGAACCGAGTCTCCAACAACTTGTGGCCGTTATTTCTTGTTATCCCGGAGGGTGCTGGGGGAAACAAGGTCTCCCCCAAACCCTTCTGGTCCCCCCTAGTGAGTTTATAGATGGTCACACAGTCCCCCCTCAGCCTTCTCTTGTGAAGGCTGAACAGGTTGTTGTCCTCTCATTGTAGGTTCTGCCCTGCTGTTCCCGGATCATGCGGGTGGCCCTCCTCTGGACCCTCTCAATGTTGTCCACATCCCTCTTGAAGTGGGGCGCCCAAAACTGGACATAGTATTCCAGCTGTGGCATGACCAGTGTCACGTAGAGGGGGAGGATCACCTCCTTGGACCTACTCGAGTTGCACCTGTGGATGCACGATAGGTCCGGTTAGCCCTGCCGACCATGACCTCGCATTGTCGACCCATGTTCACCTTGGAGTCAGTGATGACTCCAAGATCCCTTTCTGCCTCCGTGCTCTAAAGAAGGGAGTTTCCTAAGTGTGTTGCTGGTTACTACTGCCCAAGTGCAGCACCCTGCACTTGTCCATATTGAAACGCATCCTGTTTTTGTCAGCCCACCCTTGCAACCTATCCAGGTCTTTCTGAAGTCTTTCCTTCCCTACTAGCGTGCCCACCTCACCCCAGATTTTGGTATCATCAGCGAATTTGAACAGGTTGCTTTTCACCCCATCGTCCAAATCGCTGATAAAAAAATTGAACAGCGCAGGCCCAAGGACCGAGCCCTGGGGGACCCCGCTGCCCACTTTCCCCCAGGTCGAATATAACCCATCCACCACCACCCTCTGAGTATGACCCTTCAGCCAATTAGCAATCCATCTGACCATGTAGGCATTGATGCCACAGTTCCATAGTTTTTTAGCAAGGATGGGGTGAGAGACAGTGTCAAAGGCCTTGCTGAAGTCCAGAAAGACTACATCCACAGCGACACCTGCATCCAATGCTTTTGTGACCTGATTTTAAAAGGCAATCAGGTTGGTCTGACATGACCTGGCCCTAATGAAACCGTGCTGGTTGCCCCTTAGCATCACCCCTGATGCCGGCCCATCACAGATGTGCTCCTTGATGATCTTCTCAAAGAGTTTCCCAGGGATTGAGGTAAGACTGGCGGGCCTTAGTACTTGGCTCAGGAGCACGGCTCCCTGGTGGCTTAGTCAAAAGCCCCTCTAGATCCGCCTCAGCTGCGCCTGCTCCTATGCCCCACTTACCTTAGGGTGATGAGCTGCTGCTGCCCCCTCCAGTGGCTCTGCTGCCTCCTCCACCACTGCTTGTGCCAGTAAGTTTAGGGGGCACATGTGTGTAGAGGTGCACGTTTGCCCAGTTCTCCCTCTCTTCTCCTCGTCTGGCCTTCATGGCCTCCCACAAATTATACAAGGTAAACTACAAAAGGATTCTTACTTACATATTTTAGAATGATTTCTTACCACAGTTGAAGAAACATCAAAATTAAAATGGGGAAAATTCCCATAGAAATGCAAATCTTCCATATTTCCTCACTATGTATCTATCACAAATTAAACCCAATTTTTTTCCCTTTCCTGTTTTGGTTTTTTGGGTTTTTTTGGAGGTTGCACGAATAACAGGCAAGATCTTAATAGAACCAAGTGTATGACATCTCTCATCTCTTTTGTACTCTTGATTTGACATGCACTTTGCAGTGAAGTTAAAATTCTGGCTGCCTGTCATACAATTTCTGATTAGCTGTGATTTCATTTATCAATGACATAAAAAACCTGGCTCCCCATAACCATAAATATAACAAATGTTTTGAGAGGAGAGCCCTCTGCAGTCCATTGTTATTAGACTGGTGGAAATACAAATTCATTTCATAGTTGACTGATTCCACTTCCTGATGCACTAGGGACATTATGTTAATATTATAGACTTTGGCAACCTACCTATAGGCAGTTCAAAGGGTGAACTTATATGCTATGAGAAAGTAATAGACAACAGGATCCTAAGTGATGCGTAACTGTTTCTTTGCCTGCTGTTGAAAGTAGTACCTTATTAGCAATGAAGAAGCCAGATGACTTTGCTCTCAAACTAACCTATCAGATTCTATAGGTCCAGATATATGGCTTTGTATGGGCTGCATGTGGTTGTACATCTCATTTAATTTATTAGTGGGTATAGTTTCAGGAGAGTTAGAGATTATCATAGGAAGGGCTTAAAATAGGCATCACAAGGGCAGGACTTGTTTCAAAATTCTTTGTTTACCAATGGCCTGGATTCTTACAAACACCTGCCAAAATTCACCATTTTTACGAGTTGGAACTTTCACATTTGAATCCCTGCAGTAGACTCTTAGGAAAGACAATTGACTTTAATATAGCTCAGTTTTAGCCTTCATTGTAGCTCTTAGCTATGACACGGTGAACTATTGGTACAGAGGAGGGAAAGTAAGAGAAGTAAGAGGGAAAGTAGGAAAATTTTCAAGGTACTAATTGCAGTATAATGCTTTATTCATTAAATTAGTCTTTTATATTAATTCAAATATAATTTGATATCTTTGTATTTCAAGATGTATATAAATAAAAACTATAAAAGATCAATTTTGGCATTTATGCAAGCTATTACTAAAAAGCATCACATTATTGTGTTGCCTCACTTAAAGCCTGGGAAGTATATTGAAACTCAGACTCATAAGTTGTCTCCTAGTACACCCTGCTTATGGTCTGGGGCCATGTACCAGTGCTTTGCCTGGTTTAGCATGTTCCCTGGTGTAGTTATACTGTCTAGTTCACTGGAGAAGGAAAGCCAGATGTGTTCCGATTCCTTGCCCCTTCCTACACAGTGAAAATCTTGGTGGATACACAAGACTACTACTACCTGCAGAGCTGATTTCTCTCTCATTCCCACTGTACAAATAGCTGGTACAGAGGTATAAAATGAACACGTGTCCTGCACAGGTATGCAGTTTTACCCTTGGCATTAATATTTGTTTAATTTTAATGGAGTCTGAGGTAAAAAAAAAAACAACTTTGAGGCTATAATATGAAAGTGAATCACCACAAAAAAGATGAAAAGAAGGTTTTAAAAAAGGATGAAAGGACAAATTGGAAATTAATAGATCAAAAGATAAAAGCTAAACTATTGCAAGAAAGGGAAGATAACTTGTGTGATTTGACTGACCATTCACATCTTAATTTATCCCATAATCATGTGAAGGCTCCTTTGCTTCAGTTCACATTTACTTATATATTGCAAATTGCTTAAAATGCAAAATGTATGGTGATTGTACTCACTCATTGTCAGACTTCTGTAATTAAAAAGATAATGGGGACATTTATAAAAAAGAGTTCCACTTTCAAGATTTAGCCAACAGTTGTGTCCTGAATTAATTCATATTCAACTGAAAGAGCTTCGTATGTCCTCTTTACTTCATCTTACCATTTGAAGAGAGCCATTAAATATTAGCACCTTGGTTATGCATTACAACACAAGCATTTTTCTGTATCTACCCTGTTATGTCCCATTGTGATATAAACTGAATGCTTTATTGGGGGGACATGTGTACAAAAATTATGATAAAATCAACTTTACTGGTGTTTAGGATGAAATCTATTTTAGACTTCAGTGAATCTGGGATTTTAATTTAGGTTTCAACAATTTAGGATACTGGATATTTTAAAGTAGAAAGGACACTATCTAATTTGCTTTTTTAAGGCCCAGCTATTTGCTCTGGGAAAAAAAAAAAAATGGTTGGCAGGTTAAGAATGCTGTGCAATAGTTTAAAAGGAAATGATTATTCTAAATCTTTCATTTCCCACGTGACTGCATATAGGTTATAACCTCTTTCTCTTTTTGTAGATCCCAGAGTCCCTGAACATGCATGCAACTACAGTTGGAAAAGAATAGCATCAAGGTAGATTATTTTTAATATAATATCTATTACCTACAGTTCTTCTAAAAATGAGTAACAAAGAATAATGTCTAAGCAATGCCTTTATCTTGCCTTCTGGTTTGTTTTTTGGATTTGTGTGTGTGTGTTTTAACTGTATTAGCTTGGTTACTGAAGAGATTGTAGAACTTTTCTAGTGTAAGAGCCTAATCTAAAACCTATTAAAATGCAACTGGAGTCTTTGCACTAACTTAAATTAACTTTGGATCAGACACCAAGTCCCTGATCCTACAAAATCTACTGTTTAAAAGGACCCTGAAGTCCACACAAAGCCTCAGTAGATTCACTGGGGAGCTTTCTATAAAGCCAGCCCAGAGCATTATTGACAGCCTCACAGAGAAGCCAGTTTAGAAGAAGCAAGCAAAATTGAAGTTGGTCTTAATTCTTGAGCTTAACATATCTAGCCATCTCTAGAAAACCTACTAGTGAAAGTGTTTGCAGTGGATGGGAATGTTCTGTCTTTAGAGCTGTTAGTCCAGAACTAAATGATTTTATGACACATAAGTAAGTGGGAAACAGTAACAAACTGAAAAATGAGCTGAACAAAAGAACATTGTGAATATAGTTGTGTTGAAGGCCTATGCTTATTTTTATATTTTTCTGAAGATGGGCAGCAATATAATGTAATATAGGCTTCGTTAAAAGGACACAATCCACACCATCACTACTGCCAGCATCCTAAAGGGGAAAAAAAAATAAACATCAAGGAAGTGGAATTATCACTTTTTTTCCTTGAAGCTACTGTACACTAGATGCATCTAAGTTTTTATGGTGTAGTTTATAATATAAATAATTATTTCTTCTCATAAATACTTTTCTTTATTGGTGAACTTGCATACTTCTTTCAGCATTTGAGATTAGTTGTCATGGAAACTCAAAGCTCAGTGATTCTTTTCAATAGTGCTGATTGGCTGGAAAAAAATATTTTGACACCATGTTATTTTCATTTCAAAAACTTTGTTAAAAACATCTTAACATTGTTGTGTAAAGTCAAGAGCATAACACAGAATAGGCAGTCATTTAACGCAGCTGTCATGATAATATATTACCTCCTTACTACAGTTTTTAAAATGGATTATTGTTGGTATGAAATCAGATAACAGTAAAACCCACCACCACTACTGGCGTACTTTCAACAAAACAAAGTAGTTTCTGTGTTGTGAGTGAAGAACTATGTTATATCTGCCACATTTTTTATAACTGGCATTTTATGTAGTATTTATCATCCACATTCAAAGGTAAAACAGATTTAATATAAATGTTCTCTTTCAATTTATCTGTTATCTGACATTGTCTAATTTAATCCATTTTCTTACTATTTCTTTATAACTCTAAGTTAGACATTAACATAACAATTTTATTTCCTTCCTTGTCAAATGCAGTCAGGCTTTGTAACGAGTGTGTATCATTGTATTTACTTATTTCCTAAAGAAGATGCAGCAGTTGTGCATATTATTCCATTTCTTGGTTTTCTGCTTTAACATTTAAGGAGAGCATAAATCACTGTAATTTCACTGACTTCACCAGAGCCATTTTAGCTATGACTACTGCTTCAGTAGCTGCACATCTGAGTCCATAGCCCTTGAGGAAGTGAAATTTTGCCTTTGCTCATTGCAGTCAAGGCACTTAGACTTCAGGTTGTCTTGTGCCATCTTTGGAGAAAATTAAGTCCAGGGCTAAAAAAAGAAATAAGGGAGTGGTTGGAATTCACTTTACTGTAGTCCTTAGAGAAGTGAGTGGACAACAATAGTGGTCACAATGCCACATATCAGAGAAACAGCAATGCCATGTATGAGAGAAACAGAAATAATAAAAATGTATGGTTTTATATAAACTTGTCTTCATTGATTTAGAATGCTGACAAAGTTGGTATTCTTGTCCCTGCTTTACTGATGAGGAAACCTGAGGCACATATTTGTCTCTGAAAGAACTTGAAAAATAGTTCAGGTCTCTGGGCTTCCATTCCAGTATCTTATTCTCCAGATCATACCACTTCTATCATAAAAATGAGTGGAACCAGTAACCTAAACATTGTGGTATTAGGCCCCAAATCTTTATATACTATGTCTGCAGATATATATTTTCCCACCCTCCCCCCACTGGAAATAGTAGCGTGATGCATGTCTTACCACTTACAGCATTATCTAAAAGGCCTAGGCTAGGGACAGACATTAAAAAAAGCCTGAGCCTGAATTGATTCAATATTTTCAGGTTAGTCTATGCTGCCTAGGTTGAACCGGTTTGCAACTGCACAGACATTCCCTCTGGACTGAGGAAATGCAGACACATGCTTGTAGTGGCTCAGGCTGGAAGCCGGGGGGTGCTAGAGCAGCCCTCCCGTTCCTTCCATAGTACTGAGCTGAGAGGCGGGGTGGTCAGCCCCTAGAAAGATGGTTTGATTGGGGGGGGGGGGAAATCCCCACCCTGCCTGCACCATCCCAGGCTTTTCCTCACTCACTGCTCAAGGGGCAGGGTGTTGTCAGACCCCAGCCCCAGGCTAGCACTCTGTGGCAAAGTGGGGTGTGTGCAGTGCATGTATCTGTTAGTGAAACTGAGCTTTTCAATCTCTCTCTCCCTACTTCCTCATACTGTCTGCAACCCTGACAGATGAGGGAGCCAGAAGGGGGCTGATAACACAGCATTTAGCAGCCCATCAACAAAACAAAAGCCTGTCTCATTAGTTTAAGCTCTTCTTAAACAGCTTTTTCCAAGGAAGGAATGGAGGGACATTACCAGCTGACCTGTTGATTAGCTCTAAAAAGCTCTAAGCAGACAGTGTTCTGTCTTCCTGCCCCAGTGAAATTGGAGACACACACACGCAGACACCTGTCAGCATTAGCTACAATACCAAATGCCTAGGGTCTGTGGGGCTGGGGGCTGTGTTGTGGGAGATGGAAGGGAGGGAGGGGGGAATCCCTGGGGTCAGAAAACCCCATGACTAAAAAAAATAAGGCAGTGAACGTGGTGACCATGCACACTGCCCAAAACTGGAGGCTGGCCAGCTGGAGCCACAGTCTGGCTGCTGACCAAGCTCCATGCAGCAAGATCGCCATAGCTACATCTCCCAGAGGCCCCCAGGACCCTAGGTAAGGCTGCTAGGGCCAGCACAGTTGCTAGCTCCAGCTTCCCTTAGTCTAAATGGGGCAACCTGCCATGCACAAGAGCACACATGGTGCAGATGTTCCCTGGGGACAAGTAGCAGTGGCACAGATTGTGCTGTTGCTGTTGTCCCCAGGGAAATACATGTTCCCTCTCATGGGGATGAATCCAAGGGTTTTACTTTAGGAGGTTATACCTGGTTCTTCAAACAAAACCATAGGAAAAAAGGGTGCTTTAACTTTTCCATGTAGGTGGTTTCTATATAGAGAAAGAAGTAGAAATATTTTTGGTATTGATAAGAAACTGTTTAATTATTTTAAGCCTGAAAACTAATCAAAACATGGTTGCACATCTGTGGTTGGCTATTACAGCTATTGAACTCTTATCATACCCCTCATAATCTGAATATTTACCTGCATTTCACCCGTTGGCATATGATTAATGCACTGGTTTTTCTAGTATAAAATGATGCCAGATTTAGAAATATATGTTCCTCCATTTGAGTAATTTTGACTTTTACTTTGTCTGATTTCTGGCATGTTCTGATAGATAATTATGTGACTAATATCTTTTAAACTTACAAGATTTGGCTGGCTCTTAGTTAAATTTGCACAATGCTGAGGCAGAAAACTGCAGAAAAATGTAATAAAAGCTGTTAATGGTCCTGATCTAGCCTAATAATACAGATGTTCAAGTAGTATTTACCTCCTATACAGCACCAAAAATATGCATAATGCTTTACAAAAAGAGCTCTGATCCCAGACTTAAATATCAGCTGAAAAAGCAAGTAGATGTTGTATATACACACACATGCAGGAAGTAGAATCAGATGGGCAGAAAAAAACAATTAGCATCACGGTACAAAATGACGCAACTGGGTTCTCTTTGCCCCTACAAGCAAACTTAGTTAACATCTGTACCAGTAATCCTGGATTCCATGTCAGACTTCTTGTAAGTGGATGCAAACCCCATTCATTTTCAGAGGTGCTGTACTGTCCTATACCAAGTCTGCCTCATGAATGCTCATTCAGCTTAGGAAGCACTGTGTATTAATGAACTGTATTTATTGTGAAAGGCCATAAAGATTCTGGCATGAATGACTTGTTCCATTTTCTAATGGATAAGTAGACTAAAGCATGAATACTGTGCTTAGGAAAGGTACTCTGGTAGATGGTGACCTATATTTATCCACGTCTCAGGCATGGAGTTACAGCTTAAGTTTTGTATGCTGCCAGTGTTGCCAGCATGACTTGGGGGAGCCATCTGTAAGGTGTGACACTCAGTGAGTTGTAATAATATTTACGTCTTATTCTTGTCTTATTTGTATATGTAAGATCAAATGAGACCAGAAGACAATAGGTGGATCATTCATTTGGATGAAAATGTAGAATTTGGCAAACCTTGCGGAATGGAGGAGGCAGAAATAACAGACATCTATTTATTTTGCCATTAAAAAACAGTGCTTGTATGCATAAGTCATCAGTTTCTTTAGTATGAAATGCACTTGATGGAAAAAAAAAAAAAGATTTCTTAAGGCAGTTTCCTTCTGCAGATTATTAATGTTTTAAATACTGTTATTTTGATGACTACAAATTATTATGCTATATGCTGTTATCAGAGCTCTCCATTCTTCTCCATTTTATATTGAACCGTGTTAACCATGAATTACTACTTATGTATAAAATTATGCATTAGAAAAATAGTTTGTGCTGCACAATCTAAAGGTTTGTGCTTACAAATTCAAGTGATCAAAAAGAAAAAAAAATATTCCTAATAAAGGTTGAATGAGTAATAAGGAAATATCCTACTCCAGCTGAGCCTTATGAAGCTTGACAACATGTTTGATGAGTCAGTAAATGATTGGAAGTTATGGAGTTAATCTACTATCTTTAAAGGGATGTGGAAGAAAGAAAGTAAGGATGATAGCTGGATGAACAATTTTGTAGGTCTACTTAATGGAGGAGTGCTACTAGTGGAACAAAGCTACTGGGAAATACCCAATGCAGAAAAGGAAAAGATTGTTATTTGTTAAAGAAATATAAAATATCTCTTAATAGCTAATTATAGCCTTCAACACCAAACCATTTGGAATTGTAATCATTTGTGCAATGTTTGACTTTAACTGTTTTAGCTCCATTTAAATTGTTTTCTTCTCATCTTCATTGTGCTCTCTGCCTGAATTTTGTAAATTGTTTTGAAACATTTTACTTAGCATCATAGAGATCTCCCTGTTAATTGGGAACATTTTTTTTTTGTTTGCTTTGTTTTTTCTTCTAGAAACATTTTGAAGGAATATGAATGCCTGGACACTCAGTAGTAATTATTTTTGGAATGATAAGAAAATACAGAATTTCATGTCCTTTACAAAATGTAACTTATTTTGTAAAGTGGCAATTCAATCAAGAGAATAATACATGGAGGTCACAATTAACTCCCCCCCTCAAAAAGCAAGCAAACAAACAAATAAAAACAACCACTAAGTTTTTCTTTTGTAAGGACCCAGTAATTTTAATGGAAACAAATTGTGAAGTAGCATAATAGCTATAGAAGCATGAAGTTTTGCATTTTCCAAACCAGCTAAAAATAGTTAAGTTTTAGAGAGAATTTTGAATGTGCAACAAATGTATGATCACACCATGTTAAAAATTCAATAATAAAGATGAAATATTATAATTTTTGTTGTGCTCTCTCGCTCTGTGTGTGTGTGTGTGTGTGTGTGTGTGTGTGTGTGTGTAACACTGTCATGGAACAGCTTTAAACTCTTGGCAAAATGAACTTCTTCCTGGATAAATCCTAGATAAACCTGTTATCTTGTTATGAATGATGCTGTATGAAAGTTTGTTTCTAATGTATACATTTTAATTTCAAAACATAGACCAGTAGTTTATGGCAAGTCACATGTCTGATACTTGGAACTAGAGTCTTAGTATAAATTTGGCTTCACTCTATTGAAATCAATGGTGCCACACGATTTGACATCAGCTGAAGTTCTGACCTTTGGTGGTGATCTCAAAGGTGTTCCACAAATTGAAGCCCATCTCACTGTGGATTGTTACTTGGATTTGTTATAATTTATCTGAATTTTAGGATGTGCATATTTTTCAAAGTTTCTTTTCTTTTAAGGTCTCAACTGTGAGTTTTGACAGTCCCAGATGTCATTATGGCAAACTGCATAGATAAGATTTCATTTTTCTGTTGCACTATATCTGGTTAATTTCCTTTCTGATTAATTTTTATGATTAAAACACAGAAATTAGAATTCACATCCATGCTTTCCTATGTGGTTTCTTATTCCATTGAATTCATTTTTTGTGAAATTCCTATAATAAAAAATAATGGTAACAGTGTAGTTGAAATTTGGTTTCTTAATTGAAAGATATAATGGAATCGGAGTCGAAAACATAATGAACACCTGGCTAAAGCACAAAGTTTAAATAATGGTTCTACAAAAATTGCTTGAAACAAGAAGGTTAAATACTAAGATGTGGCTTAACATGGGCATGTGTAATTTAGGCTTCTACAGATAACTATCAGAATGTAGGTGTATCATTTAAGTTTAGATTCTCAAATGTGTAATGGGACTTTAGTTGTAGCTGGGCTTTTGAGATGTTGCTTTACATAGTGATGAGTTGAGCCTTCTGGAATAAAATGTTGCTTGTCCAGGTAAATCATTGAGTTTTTTTCATAATGAAGATCAGGATTTGACCATTTATCTCATTGGCACCCGTCAGTCTTGAGAGACCATGGAGATTGTACTTTTGGTGAGTTACTGGGTCCCACCACAGCTTCTAGAGTTGCTGAGGAGTCAGTTGCATGGCAGGCTGACCCTTCAGCAAGTTGCACGTACAAACTCAGTTGAGTGTGCACTGGCACACCAAGTACAGTCTTGTCTTGCCTGTCTCTGATACCTTTTCTCTATCTCACTATTGTCCTTCTCCATCTCAAAGTGACGTAGGCCCTGCTTCACAGTGGCTTTCCACTCGCAGCAGTTTGAAGGAATTGATCCCTGGCATTGGCCATTGATGTACAGCTCGCAAAGGTTTTTCTTGCAGACATCAACAAAACAGAGTTTGGGCTGTTCAAGTTGACATTTGCCAGTGGCCAGCCCACCGTAGAGTATATCCATGGGGATTTCACCATCACTCATGTGATTCACATGTGCTAAGCAATGGAGGCACCTCTGTCTAAGAAGCATGAACATACTGAGTATCTTAGCCAATTCCAGAACATCAAAGTTGGAGTTTTTATCACTCCATGTTATGCCCAGGATATGATGGAGACGTCATAGATGGGAACTATTCAGTTTACTTTCTTCTTTGGCATAACAAGCCAATGTTTCATTTATAGATTTCATAGATTTCATAGACATTAGGGCTGGAAGGGACCTTGGAAGATCATCAAGTCCAGCCCCCCCCCCCCCCGAAGGTAGGAAGTCAGCTGGGGTCATAGGATCCCAGCAAGATAAGCATCCAATTTTTTCTTGAAGGTGTTCAATGTAGGTGCTTGAACCACCTCCGATGGCAGGCTATTCCAGACCTTGGGGGCTTGGACAGTAAAGAAATTCTTCCTTATGTCCAGCCTGAAATGGTCTTGCAGTAGTTTATAACTGTTCGACCTCGTCGTCCCTTGGGGTGCTCTGGTGAACAAACGTTCCCCCAGATACTGGTGGTCACCCCTGATAAACTTATAGGTGGCCATCAGATCACCCCTGAGCCTGTGCTTTTCTAGGCTAAAGAGTCCCATAGCTCTCAGCCTGCCATCATAGGGTCTGTTTTCCTGACCTCTGATCATGCTTGTGGCTCTTCTCTGGACTCTTTCAAGCTTTTCCACATCCTTTTTGAATTGTGGAGCCCAAAACTGGATGCAGTACTCCAGCTTCAGCCTCACCAAGGCTGAGTACAAGGGGCAAATGATGTCCCGGGATTTGCTTGAGAAGCATCTATGGATGCAAGCCAGCATTTTGGTCGCTTTACTAGCCGCAGCATCGCATTGCAGGCTCATGTTCATACAATGGAGAGCTAAGTACGTAAGTGCTGTAGATGGACATCTTTGTCAATAAAGTGAGCACTCTGTATTTCCAAACACTTTTGAAGTTTACTCATGATGTTGCTTGCCTATTCAATGTGAGCATTAATTTCAGCTTCCATGCCAACATTTTAAGAGATGGTGGAGCCCAAGTAAGTGAATTTTTAAACCAGTTCCAGGCTTTCATCATTTATTCTATCTTTAGGGGAGTGGTCAACTGATTGACCCATGACTACTGTTTTCTTTAGGCTAATGGTTAGACCAAAAGTGTCACAGACATGGGAAAAGTGATCCATGAGACTTTGTAGTCCTGGTTCTGAATGACTATCAATCGCTGTACAATCAGCAAAGAACATTTAATGGAAAAGAACTTTTCTCAGGTTTCCATTTTCACTCTGAGATGAGTGAGGTTAAAGAGTTACCCATTGGATCTGGTCTAAAGGTATACTTCTGAAGAGTCACTGAATGCATATTTTAGTAGGACAGCAAAGACAATCCTAAAAAACATTGGAGCTAGGACTCATCTCTGTTTGACACCACTCTTGATTTCAAGATGTGACCATTATTTTGTAGGAATAACTATCTCTGAAACTGCATGAATGCTATAATGTGTAATAAGGGACAATTGTAATCACTCCCAAGTTGGTGAAGTGAGATATGTGAAACTGTTTTAGAGAAATGCCACAAGGAAGGATGTTTCAGGGGTTAGTGTGCCCTCTAACCAAACCTCACAGCTGTAGCTCCTAGTCAGGGCCCAACTTGCCAGCTCTCTAGTGGCAAGTCCCAGAAGTGCAGGTCAAGGGGCGGTCAGAGGTGGTTTGTAGTCTTAAGGTGTGACTGCTTTAAACTCGAGCTAGCACTAACACCAATCAACATTTATGAAGCTTAAACGATAATGTGCAACAAGGTCCTTTGGCAGGTTGTTTATTTCCTTGGTGCTTTAGGTGGAGTTTTAAACTATTTTTAGGTCTATTTCTTTACTTATGTTGGAACTATTTATATTGGCTTTTTCTGAGAGATTCCTCAGAAAAGGTTTTGTTGTAGGGATGGGCCAGGATCAACTAAGTATTTATCAGGGAGGAGAAATCTTGTCAGAGAAAGATAGAGAGACCTTTTCTTCCATCTGTTGGGAATACTGTGGTATTTAGGGCTGTTACTTGGCACACTATGGAGCCGCACACTATGAATTTGGTTCCCTATCTGGCACAGTTTTGAACCTGAATGAGTACTACAACCACCAGGCTACTGTTATGAGTTAATATATAACTTTGTAAAGAAAAGTTTCCATATATGAAACCTGCATCGGTTTTAAAAAGAGGGATCAGATGGGACATTGCCATGCTTCTAAACTCTTTCTCTACAGAAGTCACAAGCCAACTTTTTATTATTAATAATTTCAACACTTAGTACTTATACAATGTCTTTCCTTCAGTAATCTTAAGGCTCTTTCCAAATGAAAAAAAAAATCTTTCATGGAGCACAAAACTAACAATTTGATGGTTGTCTGTGCAAATGGGGTATGCTTGGACAAAGAGAGGGCTGCTGCTCAGGGCAAAGAGTTTTTATGTTGAAACTCTAGAGGGGAGACTGTTAAGCAATGGATAACATGAGAAGACTTATTTGGGTGTCAGTGGCTGCATCTACATGAGATGCTGACTTCACAGTGGCTTGTCACTACTATGAAGTAGTGGTATATGGCACAAAGCATGACATGATGTTACTGCACAGTAGTAATGAGCTACTGTACAGTAAGCATCACCTAGAAGCTGTCTGACAACACTACTACACAGTAATTCTGGATACTGAGCAGTCATTTAGTAGTGGTGTATGCAAGTACTAAATGACTGCATGGTAGTGACTGTGCAGTCAGTATCTTGAGTAGATATGGTCACTGGATGGTTAACAAGGTTTTTTTTTTAACACCCATTTCAGAGAAAGCCAGAGGCAGAAAAGTAACTACAGGAGTGAGAGGAAGTTGGAGAGAAGGAAGGATCCTGACCTACCCCCCACTCCCCCAACCCCAGGATTTTTGGAAAAATGGAGACAGGGGAATGTATACAGTTGTTTCATTGCTTTGTCTAGATCCTGGATAGTTACACTGCCTCAAAATTAAAGGGCAGTTATACACATTCATTTTCATCCCATGGTGCCCTGGAGATCCACCACTTCAGAGCAGACTTGATGAATCGTATGTGAGCTGATGCAAACTGCACTACACCATGTGCAGTTATATAAGTGGTGAAATGTGCATCAGTACACATCAAATAATGGCAGCACACTTTTGAAATAAAGCACCTACAATGTGTTTTATTTCAGAAATGCACCACCATTTTCTCAGTGCTGATGTGCATTTTGCCACATATACAACTGCACGTGCCGCAGCGCCAGGCACTTTTCGAAGTGCCCAACACTGAAGCACATGCATATTTACCAATGCCCGAAGTGATTTGTTCTGGAACTTCTGCTTTCAGTATCATGGGTCAATAAAAATGGAATACCATAAGCCAGTGTCTCTACAAGCCAGAATATTTGGAAAGGGTGTTCTATTGGATTGTCTTTGAATAGCTGGTTCTAATGACACAAGACACATTAGTGCATATTAGCCTAAGTTAATGTGCATTATGGGAGTGTGGCTAATCATGCCTAAATATGATACCTGCAAATGTAGCAATCAAATTTAGGTGTGATTAGTTTATACAGATTAATGCACATGTAGACAAGACCCAGCAATAACATTAGTTCTGGGTCTGCCCTGCCACTTGGAGGCTGGCCTGAGCCTAGCTCCAGGGAACATCCAGGGGATGGAGTGCTGGGCACCAGTCCCAGAGTCCTGCCCACTAGTCTCCCCTATGACCTCCCAAAATATTGTAAATAGTTTCCCTCTGGTATAGAATTTTCCCTTTGTGTTTTTTTATTGTTGGTGGGTGGGGAAGGTGGTGGAGGCGCTCTGTTGGTTGAGGGGGGGTTCTGTTTTTTGAGGGGGAGGGATGGGGGTGGGTATTGTGTGGGTAATAGTTTTTTTGTTTCACCCATGTACATGTCCTGAGAGTGGTTCTTGTGGTGGGCAGGGGGTAGAGGGTATGTGGGTGATGAGGAAGGTGGGCTGGGCTGGAGAGTAAAGAGGCAGGGTTAAGGCAGGACCTCCTGTAGCCAATGCTCTGGCTCCCACCAGCAGTTTCATGGTTGTCCTGGGGCCTGGGCAGAGGGTGCTCTGCTTGTGTCAGCAGGCCAGCACCATGGTCAGAAGGAATGCAGGGCACTGGACATTGCTAGCAGGGACCAAGCTGAAGCAGTGGGCCACTGGGCATTGCTGGCAAGAGCAGAGGCTTGGGCAGCCCTGGCATGAGGAGGCAGACTGGGCAAGGAAGGAATTGCCACATGCTGCCCCTGCACTGGGTACTTGGCTCCTGGGCAGGGAAGGGGTTGGCCAGGGATCATATGATTGCCAGGTGCTGGCAGTTGGTTCCCAGATGACTGCCAGGTGCTGGCAATTGGCTCTGGCTTCAACATGGCTGCCAAGTGCTGGCAGCCATGTGGACAGAGGCTGGAGATCCCCACAGTGGCCACAGGGGTACATGGCATAGCTGCAGGAATTTAGGACTAACTTTAATGCCAAGTCCAGGGGCTTAGGACTAACTTTAGTCCCAAGTATCTTCACGTGTAGACACATGCCAAAAATGTGCTTAATGCACATTAGCTTAATGCACATTAAACTTAGTCATGCTTAAATGCACATGTAGACACATGAAAGGTGCAGACAATTGGAACTACATAAATAATAATACATAAAAAAGGCCTAGTTTGCCAATGCATATGTGAGCTACAAGATCTACAACATCCTATTCTAACTACTCAATACACAGAAATATTAGTTCTAGAACAGCCTGCTTATTCCAGGGCAGATCATGTTAAAGGCTTTATGCTGCTGACTGGATTTTCAGGTAACACAAGATAATTATACCTCAAAATATCTTCAATTAAATGAAATGTAAAATCCAAATTGACTCATGCTTGCCTCCTTTATCACAACAGTCCATCAAAACATAGTAAATGCATTGGAGTAATGGAAAATCTACTTACTCTTTTCTGTGCCATCTCTTTTAAATGTGCAATAATGTTTGAGAAATACCCGAGGAAGGCTTTTAGAGTACAATAGTTTGGTTTCCTTTTTGCAAGCAATTTGCAAAGGTTATCTCAGAAATCCAACACGCTAAGCAGAAGCTTTCTGGATATGAAAGTGGAAAGAAGAAAATAAAGAACTTTTCAATTTAAGTGTTGTAAATCTTCAAGAACTTCTTTCTGTAAAATGAAATAGCCACTTTTAATCAGCAGTGCAACAACACAGCAGAGTGCTTAGGATAGCTGGTGCACACAGGGGCAGAAGCAACTTTTGATTATAGCTGCTGCCATGATCATAGCCATGTCACTGCAGCAAAAGTCTGCTTTTATTTTTTCCCCCATCCCTGTTGGCTCTTGGGGAGGTTGCCCCTGTCACCCTGCCGTAGTTACCCCACTACTTTTAATTTTCTCCCATGTTTAATTCAACATGTTTTTTGCTGTCAATGAACAAAAACATCCAGTGGAAGGTTAGATTAATCACAAGTATATTGTGCCATGATCTGTAAAATATAGTCCATAATGCCATTTTTCTATCTTACTGAGAGATAAGATGAGCATGGTCCTCCTACACATCAGTGTGAATTATCATATTTATTAATCATTGTTTCTTATGGTATTCAACTTCTATCTATCTGTAGCAAAACCCTCAGTTTTTCTTTTTTTTATTTATTTTAAAATGCATTCCCTCCCCTTCCCCAACCATTTCTGACTTTTTCTCTCCCTCTCTATTCCCTACAGATAAGTATAAGTAAGCTAAGATGTAGGATAAGCTTTAACATTTTATTTTAGGTAGTAAGTTTTATTTTTCTCTCCCCTCTTTGCAAATAAGTTCCCTGCTATTTTGATATTGATACCCACTGTTTTATAAGTGATAATTATTATGTTTGTACTGGTTTTATATTGTGTGATTACTGTTTTAGGCCTATATATGTAAGTTAGTGTAAGTCATGTCAAGTTTCCATTTTGTATGTCAAGCCTCCATCTTGTGTCCTCTGCCTGGGCATCCCCTGTGTTGCAACTGTATGATTCATGTACCTATCCCATGTAAACTGGTTCCCCGAGTGAGGCAAAAGAGGGAAAGGGGCCAGGAGGCTTCCCTGGCTGACCAGATAAATCCAGGGCATCCTAAGGGCCAAAAGGGGAGCACATAAAAAGTGGAAACGGGGAGAGATCACCAAAGACGAATATACCTCCTCTGCTCGTGCTTGTAGGGAGGCAGTTAGATGGGCCAAAGCTACCATGGAGCTGAGGATGGCAACCCAAGTAAAAGACAACAAGAAATAGTTTTTTAGATATATAGGGAGTAAAAAGAAGGCCCAGGGAGGAATAGGACCCCTGCTAAATGGGCAGAAACAATTGGTGACAGACAGGGGGGACAAGGCTGACCTCCTCAATGAGTTCTTTGCCTCAGTGTTCCTAAGTGAGGGACACGACAAGTCTCTCACTGGGGTTGTAGAGAGACAGCAGCAAGGCGCCAGACTTCCATGCGTACACTCTGAGATGGTGCAGAGTCACTTGGAAGAACTGGTTGCCTTTAAGTCGGCAGGCCCGGATGAGCTCCATCCAAGGGTGCTGAAAGCACTGGCCGACATCATTGCAGAGCCACTGGCGGGAATATTCGAACGCTCGTGGCACATGGGCCAAGTCCCAGAGGACTGGAAAAGGGCCAATGTGGTCCCCATTTTCAAAAAGGGGAGGAAGGAGGACCCGGGCAAGTATAGACCAGTCAGTCTCACCTCCATCCTTGTCAAAGTCTTTGAAAAAATTATCAAGGCTCACATTTGTGAGAGCCTGGCAGGACAAATTATGCTGAGGGGAAACCAGCACGGGTTTGTGGCAGGCAGATCATGCCTGACCAATCTAGTCTCTTTCTATGACCAGGTTACGAAACGCCTGGACACAGGAGGAGGGGTGGATGTCATATACTTAGACTTCAGGAAGGCCTTCGATATGGTATCCCACACCATACTGGTAAACAAGTTAAGAGGCTGTGACGTGGATGACTACACAGTCCAGTGGGTGGCGAATTGGCTGGAGGGTCACACCCAGAGAGTCGTGGTGGATGGGTCGGTCTCGACCTGGAAGGGTGTGGGCAGTGGGGTCCCGCAGGGCTCGGTCCTTGGACCGATACTCTTTAATGTCTTCATCAGTGACTTGGACGAGGGAGTGAAATGTACTCTGTCCAAGTTACAGATGACATAAAGCTATGGGGAGAAGTGGACACGCCGGAGGGCAGGGAACAGCTGCAGGCAGACCTGGACAGGTTGGACAAGTGGGCAAAAAACTACAGGATGCAGTTCAACAAGGAGAAATGCAAAGTGCTGCACCTAGGGAGGAAGAATGTCCAGCACACCTACAGCCTAAGAAATGACCTGCTGGGTGGCACGGAAGTGGAAAGGGATCTTGGAGTCCTAGTGGACTCCAAGATGAACATGAGTCGGCAGTGTGACGAAGCCATCAAAAAAGCCAATGGCACTTTATCGTGCATCAGCAGATGCATGACGAATAGGTCCAAGGAGGTGATACTTCCCCTCTATCGGGCGGTGGTCAGACCGCAGTTGGAGTACTGCGTGCAATTCTGGGCGCAACACTTAAAGAAGGATGCGGATAACCTGGAGAGGGTCCAGAGAAGGGCCACTCGTATGGTTAAGGGCCTGCAGACCAAGCCCTATGAGGAGAGACTAGAGAACCTGGACCTTTTCAGCCTCCACAAGAGAAGGTTGAGAGGTGACCTTGTGGCTGCCTATAAGTTCATCACAGGGGCACAGAAGGGAATTGGTGAGTATTTATTCACCAAGGCACCCCCGGGGGTTACAAGAAACAATGGCCACAAGCTAACAGAGAGCAGATTTAGATTAGACATTAGGAAGAACTTCTTCACAGTTCGAGTGGCCAAGGTCTGGAACGGGTTCCCAAGGGAGGTGGTGCTCTTCCCTACCCTGGGGGTTTTCAAGAGGAGGTTAGATGAGTATCTAGCTGGGGTCATCTAGACCCAGCACTCTTTCCTGCTTATGCAGGGGGTCGGACTTGATGATCTATTGAGGTCCCTTCCGACCCTAAGATCTATGAATCTATGAATCATTTTACAAATGGTTTAACTGAGTCAAAGAGAAGGCAAGGCCAATATGATTTTGGGTGCCAAAGTGGAGGCATAAATGGACGTTATTTATTTATTTTTTAATATTCGGGCTATCCATGTCTTCAAAAGAGATCAACAATTATGTGGGCTGCTTTTAATTGGGAGGTCCACGGAGTCTCCAGGTACCGAAATTGGCTGTGGCAATGAATGGATGATTGAGTTAATTGACTTGCTTAGAACCATGAAGTGGTATATATGCATATATTTAATATATAATTAAATGAATGAACACATCCATCAGATTTCCTCACCCTTTTCAGTAAGTGGGAAGCACTTTGTGTCATACTGTGGTTTTTTAATTTTATTTCCTTCTGCATGATGGCTGAAGGTTTGGGCATAGGTGGGTTGCACATACATATACAAGGCTACACACATGTTCTTAACAACCATACTCCATCATTCCGTTTTTGTTCACTTCCCATCCTTGCCTACCCCCTCCCTGAAGATGTTGCTTTAACCACAAGGTGGATAGTTTTTATTTTTGCTTTTATGAACTTGCTTGTTCCTTGGCAAAGGTGAATAGTGTGAGCCATAATCTTGTCCATGGTGACTGTCGACAATGTGTTCTGAAGAGTTTAAAATTTCATTTGTACTAAGCTGGGGGGTTAGACAAATATTCTGATTCTCAGTTCCCTCCTCTAACAGTTACCACATGCTGTCTCTCTTGATTGAAGTTCATGTCTGAAGTAGTAGGGTTAGGTTACACAAATTGGTACATTTTAGATAAATATATTTGCCTTTATACTGCCCCCGCCCCAATTTTATTAGTAATGTACATATGAATTTGAATTCATATGCACAAAAGTAGGTAGGTTGGAAATTCACAGCGTAGATTTGTTGTTGAATTCTCATTTATTGAGAATCACTAGCGGGCTTGTTGAATTTTAACTGTTTCAAACAGGAACACAATCATGTAAACTCCCACAAAATCAGATGTGCATTCTTAATGGACACATTCTTTGTGACTGGGTTTAGACCAAGCTCTTCTGTTCATGACAGACTGTCCATCACATAATAACATTTACCACAACTAAAATAAAGAAGAAAAGGAAAGTGGGTTTAACATAAATGCAGATAAACATTACTCTGAACACACACAAAAAACTTGCTATTTCATGGGTGAATGTCAGAGACGATTAGATGGACTGAAAGTTTAAAAAAAACCCCCCAATGAAATAAACATGTAGAAATAATGTAGCCGTTAGAATGAATGTGTTTATGCCCAGATGAACAGCTGTCCAAAAAATGCAGTTACATTTATGAACAGAACATGAATTTAGTGACAGCTGGTAGTGCTAGTAAACATAGCAAACCTACAGGCAAAGGGCATCTATGAGAATACTGTTTTAAAGGTGAGATTAAACACAAATTAATAGAATGCAAAAGGGAAAAAAAAAAGGGATTGTGTGGGGGAGGGGTACACATGTATGCATAGTAGTTATATTAATGTGCCGTTATATATATATATATATATATATATATATATATATATATATATATATATATAAGTGCTAAACATCTAACAGATTGCATTTCCAGAGAAGAGAGACTGAGGTAGGTAAACTGTGTCATGGAAATCTTCCCCTAATAAATAAACAAAATAGAAGTGGAGGTAAACTGTAAGGTAGAGGAGGAGGATGTTCTGCAGATCTTGTTAGTAATAGCATGCTTTCAGCATGCTTGAGGCATGTTTAAGACACTTAAGGCCATATCAATTTAGGAAGTAGCATTACTTCTTTCTTTGTTCTTATGGGCTAACTTAACTTCTTGCAAACTTCCATTGCTTTTGATCTTTTAGTTTAAGTTAGTTTAGTTTTACTTCTCATGTTGTTCTTCCAAGGTAGAAAAAAGGATGGAGTTTGAATGCATAAATGCATAGGTTCTATGTGACCTGCATCCTTAATTATACTGCTTTGTATTATATAAATTTAAACTTACTCCAACCAAGATGTTCCTATTAAATCTAACAGTCCAAATCACTAGAATGCCTGGAGTGAGTTCAAGAGTACTAACCTTCCAAATGTAAATGCACTGTAAGGTTACAGCTTAACAGTGAAGTAATTTAAGAGACCATGAAGTTGTTATAAGGCAATCTCTGCAGTTATACCAACTGTCTTGCTCTGTTCACCAAGGCATGGGGCAAAGAGCTCACAACTAAGTTGTTGCATAATTACCTCAATGAAAATCTTATCAAGAGATCATATTATTTAAAGCATACTAGAAAAAACAATATAACAACACATCAATAAATACATGCTTCAATATATATAATAGAATCATAGTAATTTGTGTTGCAAAAAAGTCCATGTAAGTTGTCACAAACTGACACAAATCTTTTATTAGACACACACGTAAATATTTAAGTTACAAATCATATAATTACAGTACATAAAATTATCATAAATTCAGAATTTATTATTCTTAGTAGAGTTGTAGATAATAAAATAAAGCAAAGAACAGTAACAAAATAAAAGCAGACGGACTCTTAAAGAAAGAACTTAAATTGCAAGTCTATTTACAGTATCAGAAGTCCTGCACAAAATTTAAAAAGAAATAAAAAAAAAAAGCTGTTTCAAAAAGGGTTATTTCAAATGAAAGGTAAAGTTGAATCAATGACTAGAAGCTTAGGAGACTTCAATGTTATTTCTGCAATGTTACAATATTAAACTTATAAGAGTCCCTCCATTATTTAATTTAAGTCCTTATTCACAGTTTGTTTTCTGGTTTTACTATTGCAATTAATTTTTCAGTGTGTTCACTTTCTTCCCTGTACCATGTACAAAGTAGTTACTTTGTTTATTGCAAATGATATCCAATCATTTTCCGTTAAGAACATTTATGTAGCATCATACTGAAGTAGCTAAGTTAGTGTGAATTTTGTACATGGAAAATGTGGTCACTTTCAGAAGAGGAAATCTCAGTTCTTTGATATTCACCTTCAAGACAAATTTTCACTATAGTTGGTCAACTACAGCAACCAGAAGACTTTTACTTGTTTCCATTTCACTCAAAAGTGCATAAAAACTTTATCTGGGCTAAGGGTTAGAAACTGGAGAATGTACTAGCCAGAGTGTAAGGAGTGACCTAGAAACTACTATGCAAAGACCAAGCAAAAGGGAATGTTATGTGATGAATGTCCATCTGCAATGATAAGGAGGAGACAGTCTTAGATAAAGGAGGCTTGAAAACAAAAGCAGAATCAGAGTACTGGGTCAAAGAGCTCATTAAAATACTAAAAATCACGCCCCTAGGTGGGGAAAAAGTATGCTAATGAAACATACATGTATGTAAATGAGATACATGGCTAAAACACAGGTATAGAGACATGCTCAGTAAAGAACTCCTTGCGTCACTCCTTTATAACCAATTAGCAAACAAGGATGCTTATGAAGGTTCAAAACCCCTGTATAAAAGATGCTTAGAATTAGTGATCTGGGTGCTTGTTATGTGAAATTATTCTGCTTTTACCTTTTATTGCTAGCAATAAATCTTCCTTATACTTTCACCCCTGGTATCTTTATTGGCCTTTGCATACCGGGCACAATCCCAGACTTGAGCTGGGGCTCAACAAGAGGTTATAGAACACTTTGGGGGGGTTCAGGAAAGCTGGGTTTTGCATGTTCCTTAGGTCTGTCAGAGCTTAACTTCCATGGGTTGCTGTTGGAGTTTCCTTGGCTAATAATTTATTACTATGGCTCATCACAATAGATTTATATAAAACTGTATCACTGATTTAATGGCTGAGGGATTTGATAAAACTCTATTTTTAATACTGCTGCAAAAAAACTGGGTTCCTTCCCTTCCCTTCCCCATTTGTATTTAGGTCTTATTTCATCCTGAGGTCTACTACACTGAAGACACTTTAGTCATTTTGTCATTTTGATCTGAATCCAATTGGTCTTCAGAAGCATCATATTAAGAGCACTTGAACCAAAAACCTAAAGAGAGTCTGTATTTGAATTTGTGGTATGTATGTATCAGATAAAACATAAACCAGAGCAGCAGCTGATTGGAAGGGGGGGGGGGGCAGGGCGCGGGGTGCAGTTGTACAGTTCACGTCTCAACCCAACCTCCCCCTTTATTCCTAATCCACCCAAAGTTTAAAGTAACTACCAAAATTTACAGCCTGGTAGTGGCAGCAGCATTTCTATTAAGGGAGAAGTGAGGGAGTCCATTGATTCCATTGCTTGTTGTAATCTACCTGATTCCTTTTAAACTCTTTTCTCCACAGGTGTTAATGAACTCTCTCCTTTTTAATGGTCTTGATGTTCCACCAATAAAACTGTCTTTTCTTCCATCATTCTGCTTGTCTGCTGGTAGTTCCTGATAATGGAGCTCCTATTTCACAGCTCTGCAGACTGTTTTTAACTCTAAAAAGAAGAGTTAAATCAGGTGAATATTCACTCAGGCATGGAAGTCACTTTCAATAAAGCATTGGATCCACTGTCAAGATGCTCAAGAAGGTTTCATTTGTTTTATGAATCTGAAAATTCTAATGACTACAGGACTAATGAGACAACATGTTCTTTTTTGCCTAGTTACATGTGGGTTTTTTTTATACGTAAGAGATGATATAGCAGATTAGTGCATTTTCCAATCAAATATGTTTACTTCTGTTTCATTCTTAAACTGAATAATATAGCTCTAGCCTTCTAGCATATTAGTAAACTTGTATCTATTTTTAACTGGAGAAAAATATATATTGCATTATATTGTGAGAGAGGCAGAGAGAAAGAGAGGGATGGCCAGTGTCCCGAACTTACCTTGGTGCAGAAAATCCCTGGAAGCAGTGTGCAAGTGACACCATGGCACTTCCAGAGCAGCGTATGCTTTGGATTGGTGGGGAGCACATCTGAAGCAGTACTTATGGCCCCAGAGAGGGGCACAGTGGCGGTGGCAGCAAGTAGCAGAGGTGGCAGGCTGAGAAACTCTGAGACAGGGAGCAGCTGGCTGCTGGAGCAAAACAGCCAGTCCAGCCCTAGCAGCAGAGTGTGTGAAGGAGAACACTTTTCCAAGATGAATCACCAGTAGATGTGGGATTAGGTACCAGCACATCCAGTGTGCCTGATGGCGATGAGACTACTTACAGGTCAGAGGGACCTTGAGGGAAGGTGGATCAAACGGAAGGTCCAGGTACTGAGCCAGTACTTACCCTCTGGGAAGTATCATCAGACTCAGGGATAAAGGAATGGTCTGGGGCCTATACCCTTGCCCAGGCAGGTCCAGGGCATGTGAAGACCACCATGCTAAGGGGATCCCAGCAGGGGTGACTGGTGCCTCCTGAGTCTGGAGGGGGCACACTGAGGACCAGAAGCTGCTGGCCCGGCAAACTGCAGACTGTGGCAGGGCACTGTAGGTGCCTGCCACTTTAAGGGCCAAGCCAAGCAGCCAACAGGTGCCTAATTGTGGCAGCCATTTTGATCCATGGCTGCCTATATAAACAGGGCAGTTTCCTGCTGGCAGGCAGGCAGTAATATTGCCTGGCTGTAAGACTGTTTGGAACATCCTGGAGGTAAGGGCAGGAGCTGTAGGGGATGGCTAGGAGGCTCCTGGTCCTGGGCAAGACTTAAAACTGCACCCTGCTGGGAGTGGGTGGCCTGGTGAGGCTCTCAGTGGTGCAGGAGCCCCCAGGAAATGCCAGGCCAGTGATCATCCCAGTGAAAAGTGAGAAGGGTTGACTTAACCCCAGCCCTCACCTTTGGGTGAGTCACTTATCACTACCATTAAATCAGGGTAGGCCAGGTAATCTTCTGGAGGTGCCTGATCCTGCTGGCACTTCCAGAAGTGACCTTCAAGGTCCAGGCATGCTTCTACAAGCACCTGAGCTGGGAATGGGGGACTCCAATCCATAAGTGCAGGCAGGAAGTGAAAACCCTGCTGAGGTACTCGACTGATCAATGCTGGGGCCAGGACCTAAAGGTCAGAAGGGCTAGAGGCCCACTGCATGGGATGCCCATGAAGAGCTAAGAAGCTTATAGAAGCTGAAGGTCCCCATGGGTGGGGGCCACAAATAATGGGCAAAGGTGACCATTTAGCTAACTGCCTGAGATGCCATCTGCAAGGCTTGGGCCATAGTGTAGGGGTGGAACAGAGCCATAGATATTGGTGTGTACAATAGGCAGCATAGATATTGGGGTGTACAATGGGCAGCCTCCTGTAACAACATTATTAATTACCAACAAGGTGTGGTAGGTGAGACAGGTGGGCGGCATGCCCAGAGGCAGGTGGGAAGTTGACTCTGTGGCTAGCTAGGGACTCCCACTTTGCCACACAGACCACCAGCCAGAACACAGGTAAACCTACCTTCACCCCCTGGGTGGGAGGTTGGGGGGGGCAAAACCTCAACCACGACTGCTGCAGGACCTGTGGAAGGAGCTGCAGCCTCTCCTCCTGGCTCCGTAAGGCCATGGTTGTCATTCTGAGTGGTGCTAAGTTGGGGCCAATCTCAGGGGGGTCACATGCCTACCGTTTCCCCCCTACCAATTGCATATGGATCCCAAGTTGGGAGAAGATTTATGTTCATGCTAGTGGGGCAGACGAACAGCAGCTGCCACCCACAGGATAGTGAATGGTCTTGGATCATTAGGCCCAGGACTATACTTTAAATGCTAAGCTAGCTAATTAGCAGACACAAAAGCTTGGCAGGGGAACAGCCAAGTTCAGGTGAAGGTCAGTCAAGTGGTCAGCTGCTATCATGATTTCTGCAGAGAACACACACTGCTAGAGTCATCATCAGAGACTCCTGAAAATACCTATTTCTGTTGGAGACCAGATCTGGTTAGGGCAAAGTAAAAGGGAGGTTTAGTGCCTCATGAACACAACATGGTGAAATACCAGGAAGGCCAGCTATGGAGGACTGCCTACCAGAAATTACATCAAAGTTGTGGCAGGCAAGGAATACAACACCACATAGGCAAGCAGGGAAACCTAGACTAGGTCCACCCTGTCACCACTGGTAAGGCAGTGATCCCTGGGAAGGGGTCTCAAACCATATAATACCTAGAGCTGGCACATGTTATCTGCACACCCTTTTAAAAAATGCTAGATTTTAAAATGTTAAAATGCTAGATCTGAGGACATTTCTCCTGGATATCAAAATTTACATTTAGCATATTACAACGACCAGAGTCCCAGGTTCACTTTCAAGATAATAGTTATATGTAAAAGTGATAGAGATATCACTATGGTTATATATAAAAGTGATAGCGAGAGTGATAGAGAATCTTTGAATAAAATCTCAACCCTTTCAGGCAAATCCTCATTGACTTTAAGTCCAGAAGATCACCCTACAATAAGCTTTGTCCTTTTAACACCTTGATTTCCAGTTTTAGCGAGAGTCATAACCAGAAAGTCCAGCAATATTATAATGTTTTTTATTGTTATGTTTTGTTAGCACCAATTGTGGATCAGGACTTCATTGTGCTAAGTACTAAAGAAATCCAAACCAAAAAGATGTTCTCTGACTGAAAGCATTTACAAACTAGATAATATCCCATGACATTCTTATGCAAATTCAGTAGCATTACAATTCAACAATTGAGCTTTTGAGATCATAGTATATGGTCTCCTTTAAAATGGTTTGTTATGCTTCATAATATTATCTCTTTTTGATTGTTAACATGTGGTGCTTTTCCAACCCCACATTTTTAAATGCCTTCTGAAAAGGAACTCCTAATGAAATAGCTCTGCAGCTCTCAACTTGCTCATATTCAATGCAAAACCACATAAGGCCCAAATGTGCAGTTTTCAGAATTCAGACCCAGGAGGTTTTTTTGTTTTGTTTTTTTTTAATTTTATGTCTGAATTATTACTGAAAAACAAAATTGCACAGTGCCTTTTAACCATGACTACTTCGATGAATCTGCACATCATGCAATCATCCATGCTGCAGGTTTGGAATGACTATTATTTCTTTCTGTGGGCATATTGACATGAGGTGCATTACTGCACAGTAGCCGAGCTTACTGCACTGTAAGGGAAAGTGTCTACCCATGCACTCCCTTATGCACAATAAAAATTGCTAATTGTAATTAAATTTGTTACCTATGAATGAAGGTAGCAAATTTAATCATGATTAGTTACTGTGCAGCAATGAATGTATAGATGCAACCCAGCAGCAAATTTGCTGCCAGGTATGCCCAACCACTAGGGGGCCAGCCTGAGGCCAGTCCCAGGGATGTAACCTAAGAGCCTCTCCTAGCCCAGGGCTGGACAGTGTCTGTGGCAGCCCCTAGCTGCAAGTTGTAAAAGTTTCCAACCATTTTGTGCCCTGGGGCACACATCACAGGTAGCCTGAGGGTAGTGCAATCCCTGTGTCCCCCCCTGAGCAGGCCATAGTCCTGCTGTCCCTGCCTGCCTGGAGCTCTATACTGCAGCTTGTCCCTGCTCAGCCTTGCAGCTGCCAGGGCACTGTTGCCTGCACAGGAGGGTGAATACCACTTGCTGCAGGCTGCTGTAGCCACTGACAGCTCTTTAAGCAACCCAGGCCTGCCAGGCAGCCTGTGGAACTTGGGCCAGGGGGCAGACACTGGTGGGCACACATGAGACTGCCAGGCCCAGGACAGTGTCCAGGTCAGCACCTGCACCTGATGCTGTGGCTCCTGATGCTGCTACCCAAGACTAGGAGCTTCTATGGGTAGGAGGTCATGGAGGAACTCATAGAAGCCCCTAAGTACCCAACCACACAGCCCCCACTCTAGGACATGAAAACACAGAACTCTGTATATAGTTTTCAAAATGTGAAGAGGCCTTTTTTTTAATTGTTGGTGGGTGTGGAGGGCGGTGCAGGGGATCTGGTTGTTAGGAAGGGACAGGGGAGGCATGTGGGGTGTGAACTGTGAGGGCAATAAATATTTCTTGTTTTGATCTATGCCTGGAATGAGAGAGGTGCTGGGGGTGGGCAGGGGGTAGGGAATCTGTGGGTGGCAGGGAAGGCAGACTAGATGGGGAGTGGTCCAGAAGGTGATCCACCAGAACCATACCCAATGGCTTGGCCCTTATTGGTGGGTGCGTGGTTCTTCTGGGACCTCGCTGATAGGAGGAGCGGGGAGCACCTGCTGCTGCTGCCACCATAGCTAATGCTTCAGTTGCTAGGCTGCCTCTGCCTGCCATGTCTTCTCTGCCTAGGCCTCACAGAACAATTCTCTCTAGGCCTCTCTGGTACTATGCAGAACACAGGCTTTGACAATGACCTGGGGGAGGTTCTCCTTTTTGACTTGAAGGTGGGCAGTGAGGGAGTGCTAAGGCCCTTGAGGCAGCCAAAAACACACTTGCCCAGAAGCCAGTTAAAATGGGCCTGGTGGGGATCCAGGTGGGCAGTGTAGGTCCTCCTCAGTCAGGGCAGAAATGGGTACACAGGGTCCCCAAAGAGCAGGGGTTGGATGATGACAGCACCCAGATTCAGGTCTTCCCCCCCAGTGCAAAGCACCCACTCTCCACCAGCACAGCCAGGCCAGAGTTTTGAAACATGTGGGTGTCATGTGCTCTGCTTTCCAGCTGGCACCTGTCACAACCCAAGGGTGTGATTTTCTGCGTGTGTGCTTCAGCACCGCTAAATTATTTCCCACCACTCAGAGCTTTCTTTGCAGGGTGCATTTCTCAGTTGCAAAGAGAAATGCACGGTGCAAAGGAGTTCCTGCCACCCGCATGCAAATTTGTGTCCCACTACTGGCCAGTTCTAAATTATTCCCATGTGACGGCTAGCGATTGGCTTGCTAGCCGTATAAGAGGCTTGAGCGGTTTCCGCCCAAGTTGGAGAACTCCGAGGAGAACCCCACAAGGGAGGACTCTGTAACCATCTTGTGGAGGACTCTAAGTGCGTTGTGGAGCCTAACGGACCCAGCGTGTGCCTTAGAGGAGGATACAGGGGCCTGATCAACCTCTAGCCTCTCCCTGTTGCTGCCTGATCCCTCGACGTACCCTTCCCTGCGCGCAAGTTCCACGGAGCCTAGCAAACTTCGTGTGAGTGTATCCAGAGCTCTGTCCGGGTTCGAGTCCTGCAGGTTTATCTTCACGTCACCGAAAACCCCTTGCAACGTACTCTCATGCCTTGCAGGTTTGAGTTTTGTTTTGTTTTGTTTTTGTAACTGCAACTCAAGCAAGTTTTCCTGCCTGCACCGCGACCATCTACGGTGTAAGTAAAATAATCTTTAATCAACTGCTAAGCGTCCGTGTCTAATTCTAGTCCGCTGGCCTGCATACCCTGACCCGCGTGCCAGGGCTGCTGGCCACAGCCCGCAGCGCGCACCCGAGGGCCTCGGACTGCTCCCGGCCCACACATGGCAACGAGGATGGGATCAGGGGAAGGCACGCTGGAGCTAGAATTAGTTAACTGCCCTTGGCGCAGTGGAAAATACCAAGTAGAAAACTTTATGGAACTGGAGGCGCATATCGCTTACCACCAGGCGGGAGGAATGGGTGAGAGGTTTATCAGCGGACGCCTTTCGCTGAAGGGAGAAGAGGGAGCTTCCGAAGACGGAGCCCCGAAAGAGAGGGAAGTGTATTTTTACCCCGCGGCATTCAGGTGTATAACGAGTGATGAGCGGGTCCTGTTTAGGCCCCTCGACACTGTGTCCCTCACCAGAGTCAACCCGGCAGGCGCAGTAAACCCGACCCTCACCTGGGAGTGTGCCCGTTGCCTAAGATGTGCTCGGGAGAGTGAAGAACTGGTGCCAATTGACCGGTTCGCCCCCTTTATGATGGCGTCTAGATTAAGGGGTTGTGAGCTTCCATCCGAGCTCCGTGAAGATCTGGAGACAGAGGAACGCACCACGGATGAGAGGGTGGCCCCACAATATGACAAGGGGGGAGTGCTAACTGCAACTTTTTGCACTATAACCGATCTAATGCAGAAAAATATAAGTTTAAAAGCCCAGCTGCGTATGGCCGTTTGAGTGGTCAAAGAAGCGGCTGCGAAAAAGAATCCTGAAACGCCATGACAAGATGGTGCCTAGCAAGAGGGAGACCGCGTGGAAGAACCAGAAGAGAAAAGTGGAGCTTCGGAGGAACCCGCGAGAGTTCGGCCAGCGACTCCGCCCACCGATGCAGCGTTGCTTCTGGCAACCACGCCTTCATGCCGACGGAAGGGAGAATCGAGCAGAGGACTGCATCCGCCCCTCCTGCCTGAAGTAATAACAGCAGGAATGACTCCCGCAGCAGTAGTTCAGCCTGTAACAACAACCAGCCGAGTTGCTACTGCCTACTATGCTTGCACCAGAACTGAATTACAGGAGTTGTGCAGAGAATCAAGAATCCAACCTGAAGAAACTCTAGCTGTATGGTTGGGACGTTTGGTCGTGGAACTTGGGTCTGACCTGCTGAGCCAGGAAGAAGCAAGCTTCTTGGTCAGACAAGCTTCGTGGAGTAGAGGACATGTCACTGACATCGACATGGTGGCGTTTAACGTTCACTGGCCTATTCCACTGCCAGCGCTTGTTGCAGGACTGATCGGTCAGAAAGCCCACGCATGGCATGACGGACAGCCAGAACATACCGGCGCAGAGCAACTTATGCTAGCGATCATCCGAGTCTCGCATCGTGCCTGGAACCCCAGAGCATGTGCGCTGGGACTGACATCACTCCAGCGAATAAGACCATGGCCTCACCATCATCTACGAGATCCTGGAACCGTTCCAGTAACCGTTCACAGCATAGATAGTTGTCTTGAGGTTTATGGACGAAAGAACATCGTCGTCCTCCAGATTCTGCTCAACCCAATGGTGAACCAACCCGTGAGTAACCTCCTTCGTCAGTTGTCACGACTGCGTATCCTGATGGAGCCAAGATTACCCAGTGATCGGGAATGTCGATACCCAACCGAGATTCAAGGCGCAAGACACCATGAATCCAATCTTCCATCATTGCCACAGAGAACACCAGAGGAGTGATACATGTTTGGATTTCTCCTACAGCCTTCTGAACTCAATAAGCGGCAACTTCGGATTTTAGGGGACGCAGGCCAGTGGCAAATGGCCTATGAGTTAGGTTTCCATTATCTAGAAGAACTAGACTACAGCTTCTCGACGATTTCATCTAGTTGTGTGTGCAAGAGAGGGTAGTTTAAAGTAGTAAACACCTGTATTATATGTTTTAGAAATGATAGTGTAGTTCAATGGAAACTTTGTATATATTTTGTTATATGTTACCTTATCTATTGAGAGTTTTGTTTACAGATCCGGAATTCAGAGTGCGTGGCAGAGAGAAGCCCCAAGAAGGATAACATCATCAGAAAAAGTGAGGGCTTGACACGTGACTTCACTATGACGCCCACTGAAGCCCTGATCGTGTAGTTCTTCATTATGAATCTGATTATGTGTATATGTATTTGTGATTTGATTCGATCCCTAGAGGATGAACTTCTTATGTTAGCAAATTTTGTGTTTACCCGTTTAGTTCAACAACCCGTGGTAAGAGCTCTCGATCACCCGAGTGATGAGCGTGTAGCATAATTCAGCTGTGCCTTCAGCAAGGGGGGATGTCACAACCCAAGGGTGTGATTTTGTGTGTGCGCGCTTCGGTACTGCTAAATTATTTCCCGCCACTCGGAGCTTTCTTTGCAGGGTGCATTTCTCAGTTGCAAAGAGAAATGCACGGTGCAAAGGAGTTCCCACCACCCGCATGCAAATTTGTGTCCCACTATTGGCCAGTTCTAAATTATTCCCATGTGGCGGCTAGCGATTGGCTTGCTAGCCGTATAAGAGGCTTGAGCGGTTTCAGCCCAAGTTGGAGAACTCCGAGGAGAACCCCGCAAGGGAGGACTCCGTAACCATCTTGTGGAGGACTCTAAGTGCATTGTGGAGCCTAACGGACCCAGCGTGTGCCTTAGAGGAGGATACAGGGGCCTGATCAACCTCTAGCCTCTCCCCGTCGCCGCCTGATCCCTCAACATACCCTTCCCTGCGCGCAAGTTCCACGGAGCCTAGCAAACTTCGTGTGAGTGTATCCAGAGCTCTGTCCGGGTTCGAGTCCTGCAGGTTTATCTTCACGTCACTGAAAACCCCTTGCGACGTACTCTCGTGCCCTGCAGGTTTTGTTTTGTTTTTGTAACTGCAACACAAGCAAGTTTTCCTGCCTGCACCGCGACCATCTACGGTGTAAGTAAAATAATCTTTAATCAACCGCTAAGCATCCGTGCCTAATTCTAGTCCGCCGGCCTGCATTCCCTGACCCACATGCCAGGGCTGCTGGCCGCAGCCTGCCGCGTGCCCCCGAGGGCCTCGGACTGCTCCCGGCCCACACAGCACCCACGTGGATGAACATGCTCTGGTGATCTACAATGGCCTGCAAGACCATGGAGTAGACCCCGTCTTTGGTTATAATAAAGGCAATCTCCATGGGGTGGGTAGGAGATAGGTTTGTGGGTCCCATCCAGAGCCCTGATACACTGAGAGAACTCCAGTGCATGGAACCCTGCCCCAACCATCTGGAAACTGTGGACATGGAGGATGATGTCTGCCAGCATATTCTGGAGGGTGCTGCATGCCTCCAGGATGGCCTCCCTGGTGGTGGCCTTGCCCATGCCAAACAGGTGGCCCACATACTGGAGGCTGCCAGGCATCACCAGCTTGAGCAGCACCAGGGTGAGGTGGGTGTTGGCAGGAGAGGCTGGGCACATGCCAGGGTCCTGGCACTCCAATTGGGGCTGGAGCTGGTGGGGCCAGACCCCAAAGGTTGCCCAGGTTATACAGAAGGTGTCCAGTCACTACTCGTTGTCCCAGTTCTGCTGCACCAAGTGGTGCCACCAGTGGTCCTAGAGGCAGCGGGACTGGAGGCCTAGGAGGGTGACAGTAGCCCCAGGGGGCCTCATCCCTGGTGGCATCAGGTGTGCAGTGGCAGGGCCCTGAGAGGGCACACTGTGGGCAGGCAGCCTGTCTCTGTGTGTGGGGGAGTTGGGTGGGGTGAGACAGCCATGGGCCAGTTAAGGGTTGGTGCGGCAGGCCAGCAGGGCAAGTGAGGTGGCCCGCAGGATTCGGGGACCTTGTTCCTTGCTTACCATGCCAGGGGTTGGGGCAACCATAGCACAGGGGCATACAGTAGGCACAAACACAGCTGCCGTGTGCTGCCTCTGCCATGTGCCATGCTGTTCCTCTGAGCACAAAAACTGGCTGCCCAGAGAGCATAGAGTGGGCCTGAGTTTTAAAGAGGTCTGCCATGCTGGTGGCAGCTGCGACCAGAGATTGGAGCTCCCCCTCGTAGACACAGGGGTG
The DNA here is from genome assembly GCF_030867095.1 of Alligator mississippiensis. NCBI lineage: Eukaryota > Metazoa > Chordata > Crocodylia > Alligatoridae > Alligator > Alligator mississippiensis. Next base: position 51,278,516 of record NC_081831.1, read on the forward strand.
CACAGCAGGGCTGGAAGGACCTGGTAGCAAATTTTCTGCCAGGTCTCTGAATGTGTAGACACCTACCCAAAACCGCTTACTGTGCAGTAGTTTACTGCACAATAAATCTAGGATGGAATAAATGCACATGTAGATGCACCCTGTAAGTAGTAAATAGAAGATATGATAATTGCAAGAGCTTTACTGGATCTTTGCTTTTAGAACTGATGACTTGACCTCTCCCAATCATCACTTGCACTTCCTCTAGAAATATGAGGGTATGCTTTGAGGCTCTGAGTATACTTTTCTTAAATTTGTGAGTAATCCATGGGTGGGAGCAGATATAAAGAAGTTTCTGGACGGAAAAAGGATGGGATAGCTGTAGGAACTGTGTTTTCTAACAAGTTTGTTAATCTGTGTTAGAAGAAAGGGATCCTTCAAGATTCTTTTCCTTTAAACATGATACCTGCTACCATTGATTTTCTAGTTCTTTGAAACTATGAATCTTATGTTAGCTTAACAAATTTTATCTTAGCTTGTGCAAAAGTAGTGAGGAGAGAACATTTGATTTCTTCTTAGACATATAATGAAGGTAAAATAAATGTGAGGTAAGAGTTGGAGGAACATGAAATAGAAGTTTGAGAATACATAAATGTAAGGAGAAGGGGGGAAAATAGTAGACAAGAGAACGTAAGGAGACACTATCTCTCTCCTCCATTATATTACCCTCGATAAGGTAGCAACACTTTGGGTGCTGAATGGCTGTTCTGCATCATACTACTGGAAGATTTTGGCTACAAACCCAGTACATTCAATACCAGGAGGATCACCCTGGTGCAAGGGTGCCCTCCAGTGTCATAGTGTTGATATTCCAGTCATGCCACCATTCTTGGCTGAAGTTGCAAGTATATCAGTGGATGCCCCTATTCTGTATTGATTTTTCACAGCCTTGGCCTCTAATAGCAATAAGCAGTGAGGATAAGTTCCACCAGCTCTCAGGTGGTTCAGTTTTACACTGGAGTTATGGTCTAAAACTCAGGGGGTGAAAAGGGGAGCTTGATGTAAAATTTGCACCCTTTTAGATATGTCTGCACTTCAGTCAGATACCTGGATCTGGCCTCACATCCTTTAGTCTCGATTCTCAATACCTAATCAGGATTTGAGAATTTTAAAGAGATTATTCCCGCTACTATATCTGGAACTAATAAAGAGTCCAATGCAAACTAACTACTAAGTGCTAGTTCAACAGATTTTGACCACTAGTGACAGCAAGAAAGCTAATCTGATATTGAGCTTTTATTGCTTGGAACTTGAAGGTTCTGTGAAAATCAGGAGCCTATTTACATGTCTAAATTTAAAGAGACAAATTCGAAAAAAATTGCCTATCACCCAATACAAACAATTTACATGTGCAGAGTGATAATCATACAAATCATGTTAAGCCCTTTTGTGGGTGCATCTACATGTGGCTGTCATCGTAGAAACACGCTATGGCGATGTGGTATCCGTGGGCAAAACCTATGACACCACAGATACATTGCTGCAGAAGTGTGCTCCCCTGCTATAGCATGTTGCCACAGTGAAACAATAACAAAAAATAACTGTGCATAGCATGCATGACACAGTACCGACTGTTACTGTGCCATCTTTTAGTACTTCCTTTTGGACAGTGAAGTAACAACCGCATCATATGACCACATGTAAATACCCCCATAGGGCACCTATACATGTGTTGGTATGGCACTGTTACCTTTTGGAAGTACTAAATGACTGTGCGGTAACTGCCTGTACTGTGCTGTACCAGCTGTGCACAGTATTTTTAGCTGCTACATTGCCATAGCAGTACACCAGAATGAGGGAGCACATTGCTACAGTGATGTAGCTGTGGTGTGTCAGTTTTTGCCTGTTAGCGCTATGTCGCTGTAACTCATTGCTACTGCAAGGTAGTATCACATGTAGATGCATCCTGTGTGTCTGAAGCATATTAATATAACTGATTTTAAATTTCCTGCTTACTACTAATCTGCCAATTTAAAATTTAATTCAAATCTAGTTAAGAATATAGATAGAGGCCCTTCCATTCTTCTACCTACAGTCTTGGCATTCCCAATATGAACTTATATCAGGACCCTCTAAGATCTTTCTAATAACTAGTTGTATCATATCCACTTATCCAAAATGGTACTTGGCTTTGCTTATTAATTTTTCAGACCCTTAGTAGAAACAAAAATGGGTTCAGAGTTATAAGGTTTGCATGGATTACAAACATTAAACAAAATATCTAGTTCTCCTGTCAGTTTAATTTGTGGTTATAAGGAGCTTTCTCTGCCGCTCTCTGATGCCAAGAATCTACTGTAACATTTAGAGTTCACAGCATTTCTTGTAAACAAATGCATTTTGTATGACTTTTTTTGTACACCTTTACAGTCACTTTTAATTTTGGAAATTGTATTACTACTTGAACTACAGAAGCAGGTGCATATGTGTTAGGAACACAGGATCGGGCTTCTTATCCGGAGGGGCTCTGGTAGTTAAGAAGGGACAGGGGAGGCATGTGGGGTGTGTACTGTGAGGGCAATAAATATTTCTTGTTTTGATCTATGCCTGGAATGAGAGAGGTGCTGGGGGTGGGCAGGGGGTAGGGAATCTGTGGGTGGCAGGGAAGGCAAACTAGATGGGGAATGGTCCGGAAGGTGATCCACCAGAACCACACCCAATGGCTTGGCCCTTACTGGTGGGTGCGTGGTTCTCCTGGGACCTTGGTGGTGGGGGGAGGGGGGAGCACCCACTGCTGCTGCTGCCACCATAGCTAATGCTTCAGTTGCTAGGCTGCCGGATAGGGCCTCTTGGGTCATTGACTCTAGTCCTTTGCTAGCATAAGCAGTCATATAATCCTTTCAATAAATGAATTATACTCCATCTACAACTTCTTCCCTTTTTTACCTTCTAATTTCCCACATGTTCCTAACCATAACTATAGCAATTATTTTTCCTGGCAGTCAGTTTAATGAGCATTTAAAAAAAGGAGCCTCTTTGAACCACAAAATAAAAAAAATGTGAATGACAGCATTCAAAAACTTATACCCACAAATTTATAACTAAAATCCACAGATTCATTAGAAAATTGTAGTGCCAGTAATTTAAGACATGTATTTTGTCCTGGGCATAAACTTACAAGGTCTGAGGATTCAGGTTGAAAATCCTTAACAGATTTGTCCCTGACTGTAACCAGCTCTATGTTAACTATTCCACTCTACTCAGGGCTCCATTCCAGGCTAAAGAGAGTTGTTTTGTGTTTTTTCTCCTAGCATTTAACAGAGATAACTAAACAGCCACCATTCTGTTCTGAAGTATTAAAAAACAAAAAAACCCAAACAAACTGCCAACTCTCTAGAAAGCTGCTCAGAAGAGATTATTTGGTCTACCCTGTTGCATGAACGTACCCTACTTACAAACAGGTGCACAGAGGAGGCAGAAGCCATGTTAATCCTTCCTGGATGACATTAAAGGTGAGAGAAGTGGAAGGAGGCTGCTTTCCCTAGCCAGAAGTCAGAGGTATTTACAAATTAAACATCAAGCATTTATTTTTCTCTGATAACATTTGTTTCTCGTTAAAACTGCAAACTGACAGTGTTGTAGAACCTGCTGTCAGACAACAGCATATGACGGGTATCACTTCCTATTTTGATTAATCAATTTATTTCATTGTTAAGAAGTTCCAAGATGAGCTTGTATTTGGGTACATATTTGGGTAGTCAGCTAGTAGCATTTTATGGTGCTATAAATAGCCATAGCTGAAGCTGAAAGTGGTAGTGATATTCTTTCACAAAAATAGACACTGATTATTGCAAAAGAAAAGTGGAAACAGAAGCTTGGAAAACCATGTCAAGCAAGATTTTTAATTTCTGAAATCAACTCTTTACAACTTGTGTATCAGAGTCTTCTAGTTGTAGATGTTTGTCCTACCAAAAAGCTGTGTTCCTGTTTCCAAAAATAAACTACTTAATGAAGGTCTATTGAAGAGACCTTGTCATTTCAAAAGACAATTTTTCTTTTTAATTTATAAACTATCTTGAGATACATGGTCTTGTGATTAAATTATTGATGATAAATGATCTTAGCAGAAATTTATTACCATTACCTAGGTAAAGATATTCATATGACTATTAGAATATGGAACTGGAGGACCCCTGGGGTACTTAACCTAGTCCCCTTCATTCATATACAACCAGTTGACCAAAAAGCAGTTATCTAGAACATCTGTTATGGTTACTCCTGGAAATACATTGAAAGGTAATAAAAAGGTACAATATTTACTCACATCTAAGATGAATCTGAATGTAGGGTGACCTCCCCCCCATAAGTAGATTCTGTACATGGGAAATTTATAGATTTGTTATACTTTTCCATGTATGGTAGCTAATTATTGGGGGGGTCATCTTTAATTCATCCCCCCACAGCCTCAGTCTCCCCTCCCCTTCTTCTTCTGCTTCCCCTCCATTTTTTCCTTTTTCCCCATCCTGTCCTTCCCCTCAGCCTCTTCTTCTCCCTTTCCTCTTCTCCCAACATCTCTGTTCCCCCCTTTCCCCTGCTACTCTTACTCTTGTTTCACACTGGCAGACTCTGTGCATGCTGCAGCCTGGGGCACAGAACAGGGCTCCAGCCCAGTCCCCGTAGCAGCCATGTGAGGTCTGCATGACTGCTATGGGGCTGGGCTGTGTCAGTCCTCAGTGTCCTAGGCTGCAGTGTGGATGGAGCCTGCTGGCATGGAGCAAGGGTAAGGGGAATAGGGAGGGGTAGGCTGGGGAGCAGAGCCTGCAGGTAGGGGGTAGGATTGGGAGATGAGGCTGCAAGGAGGAGACAGTGGGGTGGAGAAATCACTGGGCAAAGGCAGGCAGCAGCTGTGGCTATGGCCCCAACCCTGGGCAGGTGCTGGAACCGGAACCACAGCAGTCACCTACCACCCCCTGCCCCTTAGCCCCTGCCTGCATATGCGATTTTAAGATGGGGGGAGCTTCCCCCCCATGTTAAATGGGGAAAATAACTTGATCTTGGAATTTAGTAAATATGATAATTAAAAACAAATAAGCAGATCCAACTATGGAAGGAAGAGAGCAGGAGACACAAAGATACCACCAATTCCTTGACCATGGCAGTGCCAAGGAATATGTCAGGAAAGTGCCCTTCAACAAGCTGGAGACAGATGTCTCAAGAATCTCCATTGGGGGCGGGGAGGGGGGGTGTAACAGGGAACCCTATCCCTGTTACCAGAAAGCAAGTCGGTCCCTTTAAGACCAGAACTTTCTGGGCACAGCATGCTAGAAAGGTGGGGGATAAAAGCTGAGCCTGGCCAGCTAGTCAAGTGACCAGAAGGGAGAAGGCCAGAACTATAAGAACCCTGGGATGGGTGGCAGTAGGGGCCAGCAGCCAAAGGAGAAGGAGTGTGTATAAGAGCTCCACAGAGAGGGTTGGTGAGGGTCCAGCTGTGCAGGAGGGAAACTACTGAGGACTCTTGGAGAAGCGGCAGCAGCAGCCCCAGAAGAAAGGTGGTAGCAGATGGTGAGGAGCAGAAGCACCACCCCCTGAAAATATAATGCTGGCATGCTGTCTTCTTTAATTTATTTATTTATTTATTTATTTATTTTTGTGGTGGTTATAGCCCATGGACATACTGTTTATAATTTTTGATTGATTAATACCAGTGTTTTGTGGATGAGGCTGTAGGGATGGAGGAGGCCTCATTAGCACCTTGGGCACATTCATAAAAGGCCAAGGAGGCCTGGTGTGCTAGGGGTGCAGTTGTGTGCTTTTGGGCTGGGTCAGTGGGTGTTTGGGACTGCTGCCTGGTCTTGAACTTGTGGCCCCTGGACTGTGGGGAGGGACTCTGGGCTAGAGAGCCTGGGCTCCATGTTGGGGGCAAGAAGGAGGGCCCCAAGGCCAAGGAGCTAGAACCTTGGAGTCAAACCCTATCTGGTGGGTTTAGATGGGGAGGCCTAGCTAGAGAAACACAGGGGTTAAGGCCCATGGTGGCTGAGAACTCCAACATAAAAATACAATAGGCAGTCTCCCACTTACAAGAACATTTGTATAATATTTCCATCAAGTCGTGGCAGAAGAGGAGAAAGTGGGACAAAAGAAACTTCAAAGGGCCTTCAAGGGTGCCCCTTATAGGTTGAGGATAACAGGCAAAAAAAAAAAAAAAAAAGATGGCACTGGGGAGGGCGACCTGTTACAGCGGGGTTCTTCCAAGCCCCTTCACTGGCATATTTTTGGGTATGGCATGCATGTGAAGAAGAAGGTAGGTGGAGATCCAAGATGATATGGAATATTTACAATCAGAGTTTTTAGGCAAGAGTGTAGGAACTGGAGGAGACTCTGCCTCTAAACCCTGCCAGACTGTCTTTTGCCTCTGCCTGCAGCAATGATGCTGACTTGGGGGTGGGTGCCTGGGGGGAGGGTGGGAGAATGCTAAAATACAAGTTTACCCAGGATGCCATTTTCCCTAAGGCTGTCTCTGGTCTTCTGTTAACCTAAAACACACTAACATGTTATGTTCTTCCCCTTACTTGCTATATGAAGGGACAGCAAGCAAAATATTTACTTGTTTTTACAGTAGTCCACACCTGCATTTATGAACCAAAGTTACTGATGCACATGCTATTAAATAAGTAATTTGTACCTCACCATTCCATAGGCATCTTTCACACAGCTCTCAAATAGCAACATTCATTTATCTCAAAACAGTATAGATTAATATTTAAAGGTTGATGTTGGGTTAATTCATTGGTGTTTGAGTGTTTTAAAATAAAGGCGGCCATCTACAAACATCTAAAGAGAATCCCTTATCAGTTATTGTATAACAATGAGATTGTAGTTCTCAAAAGAGGAAACATCTTTGGAGAGCTGATATTTCCAATTTGTGTGGGCAGAAGATGTTTCCATATAAGAAATTTATTATCTGGCATTTCTCTGCAAAATGTTTAACTTTTTAGCTGGCTAGTGTAAATATTATTTAAATTCTTAAGTCTCTGAGAAAATGGAAAACATGGTCTATGATGGCACACCTAACTTTGAGGGTCAGCATATCAAGGAAGCAGAGTACTAAGAGTCTACAGCAAAAGTTTTGACATCAGGGTCAGTCTCTGAGACAAACACACTTACCTTCATTTGTCCAATCTGTTCTAAAAACAATTAGGCTGATCTGTAACTCATCACAGAATTAATCTTGAATTGAAAAGTGGTCTTCTTTGACTACTGAAAACAATAATGATGAGACCTATAAGCACTTTATTTACCCCATAAATCCTGTTAAGTGTTTTGCATCCTTCTGTGTATTATCTGAATAATAATATAGTAATAAAACCTTATAACAAATTATATAACTTACAGTGTTTTTCACCCACAGATCTTAGAGCAATTAAAATATTTCTCTCTTAAAACTGCAAATACTCCTGAAAGGTATGTAAGCCATATATGGCATACAGGAACTAAGTGTTATATACACCCAGCGAGTCAATTGTCCAGGTGGGAATAGAACCTGGAAGCTTTGGCTTCATTTTCTTATGGTTGCAAGTACTCAACTAACTTCAGTAAAAGTCACATTCCCAAAATTCTGCTTCTCTAACACAACAAAAGATGGTATTAAATTTGACAAAGCCCTTTTGCTATGTGAGCTATAGAATGGCACTTCTTAGGTTTTTTTGTGGCTTTTCAGTGCTTTGTCACCTCTGAAACCTTTCCTTTTAATTGCTAGATCCTCATTTAGAGTCCAGACATCTACTGGAGTCAATTAGAAACTTCCATTGATTCCATGGGGAACGTAGTCGGTCCCATTTAACCCAGGAAAAGTCTTTCAGCCCAATGGATTCTAGATAAAGCTTTTACCCTTTGAAATGTAAATTGAACTATTTCTTCATTCAGTCCCCCTCCCTCCTGAATCAAATATTTTTAGGCTGTGTCCATCATCATCATATCTAGACATTAGTGTCCTCGCAAAGTTATTAAAATCCCAGTGATCATGCTATGTGTATAAATGTATACATCCATCTTTTGATAGCTTAATGTGAAGCACCTGAAGGTACCACTACAGTTTTAGAAAGGGTGCCAGCAATTCTTATTGCTGTGTTTTATGTGTTAAGTATCTCAAGTGAACTATACAGAACATGTTAGGTGTCTTGAGATCAATTCTAATTTCTTCAAGTTGCCAGAGTGAATAAACAATCATGGGTGGAGAAAAAATAGCTCATCTTACTAGACAGGATCTCATTCCTGTAACACTACAGTGCAACATGAAGTATCAGCTCCTGAGCAAAGATCCTGGGCCAAAATTTGTAGAAATGCAGTTTCCACTCAGTGGTTTTTATCTAATATATGCAAAAAATAAAGGATGAAGAGAGAAATCTATGAAATTCCACAGATTTTATGCAGTCTATGATAATTCTAAGTAGCAACAAAGTTGTTTTTTTTTAAGGTTTTTTTTTCCTTTACACTGGTCATAATGAATGGTGGATAACCATAAAATACCAGTAGAAGAGCTGTTAAATGAAGGTTGTCCTGGTTAATGGAAGATGTGTGCACTTATTTGACAAAATGGATGAGTAGCACAGGGTTGTCAACATGGCATTATGTTGGCAAACAGTATCTTGGCCAATAAAACATATATACCAAATCCCATGGTTACAGGCTGAAGACTACTGGGATTCAGTTTTGTCTCATTAATAGAATGAGTCAATGGATATATCAACAGACCCAGAAATGCATTTTCTGGTAAAAGTTGAAGAGAACCATGTCTCTTCCCTGGCCCAGACCTACACATAATTTTACATAGGAAAAAGAGAAGCATAGAAAGAAAGAAAAAAAACAAACTTTATAAAGACCTTTAGCATCAAAAAATTGCCAAACAGATTCATTTACTTCACAATCCTGTCTCTGACAGTGGCCAGCACAACATGCTTTAGAAGAGGCACAAGAAAACTGTTCTTCCTTTTTAAGGGTCAAAACTCTATTGGGAATGTTTTCACTCACTTGAGTAGAGCCAAGATTTCAACTTAGGTCTCCTCTGTCTCTGATAGTTACAGATCAGCTTTAAAACAAGAAGCATAAAAGGTAAAAGAAGGTAAAGAAAAAGACAAAAGTTTTTTGTGGGTTTTGGGGGGGTTTTTTTGTTTTTTTTACAAAACAGATCCAGTAGTAGGTAGTTGGGGAATTTTGAAGATAGCTTAAACAGTTATGATGCAAACCTCATGCAAATCAATAAAGTATTTCCATTTACCTCACTGGGTTTGGGTTCTAGTCTGTATCTTTTTTAAATGGGCTTTGTAAAGACATGAGCTAATGAGCTCTCTGGTTACTTTGGGCTTGCTTCTGCCATCCTTCTTAATACTGAGTTATATTTCCCCTCCTGTGATGTTCAAGGGGAGTGTGTATCGAGTAAGATCACCGTGAGTAAAAGTGATTGAATCTGTCCCTTAGCTTATATAAATTAACCTTTCCTCTACTTTCATTCATTTTTTTTTATAAAGTCTCAACCTTACATAGGTAAAGGAAAAGCATATTTGGATACCACTGCAATATAAATGGCAAGTCAAATTTGTGATAGCATATGATTATAAAATGTTTTAAAGATCAAAGTCAAAGGATATTTGTAAGTTGTGAAGGTTTCTGCAAGCTCCCATAAGTCAGTTTCAGTCTTGGGTTTTTGGGGTTTTTTTTCTCTCCTTATGTATTGGATTGTTAAATTCTGGTTTGTGTTTTTTCTATAAAGCAGAGAAAATGGGATTAAGGACACTTCCTGCTAGATTTCAAAATGGAATTTTGCTCATTTTTGGCTACTAGGAGATAATTTGCTAATTTTGCAAATGAGATTTTTTGTTACTACAATGGCTGCCACCTTACTTTGTTGGAGAATAAATTTCTTACTTCAAAAAAATAAAGATGAGGAGAATTAAGTACTATTATTTTCAATATTTGTTGGAAGCTGTTTTTTTTTTTTTTTTTAATGGAATTACTTTGGAATTTTGGATGATATATATTGCATTTTCTATCTGGAAAAGACCAATTAAGTAGTGTACATTAAAGCTGTTATTTTGAAATGATGATGATAATTCCTGAAGACACTTTGAAGGATTGTGGGATTTAAGTTCCTATCAATAGCTTCAAATCATTGTACAGGCTTTGTTTTTATTTGACTTTTCTTTATTTTTTAGGAAAGAAAGAAGGTTCATATGTAAACAGGATGAAAAAAATGTTATTTGTTTTGTTTGAATGGGAAAACTAATCGCTCTCAAATTATTTGATTAAAAGAAATATTTTTAAAAAATCAGGTCTGGCAGGCAAACTTCGCTGCCTAAAGACACATTGAAGTTCTCTGCTCTGTGGTGCTTATGTGGCAATTTAAGAACCTCATTTGTCATGTGTTATTTGGTGATACTGTTTCATGCCAGCTTAGGATCTCTCCACTTTTATTTTTTTGTAATTGGTGTGTCCATGGAAGATTCTTACATCATCCCAATTACAGAACTAATTACATAATTGGGGTGAAAATCAGAGATCTTCTAGTACATCAATGAATTGAAAATGTAGCATTTTTTTTTCATTTCAAAGAAATGAGGCAAAAAAACCCAAACAAACACAACACTCTCCATACATTAAAGGATCAGATACTGACTATCAGTTATTAAATCATAGGACTATTGTCTCAAGAAGCAACCTTCAGTTTGGTTAAAGAAGTATGCATCTATCCAGTGACAGCCAATGAACAGGAATACTGACTTTTGTCTCCACAATGGGAAATGAACCTAAAAATGTACAGTCAGCCCACATGCATAAGGAACACTTCCCATAAGGTAATTTCTGATAAGTGCTTCTAAATCCAGCTAAATGGGGACATGTATTTTCCATTATCAACATTATTTTTCATTATTAGTTCTTGAACTAATTTTATCTCTGGTCTTTTGATCATGCCACTAGACTAGAAGACATACATTATATTTTGTGATGCATGTTCAGTTCTGAGCTTTATATCAACATGCTTGTGATTTGGGAGCAGAAGCTGCTGGACTTTTTGTTGCAGGAGAAGATAGCTAAGTTTAACCAGGCCATCTGTTGTACTCTAATTATTGTGGTTTCTAATAAACTTAATAACCTCATGTTAGTGTTAGGTCCACATGCTTTTTTTTTTCATTTTTACTTTTATAATTACAATTTTGAGTCTTATTTGACTACAGAAATATTGTATTTCATGCATTATCTTGCTATATGTTGTCATAGACAACTATGTTCTGAGTGACTATAAAGGCTTTAGGGCAGATCATCTGCTGGTGTGGCACAGCTATAAAGCCTTCTCACATGGGACACTTAAACCATAGTAACCATCTCTATGTAAAACTTAAAATATTCTGAGCAGTTGCATGGTAATATTTACAGATCTCGAAGTGTAATGTGAGACTGTGCAGGACTGCTCTGGAGCCAGCTCAAGACTCTTATGCTGTGCAGGGGCTGGGAACTGATAATCAGCTGATTGTTGGTACTTGCCCTGGACTGCACTGAACCTGGTTCAAGACTCCAGAGTGGTGCCAGGCCTGGAACTGATAACCAGTGAGCAGCACTGTTGTTACCTCCTTGGAGCAGTTGGCTGATAACTGGACAAATATTACTTCATATGAGCTAAAAATACTTCTCCCCCAAAGAGTCCTATCTTTGCTATGATACGATCACAATAAGTATATGATCTTGATTAGCATGTGTTTTACTGCTTAAATGAGCAGATGTTTGCATCTGAAGTGCAGTTAACACGTCATAATAAGTATAATGTGCAACAAGGCCTATTGTCTGTGCAGACCCAGCTGAACAACAGACCCTGTCTTTTATTTAATTAAACACATCACAACGTAGAAAGGCTTGATTTTTTTTCTTTTTCTTTTTTTCTCCTGTCTGTCTTGATCTCATATCATAAATTTATAAGCACCATAGGATTAGTTGGGTACTTCTGTAATGTAGCTAGGTGGGCATTTCTCAAGGGACTAATCCTGCAGGTACAAAAAAGACTATCCTGGCCCACATAAAGTGGGGCAAAAAAGCAAAGAAAACCTCTTGTCTGAGCATGGAAATCCAGGAGAGCCTTGTGAGGAAAAAAGAGGCCTATAGGCTGTGGAAGCAGGGACAGTCACCAAGGAGGAGTTCACCTGCTTGGCTTGAGCCTGCAGGGAAGCAGTGAGGAGAGCCAAAGCAGAGATGGAGCTTAGGCTGGCAACAAAAGTAAAAAATAACAAAGTCATTTTTTTTTTAAGTACATAGGCAGCAAAAAGAAGGTGCAGGATAACGTAGGACCACTTCAGGATGAACAAGGACAACTGGTAATGGATAGGATGGCTAAAGCAGAGATTCTAAATGAATTCTTTGCATCTGTGTTCCTGGACACAAATACAAATACGCATCCCATTAGGACTTCCAACAAGCCCAGAATAGATACCAACCCACCAGTGGTTCATGCAGACCTAGTAATGGGGCATCTGGAAGGGCTGAAAATATTTATGTCAACAGGCCCTGATAATCTTCACCCTAGGGTACTTAAGGAATTAGCTGGAGACATAGCAGACCTGATGGCACAACTGTTCAAGCACTCATGGTGCTCAGGACAAGTCCCAGAGGATTGGAAAAGGGCCAATGTAGTCCCTATTTTCAAGAAGGGGAGGAAGGAGGAACCAGGTAACTATAGGCTGGTTAGCCTCACCTGTATTCTTGGCAAGACCTTTGAGAAAATAGTTAAAGATCACATTTGTGGGGGACCAGCAAGTAAAGTAATACTAAGGGGCAATCAGCATGGGTTCATAGCAGGCAGATCCTGCCTGACCAACCTAGTTTCATTTTACAACTGAGTCACAAAATGCTTGGATGAGGGAACAGAGGTAGATGTTGTTTATCTAGACTTTAAAAAGGCCTTTGACACAGTGTCACACCCAATTCTTATAAATAAACAAAAAAACTGCAATGTAGATTACTACGCAGTCCGGTGGGTGGAAAATTGGTTTATGGGACGCACCTAGAGAATGGTGGTAGACGGGTCGGTTTCTACCTGGAGAAATGTAGGCAGTGGAGTCCCCCAAGGCTCTGTCCCGGGACTGGTACTATTCAATATTTTCATTAGTGACTTGGATGAGGAAGTAGTAAGCACCCTGTCCAAGTTTGCTGGTGACACAAAACTATGGGGGGAGGTAAAAACTAGAGGGCAGGGAGCCAATCCAAGCAGATTTGGACAGGCTGGGGAGGTAGGTAGAACAGAATAGGATGAGGTTTAACAAGGATAAATGTCATGTGTTGCACCTGAGGAGGAAGAATCATCAGCATTCCTATAGTCTGGGAGGGACCATTCCAAGCAGCACAACTGCAGAAAGGAACCTCAGAGTCATAATCCACTCAAATTAACATGAGTCACCAGCGTGATGAGGTAATAAGTAAAGCTAACTTCACTCTTTCTTGCATAAGTAGGTGCTTCAAAAACAGGTCTAGGGAGGTGATACTTCCTCCCTATGTGACATTGGTCAGGCTGCAGCTGGAGTACTATGTCTAGTTTTGGTCACCGCACTTCAGGAGGGATGTAGATAACCTGGAAGGGGTTCAGAAGATTGCCACCCATCTAGTTAAAGGCCTACAGAAAAACCCTATGTGAACCGATTGGGAGACCCGAACCACTTTAGCCTCCACCTCTTGTGGCCGCCTACAAACTCATCGGGGGGGTCAGCAGGAAGCGGGGGATACGATGTTTACCAGGGCGACAGTCGAGGTAACTAGAAACAATGAACACAAGTTAAAAGAGAGTAAATTCAGGCTGGACATCAGGAAAAAGTTCTTTACAGTGAGGGTCACCAAAATATGGAATAGGCTTCCAAGGGAGGTGGTGATGTTGCCTTCCTTGAAAATATTCAAAAGGAGATTGGACAGACACTTGGCTGGAGTAATCTGACCCCAGCGCTCTTTCCTGCCCAGGGTAGGGGGTCAGACTCGATGATCTAATAGGTCCCTTCTGACCCTAATAACTATGAACATATGGAACTATGAAATACAGTAAAAAGGAAGAGTTTGAAAACTCTGGCTGAAATAAAAACAATGCAAATTGACTTCAACAAGATTTGCAACCACTTTCATTTGCTTTTCAAGTTCCTGTTGGTTTTTTTTTTGTTTGTTTGTTTAAAAAAAAAAGTTTGTTCACAAAATATTTGCAGATAGAAAGAAAAAGCTTTTGACACCTTGGCCTTTATGTAGGGTTGTTCTTCTGACCAACTTGTAAATTATTTCTAACTGTGGCAGTAATTCATTCAGGGATAATTGTCATGTCTCTTGGCAAAGAATACAACAAAACCCACAAATTCTGATTAGCAGGTACTGGAAATAAAATTCACAATGGCTAGTTAGCCTGCAATCTGTGAGGCAATATATTTATTTGCATGAACTACTTATTTAGTGATTCCAATAAAATTAAAAAAAAAATCAATAGTTGGCAGCTAGCTAGTGAATAGAAATGGTGCTATAATTACAATTACAATTTTCACTGTGACTGCTTATTCCAGCTGTAGCTTTTAAGCTATACATGTTACCTCATTCAGCATCTTTTGTATTTGAACAATAATAATAATATGCTTTGAAAAGCTCCTAGGAGCCATGTTATGATGCATTTTGCTGAATCTATCAGGAATACTACTTTAAAAATTCTGTATTATCACAATGAACAATTTAAACTTTGTGACTGAAAATTTATGAGAAATTCTCTGCTGATCTCAGTATTAACCCACTAACTATAGTTGGGCTTCCAGTCAGTGAAATAACTTGACCCCTACTGACTAAGTCAGTAGAAAGAAACTTATCTTTCCATCTGTGGTTTTTCTTCAGCAAATCTTTCCAGGGTTTTTCAGGTAAACTCCATTTGTATATCCTCTCCTTGGCTAGTCTTCCAATGTTAACAGAAATGTATCTGGGACATTTCTTTTAAAAAGATGTCTGTCTTCAATCTATTGTATGTATGTGTTCATGAACTTCCCTATCTCTTGCATAAAATGTTAGTGCACTGTTGTCTTTACTACCTATCATAGATGGGAAATGAGCAAACGAGATGGGATCATAATCTGTCTGTACCTCTGTATCAGTCAGTGAGTTGCCCTTGTTTGCATACAATTTGTAATGGGTAGAGGTGCTATTCTTTGAATCAATAGAGACATTATGCTTCACCAACCCTTAAACACGCAACAGATTCTGAGAATTTCAAGAAGTAAGATGGAGTTAAGGATCTAGTTCCATTGAATTCCTATGGAGTTTAATGCCTAACACCTGGAAGCTGTAGGCCTTTTGGAACAAATGCTTCTGTTAGGGTCTGAGTAACTAGCCAAATATTCCATATATTTAGTGCTAATTGTCAAATAGGATGTATTTAATTACAAAAATATTCTGCTGTAACTTCAACAGTTCCACGAAATAAAACTAGCTTGCTTTGTTAGTGGAAACCTATTCTTAATTTCTGAGGCCATAAACAACATGCAGCTTGACTGCCATAACATCAAAAAGAGATATGTATATAGTTAGGGAACAGTAGTGCTTTAGATTTTTTAATTCTATCAATATACAGAAATGGGATATGATTTTCTCATAAATAATCTTTTTTCAGTTAGCAAAAAGGGTACGGTTTAGGGATGGAAGTGAATAGGGATTGGTGGATCCAGTTTCTTCCTATCTGCCACTTTTTACATTACTTTTGCACTTATGGCATCATTTGAAAAGTCACTTAAGAATCTGCAACTTCTAACAGGTATGTCACTTTAACAGACTAGAAAGCATATTTAAAGAGACAGTTTTATTAGCTGTTATTCTGCCTTAACACTTCAGCATTGGTGAGTAGCCTTATCCTCTTCATTAATCAAATCCTGTGGTACCTGTGTTGTCTGCAATGGAAACTGACAGATAAATGCCCACCCAAGAAGTTGATTTTGATTATGCCAGGCAAGTGAGCTCTCTTTATTTAGTGATCAAGTCATTGGTTATTTCTTGAAGAAAGACACATACTAGCTAGATATAGAACTGGCATGGCAAGTTACTCCCAAGAGAAGTCTGGTGCCTGACTGCTCCTGTCTAGCAGCAAATCATTATAGATAATGGTGATGAAAAGGTGAGAGAACCTGAAATGTCAATACAAAAATATAAAGGCATTAAAGCAGATTTTTGTAGTAATCGAGCCGTACCAGAATTTTAGTCCTTGTATTAGCAGTGTTATTTCTATACAGATGAAAACCAGATCAGAATTTAGAATGCAAACGGGAAAATTAGAGTTGCTAGGAGTAAACAGATCACTAACATGTTTGTACCATATTACATAAGGGCAATGAATAATTTCTTTTTGCAGCTTGTTTGTTCCCAAATGTCCAGAGCACGCTGATGGGTTTTGCATGAAAGATCATGATGTGATGCTAATGAGTTTACACCTTTTAAGAAATAAGGCAAACATATATCTAAAAACCAGCTTCAGCTATCACTTACCATCTACATTGAAAGCAATGGAATTGCCTCATCAATTTGCAGTGCTAACTTAATTTAAATTCCCTAGATAGAAGAGATGTTGTTAGATTACATACAATTTATGGAACTAGCTGCTTAAGTAGGATTTCTTTATGAAATGACATAAAATGTCATGGTTAAGTTTTATCCTAAATGGCAACTCTAATGTATATATGCATTGTCCTTTTACGTGAAGGTCAGTGTTATTTTCCAGAATCTGAATAATACCCAGTACCCCTGAAGAGAATCCAAATAAACAAGCTACTCAATTTTCTATGTTATTTCTTAAATTATTGTTACTGAAGGTGGACAAAAGTCAAATTTTGTAAGTGGGAAGTGCTCCAGGCTCCACTTCTAATGGCTGGCCAACCCACAAGCATATTGAATTTGAAAGTGTGTGTGAGAATGTTGTAGTTGTTGTTTCTGTTAAGAGAATATTCGTGTTTAAAGAGGCAATGGTCAGACAGACTATCAACCAACCCTGATCTAGTTATGAGTGTCAGCTATCAATTGCTCGATCCACAGTAAAAATTATTAGGTTTTGAAATGGGCCTACTTCTGTGTCTTTTGATTCTGTCAGCCAGCCCACACTGCCTTTAAAATATAGGCTTTGAATATTTGTGAATAATAAATAAGTGCCACATATTGTGTCTTACACAGTGGAAGAACATAAGGAGCTCTCTCCTCCCTTGCAAGAGAGAGAGAAATTAGTAGCTCTTTTGCCTGGAGGGGCAAAGGGTTGTGATCCTTTATACCTCTGAGGACAAATTTCAGCTCCCAAAGGAAACATGCAGTATATGCAATCATCCTGAATGGTAGGGAGCTTTGAAGGGTTGTTCCTCCCACCTTGGAGCAGGGCAACACTGTCTGACATAATTTGATAGTCATTATGGATTGAATTACAGTTCTGTGATATCTGAATTACGCATAGGGCCTCCAAATGTGGGAGTGTTTAAATGCCACCTGCAAGAAGCTGATTCTTTTATGCCTCATTCTTAAAGAACTAGCTATTAAAATGAATCAGGAAACCCAATTGTTTAAACTTAAAGTTTAACTCAGTGTATAAATGTTTCATTTCTAGTCCCATTTATTTAAAAATACAATCACTAATGAATAGGTAGCTGTGAAAGTGCTTCTTTCTGCATCATGCCTACTTGTTTTCTTCTTCATTAATTTAGCTATTCAATATTTTCCTTAATTAAATAGCTTTTCAAAGGGAGAAAAAGTTTTCACAAAAACTCTTTTCTTCTTCCAGGTAGTGATCCTGGAGGTCTCTTCTAAATACTATGTTGCTATGTTCAAGTGGGGAGAAAAGCATATTGCAGAGAAGGAAAATGGGGGGAGGGGGGAGGGGGAAGGGGTAGGGGAGAAAAGTTTTTAATGTCTGAAAATAAAACAGACAGTACTTAGCCAAAAACAAGTACTGAGGCTGACTCAATTCAATCTTCACAAGCTGGTCTTAGCTGCTTGGATTGAACCAATAAGCAAATGAACAGAGGTTCACTTTTGTTTAGCAAACTTTGCCTTGGTGTGGCCCAAGCCAAAAGCTGGGAGACACTAGAGCGCTCCTCCCTGCTTGGCTGGAGCAGACAGCTTGGGCCAAGGCTAGTCCACTCACTGTGCAAGGTGGGGTTTGTGGAGCAGGTACAAAGCATCAAGTGATGCTGGGGGACTGTGAGTTAACTTGAATATGGAGGGCATCTGGAACAGAGGTTTCATAAACCAATTTCATCTAAATCAGTTAAGTATGATACTACATCCATGCAGGTTTATCTTAAATTGGTTTTGGCATTTTGAAAGTGTTTTATGTACACTGAACTTCAGTTGTGTTACAAATTTGAACTGGCTTCTGATCCCTTATCCTGATTTATGTAATTTCTGTCCCTAGCCTTTTTGGTAATTTACACAGTTATGAGATAAATTGTTTTCCTTTACCTTTGATCTCCTCCCCCACATTATACTCACTAATGCATCTCCTTGGAACTGCTTACATTTCTGAACTCTTCATCAGCTACTAAGTACAACCATGTTGTTTTTCATTTCCCCTGCCTACTGCAAGAAAAACATATCTTCCTTTCCCCCTGAAGTGTCTTCAAGTCCCAAAGACCAGGATAGGGAACACATAGAACAGCACCTGTGACAAACTCATGGTCCAATAACCTACAAACAAAAAACCCATTCCCTTTCTTCCTGCCTCCCCACAAAAAAATCCAAATGGTATGAGCATCAGAATATATCCTTAAAAGCTATTTTGGATCATATTTAGAAGTTTCTAAAATGTTCTTACTCTTTGCGGCCATTGTAATTTTTCTAATGGTATTAAAGAAAGTCCAACATTACAAGTTTAAAGATAAAAGACATAATACCAATAATGATTTTAAAAACTCATTGAACTATTTCTTTAAGCCTTTTGTGTAAGATATATGAATTACTCCAAATTCTTATTAATCTATGTTGGGTTTTTTTTGTCACTCGGTGTGCATAAAATGCCATATTTTCTCACCTACCACTTGCCCTGAAATAAAATGCACACCCCTTTCTTTGGGAAGGAAGAATGAGGAAAAAAGAAAGAGATTTCAGTCATAGTTTAATTTTGATTGGCACTGTTTGGGCAAAAGCTACAGATTTTACTCAATCCCTGCCACTGCCAAAGTGGCAATGGCTTTTGGCTGCCAATTTGGCAGCAGCTGTGAAAGGGTTAAAAATAAATGTGAGCTGCAGCTGCACTTTGCCTCTCTCACTCTGTGGTTCAAAGAGGAGGACAGACTTGGCAATAATTATAATATCCTTATGCCTTAAATCTAGTACAGAAATAATCTTCCCTATTTAAAACATACATCTCTATTTTAGAGGGTGTATTTGTAGAGAAAAAGATTCATGTGGTATGTGGGGGAAAAAAATTAACGTGATTTTAGAAAATCTGCATCCTACAGCTTCATATTTCACTATGCTTTTTCCTGCAGTTATGATGAACACATACAATGTTTAGGAATAGGCTTCAGTCTGCAGCACAAGTGGAGAGGACATAGGATGCCCAGCATTAGACCACACAATAAAGTTAAACTTGAGAAAGAAGTTACATGAGTATTTGATTTCAGTGACACTTCAGTGGTCAGTTTCATTTTGGAGGAGGCCATTTGCTCAATACTTGCTCACTTTGGGCACACACATGTTTGCAGGACCTGATCTAGGATCACATGGCTTAAATTAAGCTTCATGATTATAGATTAGGTCCCCACTTGTGCACACATTCACCAGTACTGGGAGCTGCACTGGGAATATGAGCTAACTAAATTAGGGTGGGGTCAAGGCAGGTGAGATCAGGTGGGCCTAGTAGATTGGAGCAGGGGTTGGCAGGATCAGGGCCTGGTGATGCCATGGAGGAGGACGGTTGGTAGGGTTTTAGGGATGGTTGTTTTTCCAGGAATGGGAGGGTTAGAGGACTAAAAATAGCCTGGTCAGGATATGTTTGGGTTGGGGTGGGAAGGAAAACATGGCTCCAGGGCTGAGGTGAGCAGTGGTGATTTCCCAGTCCCAGGGCTTCACTTAGTTAAGTTGGGCATGGGTTAGCCTAATATATGTAGTGCACCTCCTTAGTTGAACTAAGTTAGATCAGGCTGGCTGTATTTTTTTGCTCAATCTATACTCCCCAAACATGTATACAATTTGGCACTTAGATTGACTTAACTAGAAGCAGGTCAATCTAAGTGTTAGGTCTGTGTTTACATCTGATACTATGAAAGGGTAACCAGCCAGGTTGGGAGTGCTTCTCATGTGTCTACTCCTTAGCACAGACTACATTTTGCTATAGAATAAAATACAGGGTAAATTATTTCATAGTAATTGTTGTGTATGTCTGCATCCTTTGTCTTGACAGTAACTTCTGTTTTAATTTGTATATGTATGTGTGTGTGTGTGTATATATATATATATATATATATATATATATATATAGTGTGTGTGTGTGTGTGTGCATATTCTGGGTTAGTTGCTTTTTTAACTTAAATTGTATCCTTTAATTTTTATTTAGTTTTCCTATCCAGTTTTGTATAATAAGCACACACAAACATACTGACTGACATTTGTACTCATTATAGGTGGGCTGAACAGATTTAAAAAATCAGGTAGAAGCAGCTGGTACAGTTGGTGTTCCCTTTCCAAGAAGCCTTATTGCCAAACTATCATATGAAGATATTTTTTAAATACTGCTGAGAACTGGCTCTGCTCACTGCCTTTCTGGGATGTTCTCCCAAAGTACCTTGGGAATGACATTATACCACTGTCACACCTGCATGCATATATGATGGATCCTTGTCCATTGATTTTCATTGTTTGTGCTGACTGTTGGTAAAGCAAACACAGAAATACAAATTAAGTTGGTCAGAGCTTTAAGTTCTACATAGATTTTTTTTTTTTAAAGGATCTGGTTTATGACCTCAGAATTAGTAGTTTGGTTTAGTTGAGGACTCTCAGCAACTCAGAAAGATTATGGGCACAATAACTGGTCTCATTAACTTCAACTATAGTTGAAAGTGCTCATCACCTCTGAGGATCAGATAATAATTATGTAAATGAAGTCACCTAAACTATTCACAGTTGTAGCCATATATCCATGAGTTATATGCCATATAACAGAACTCATTCATTTGTCTTTCCCCAACTGCCAAATAATATAGGCAATGAATGGTTCAAGCTGTATATTTCTGATGCATCCCTCTTATTATTTCTTATCTGCTTTTAAGATCAAAGATGAGAGTGGGTGCATCTACATGTTCAATTAAGGTGATGTAATAAACTCTAGCACAGTTTGCACCAGAGTAAACTGCTCTTAGGTGTGGCGTCTATATGTGCACCTGGGACAGCAGTGATTTGAGCTTAGGCAGAGCACGGCTGTGCTGGCAAGGGGCATAGTTGGTCAGCCCCAAGCTCTAGGTGGTGGTGTCAGGTGGCAGAGGGGCTGGCTGGGGCATGAGGGTCCTGACCCTGCAGAGCCATGTGGCTAGGCAGCAGGCAGGAGTCTGTCCCCAACCTGGCCACTATTTACACGTTACATCACAGTAAATTAATCCACTGTAGGATAGAACTGTCCCTGACAGCACTATCTCATGGTGTAGTTAATTAATTTACTGTGCCATAATACTAACACATGTGTAGAGTGTGACTCTTTACTAGATCATCAAGTCCAACTCCCTGCCCCAGGGGCAGGAAGTCAGCTAGGGCTGAGGGGGAGGAAAGGGGTAGCTAAATGACTGGAGGCAACAGGTGGCAGGCACAAGCACAGTGGGGGCCGGGGGGTGAGGGAAAAATGGGTGGGATCTGAATGCCTGCCCCTCACTCCATATCCACCTCCACCACTGTTTTGCTTTCTCTGCCACAGCAGTAGTGGGGGAGGGGGGAATTAAGATGACTCCAATAATTAGATTCTATACATGGAAAATTACCAGAAATGTAAGGGAGATCATCTTAAAATTGAAGTTGTTTTGGATTCAGATAAATATGGTACCACATAAATCAGTTATACAATATACACAATGTGCCATTCAGAAATCAACCACGTACAGACTTTCTGTAATCAAAACATGAAGGCTTTATTTTTTCAAAATGTCTGAAAAATAATGTAATTATATATATTTTTTAAAAAATACCATTCCCCTCAGTTTTCTGGGGTTTTTTGCTCATTTGTTTGGATTTGTTTTGTTTTTTTTCTTGAGCCAATATCATTTATTGGGGTTTGGACTTGATCTTTCAAGGCTCCTTACAGGCCTTAATTTCTATGATTCTATAAATAAATCTCTAAAATTTAATTTAGTAAAAATAAAAATGCCTACACAGAAATAGGTCATCAGGAAGTATGTCCCCTGTTTATATCAGGAATAATAGTGGATTAATGGATAAGTTGTTTGATGGCACCTTGCAATTTGCAGTTCATTAAACAAGCCATAAAACAATTCTCATTTTTAAGTGGACTTTTCAATATATCTGATCAAAAGCCAGGAAGACTTCTTTTGTGTTTGATGTCCAGACTTTAAAATACAGGAGCTTGAGTTCCATCAGCTGTGCCAACACTGCGAATCTTCATTTCTGTAAATGAAAATATTATATCCCTTTAATAGTTGTAGTAGTGCAACCATTTTAGAAAATAATCCAGAGAAAGTGCTGCTGGACCAGTTCACTTTGGCAACTAAATTTGGACTGGTTCCAGAGAAGCTCATCTTTTATTCAAGGAAAATTTGAAAAGGGATTTGAGTTGGCATAGTGTCTCATCTGGAGAATAATGAAAGCAAAAAATAAATAAAAATAAATACAACAATAAAGGCATGTCAAAACAACAAGCAACTCTAAAAAACTGCATAAAATTGACAAACAGAAAAGAAAATGAAATAAAAAATAATGGAGTAAGTAAAATAAAATCAAGTAGGAAATTGCATGTCAGGAAAAGAAGTACAATGGGAAGAAGAAACAGAAGAAATCATGTGGAGGGAACAAATAAAGCACAACAATATTGAAAATTGATTTAAAGCTGAAAAACTATGATCGGTTAGTTTTTCTCCTCTCCCTCAAAGAATTTAAAAGAGAATTATGGAAAGTCTGAGGTTTCAGTTAAAATATTGTGCATTCTAAAACCAGTAGTTCAGGATAGTTCAGCAATGTATAAGCTCTCTTTACCAGAATATGAAAGAAAAAAAATGGTATTTCTGTCCTTCATTAAATTATGGCAGTTAAAAACTGAATAACTGAAAATATCTAGGCTAATTCCAGGAGTTGTGCTGTATGTAAAAGAGCTATACAATTGCTCAGAGCTCCAGTATGAAACTGGAGATAGACCTGTTGAATGTCTCTGGGTTAAGGTCATAGGGGAGAGCATCATGGGTGATGCCATGGTGGATATCTGCTATAAACCAGCAGGTCAGGAGGATGAGGTAAATGAGGCTTTCTTCAGACAACTAGCAGAAGTTTCCAGATCATGAGCTTGGGTTCACATGGAGGACTTCAATCACCATGACATTAGGCCTGTGCAAAGCGGTTAGTATTTGCTTCACATTTGGATTCGGCCAATTTGGGGGAGTGTGATTTGATTTGGTGATTCAAATCACAGTCCCAAATCAATTTGGCTGATTCTCTGAATCACCCACATCAGGCCCATCCCCCACCCGCTCTCCCAGCCTGACAATGGCCACCCTGCTTGCCCCAGCTCCCGGCACTTTGGAAAAAAAAAGCCCTGACTCAGTGATCCTGCCAGCACGGGGTGATCCCTGCTGACCTCCATTGCCCCACATCACATGGGGGGCTCCGCACAAGTCCCCTGAAGCCCCAAAGCTGCAGTAGGAACGATGAGTCCCAGGGTTTTTCTTGTTTTTGTTTCTTTCTTAACGGGCTGGAGCTTGGCCAGGCAGGGCAGCCATGGGTCAGGCTGGCAGAACTGGGGGGCAGGGGGCTCATGCATAGCCCCCAATGCAGTGGGGATCAACAAGGATGCCCCCCCCCACCCAGCACCACCCAGTGAGTGGGGCTTTTTTTTTTAAACTCTTGGACCTGGGGCGAGTGGGACAGCCGTACAGGAGGCTGGGGAGTGGGTGGGGCTTAGTGGGGCTGGGGGAACAGGCAGGGGATGGGGCCTGGCAGGGGCCCTCCTCCCCTGCCCCCTACTTATCTGCTCCAAGTCCAGCTGCATCTCCCTGCTGCAGCCACTAGGGACTGTCCGAATCATTGAAGCTCTCTGAATCTTTTCCAAAGACTTGGAGGGCTTCAAATCAATTCAGACCTTTTAATTGGTCCCTTGATTCGATTCAGATTCAGAGATTTGGCTGCTGAATCTCCTTCAAATTGAATCAGCACCTGAAGCTTCACAAAGCCCTACCTAACATCTGCTGGGAGGGCAATACAGCAGTGCACAGGCAAGCTAGGAAGTTTTTTGGAAAGCATTGGGACAATTTCCTGGTGCAAGTATTGGAAAAATTAACAAGGGGCTATGCTGTTCTTTACCTGTTGCTCACAGGTAGGGAAGAATTGGTGGGTGATATAGAAGAGAGTGGCAATTTGGGTAGCAGTGTCCATAAAATAATTGAGTTCAGGATCCTGACAAAAGAAAGAAAGGAGAGCAGCAGAATATAGACCCTGGATTTTAGGAAATTAGACTTTGACTCCCTCAGGGAACTGATGGGCAGGATCCCTGGGAGGTCTGTCTGAGGTGGGTAGGAGTCCAGGAGAGATGGTTGTATTTTAAAGAAACTTTAGTGCAGGCACAGGAACAAACCATTCTGAGGTGTTTGAAGAATAGTAAATATGAGAGACAACCAGTTTGGCTTAGCAGCAAACTCTTCATTGAGTTTAAACACAAAAAGGAAGCTAACAAGAAGTGGAGTCTTGAACAGATGACTACTAGGGAGGAGTATTAGAATATTGCTTGGGCATGTATGGATAAAATCAGGAAGGCACAATTGGACTTGCAGCTAGCAAGGGACAGAGAAGGGTAACAAGAAGGGTTTCTACAAGTATGTTAGCAACAAAGGGAAGGTCACGGAAAGTGTGGGTCCCTTACTGAATGAGGTAGGCCAACCTAGGGACAGATGAGGAGGAAAAGGCTGAAGTACTCAATGTCTTTTTACCTTGGTCTTCACAGGCAAAGTCAGTTCCCAGTCTACTGCACTTGGCAGCACAGTTTGGGGAGAAGGGCCTACAGACCAAGCCCTACGAGGAGAGACAAGAGAAACTGGATCTTTTTAGCCTCCGCAAGAGAAGGTTGAGAGGCGACCTTGTGGCCACCTGTAAGTTCATCACGGGGGCACAGAAGGGAATTGGTGAGTATTTATTCACCAAGGTGCCCCCGGGGGTTACAAGAAATAATGGCCACAAGCTAGCAGAGAGCAGATTTAGATTGGACATTAGGAAGAACTTCTTCACAGTTCGAGTGGCCAGGGTCTGGAATGGGCTCCCAAGGGAGGTGGTGCTCTCCCCTACCCTGGGGGTCTTCAAGAGGAGGTTAGATGAGCATCTAGCTGGGGTCATCTAGACCCAGCGCTCTTTCCTGCTTATGCAGGGGGTCGGACTCGATGATCTATTGAGGTCCCTTCCGACCCTAACATCTATGAATCTATGAATCTAAGGTGAACGTCCCTCAGTGGTGAAAGAACAAGTTAGGGACTATTTAGAAAAGTTGGACATGTACAAGTCCATGGGGATGAATGCAATGCATCTAAGGGTGCTAAGGGAGTGGGTGGATGTGATTACAAAGCCACTGGCCATTATTTTTGAAAACTCATGGAGATCAGGGGAGGTCCTGAAAACTTAGAAAAAGCCAAATATAGTGCTCATGTTTAAGAAAGGGAAGAAGAAGGATCCAGGGAAATACAAACCAGACAGCCTCACTTTAGTCTCTGGAAAAATCATGAAGCAGGTCCTCAAGGAATCCATTTATAAACACTTGGAGGAGAAGAAAGTGATTAGGAACAGCATGGGTTCACCAAGGTCAAGTCATACCTAGCTAACCTGACCGACCTCTTTGATTAGATAACTTGCTCTGTGGATGTAGGGAAAGCAGTGGATGAGATACCTTGACTTTAGCAAGGCTTTAGCAAGGCTTTTTCTGTCTTTCACAGCATTCTTGTAAACAAGCTAAGGAAATAGGGGTTAGGTGAATGGACTTTTAGGTGGATAGAGAGTTTGCTGGATCGTTGAGCTCAGTCGGTAGTGATCAATGACTCAATGTTTAGTTGGCAGCCGGAATAAAGTGGAGCACTCCAGGGGTCAATCCAAGGGCCGGTTTTGTTAAAATCTTCAACGATCTGGAAGATGCAATGGATTTCACCCTAATCAAATTTGTGGATGACACCAAGCTGCAGAGTGCAGTAGATACGCTGGATGGTAGAGTTAGGATTCAGAGTGACCTAGACAATCTGGAGGATTGGGCCAAAAGAAATCTCCTAAGGCTCAATAAGGACAAGTGCAAAGCCCAGCACTTAGGATAGAAGAATCCCCTACACTAATACAAGCTTGGGACTAAGTGGCGAAGCAGCAGCTTTGTGGCAAAGGAGCTAGGGGTTCCAGTGGACAATAAGCTGGGTATGTGTCAACAGTGTACCATTGTTGTCAAGTGGGTTAACAGCCTACTGGGCTGCATTAGTAAGAGCATTGTCAACAAATGAGAGAAGTAATTATTCCCCTATATTCAGCACTGGTTAGTCCACATCTGGAGTACTGTGTCCAGTTTTGGGCTCCCCACTACAGAAAGGATGTGGATAAGTTGGAGAGAGTCCAGCAGAAGGCAATGAAGATGGTTAGTGAGTTGTAGCACATGACTTATATGGAGAAGCTAAGGGAATTGGTCTCATTTAGTCTGCCAAAGAGAAGACTAAGGGGGGATTTGATAGCAGCATTTAACTACCTGAAGGTTGGTTCCAAAGAGGACATACCTAGGCTATTCCCAGTGGTAGTATATGACAGAACAAGGAGAAATGATCTCAAGTTGCAGCAAGGGAACTTTACATTGGATATGAGGAAAAACTTTCTCACTAGAAGGATGTTAAGGCACTGTAATGGGTTACCTAGAGATGTGGTGGATCTTCCTCCTTGGGAGTTCTTAAGGGCTGACTTGACAAACCATGGCTAGAATGATTTAGTTGGGGATAGTCCTGCTTTGAGCAGGGGGTTGGACTAGATGACCTCCTGAGGTCCCTTCCAACCCTAATTTTTGCATGATTATATGATTCTACTGACTTCAGTGACTGTAGGAGCAACCTGTATAAAAGTATGACAAGATGGCTTAGATTCAGAATATAGTTCTGGAGCCTGATTCTTCATGGACGTGTTATAACTGGTCAGGCTGGCCTAGTGATATATTTCATAGTCATGGGTCAATATCAGCAGCTTCTGGTCCATACTTTTTCTCCCAAAAGAACCAGAAAAATCTGCATATTCCTTTGTCCTATTTGACCTCCTGCACCAAACATTGGATTTGTTCAGGAATCCTAGTACTGTTGGAGCAGCAGTGGCTCTGCAGCTGGCATTGCAAAACTGAATCTGCAGTAACTTCAATAAGAACTACTAGCAAATTTAAATCCTCATCCCTTTTTCACCTCTTAGTTTTGCTGTTGTTGTATCCAGACATCATCTCTTTTTTTTTTTAATTATCTTCATGAGAAAATTGAGGACCACCCCTTTATTCCAATCTTGGACCATGACCTTGTTGCACAAATACATATTTGAACCCAGGGGGAAGCATCCAGATGCCAGAACTGGACCTAGATGCACTCCCTGCCACTGGGAGTACCCACTTGCCACCTCTGCTAGCCAGTGAGCCAGGGGAAATAACCCAGGCCTTCCTGGGCCTAGAGGGGGCCAAATCTGAGGAACATACAGGCTCCAACCTGAAGACTACCCAGAGGAAGCTGGGCACGGCTCCAGTAGCCTGTCCAGGGTCAGACCCACTCACTGGAACTGAGCCACCCAGACCAGAGCAGTGGAGCCAGTCATCCTGTGCAAAACAGAAGCTGACAATGATAAAGATCAGATGGGGATGGGATAGGGAGGCCTGGTGGGTCCTGAGAGCACTTGACAAGGGTGCATCCTGGAGTGACAGCCCACAATGCTCCTGGCCCCTGGCAGTCCAACCATGCACCAGAAGTGTTCTGTTGGGGTTCAGCTACCTTATCTGGCCTCAAGCAAGCCCAGAGGGGAATATGCAGAGTCCCTGGGACACCTGGCCAAGGGGCCATAAGGAAAAGCCATGCACAAGCACCCATGTCATGAGTTTTTTGTCCATCAGCAGCTAGAGGTGCAGGGCTCCAGAGCCCCCCTGCACTAATCTCCTTGACAGCTGGCAGGCTTCATAGATGCAGTGGGTGCTACCATCCCTGCAGCTTTCACCCTGCTGCACCTTAACACATGCACAGTGTCACCCATGTCATGAGTTTTGCTTGTCTGCAGCTTCAGGTGCAGTTTTCCCCAAACCCTTGCACTTATATCCTTGAAACCTGGCAGGCTTCATGGCCTGAGAAGGGGCCACCACTCCTGCAGTTTTCAGCCCACTGCACCTTAACACACACAGGGTCATCTATGTCACGAGTTTTGCCTGTCATCAGCTTAAGGTGCAGTTCCCCCCAAACCACTGGACCAATCTTCTTGAAACTCAGCAGACTTTGTGGCCTCACCAGGGGCTACCACTCTGGAAGTTTTCACCCCCCTGTGTTATAACACATAGACATGACATGAGTTTTGCTTTCAAGAATTTGCTGTGCAGGTCCTCCCGAACTCCTGTGCTGATCTTCTTGAAAATTGTCCGGCTCCATGCTCCCAGAAGAGGATGCCACCCTGAGAAATTTCATCCAAATCAGACAACAAACAACAAAATTATAGATATTTAATTGATTCCCCATTATACCCTACGGCCAGATCTCCAAAGCGGCTCTGAAGCTTTTCTGAAGTTTTTCAGAAGCTCCGAACCACTTCAGAAAGCCTAAAAAAGCCAGGGCTTCAATCTGGACATGCTGCTTCAGATGCTGAATCATCCAAAGCTTCTCCAGATCCAAAGCAGGGTCCAAAGCCTCATACAGCCCTATTTATTATTGCTCTGAGTTGACTTTCTCCTCCTGCATGTGAAAGGAGAATGGACAAGGAATGAGGGATTTTAACTAAGACCACGTAAACAGAAAGAAAACATGATCAAAAGAATAAGCAATCAGTGAATCTGGGATCCTCTGAAAAATATTGGGAAGACCCTAAAAGGACTGCCTGGAAGAGTGAGGGAAATAAGACAGTCTTACGTGCAGATGCTATTTTCCCTAGTTCTGTGCAATTCTTAGGCTTCCTTTATGAGTGAAATGTTTCTGTGTTCAGATGTGTCTTTGCAGAATCCACATTTTATATGTTTTAAAAGTCACCTAGGCCCTCAAAAAAAAAAACAGTAAACCACAAAATATACAACTGCAGTGGAACGCCAGAAGAGTGTTACAACTACTTGTAAGTCTTGGTTAGTATCAGGACCTAGGCAATTCATTTATGGGTTTTCCATTGCCCAGACAGGTTTCAGAAATGTGCTCTGCACTGAGTACATCCCTAAAGATGAAGAGGTATAAAAACTGATTAAGGTCTGTCCTGCCCAAGCTCATCAAGAATATATGAGATCTAAGATTTTGTTCTGGTATAGAATATTGTGACAGGCCCTCACCCTGCCACCTGGGTGTAGGGAGGACCACTCCCTGAGCCTACTTGCCCACCACAGCATTAGGTGTTATCTGTACCTCTGTGACGTTGCTCAGTGGTTCTTACCAGCTCAGGAACACCCTCCTTGGTGAATTTTCTGGGGGGCTTCTCTTACCCCACACCCCATCTCTCTCCACATGGGTGTTGTAGATCCCAGGCTGCCTTGATGTTATCACAGGCCATTTGATGCACCAGTGGGATGAAGCACCAGTGTCACAGGAGCTTCCTGTAGTCTGTCACACTTTGAGGAAAAATGCTAATACCAGAAAAGTACAACGTAACTCAACGTAGCTCAGACTGAGTGGTGGGCAGGGCACCATTGCCTCCTTGCTGAGCTGCTCACTTTAGAGTGCAAAGGTTTAAAGTTCTGCTTCCTCAACCCTTCATTCCCCTTTTTCTACTAGGCCAATATTTTCTCTGAAGCCCTGAACTGATCTCCTTGACAGCAGGCAGGCATTATGGCTGCAGCAGGGGCTACCATGCCTGCAGCTTTCACCCCGCTGCACCTTAACACAAACAGTGTCACCCATGTCACGAGTTTTGCCTCTCAGCAGCTTGAGATGCAGTTCCCCCAAACCTCTGCACCAATCTTCTTGAAACTTGGAAGGCTTTGTGGTCTCACCAGGGGCTACCACTCCTGAAGTTTTCATCCCCCTGTGGTGTAACACATGCACGTGACATGAGTTTTGCTTTCAAGAATTTGGGGTGCAGTTTCCCCCAAACCTCTGCACCAATCTTCTTGAAATATGGCAGTCTTCATGCTCTCAGTAGAGGCTACCATTCCTGCAAATATCATCCAAATCAGAAAAAAACCCCAAATCTATAGATATTTCATTGATTCCCCATTATACCCTATGGCCAGATCTCCGAGGCGGCTCTGAAGTTTCAGAGCCGCTTCGGCCACATTGAAGTGGAAACCTGGTCTGGAGCTCCAGATTAGATCACTGGCATCCAAAGCAGCTGGATCAAATAGCTGCCTACTTGCACAGGCCTAATAATAAATAAGCCAAAAATTATTTTAAAAGGTCTCATTGTCATGTTTAGGACAACATTATTCAGGTATTGATGGTCTTTAACAACTGTCCCATTCAAGACAGTCACCCATGTGCCTCTATGTGGATAACAATACAAACAGTTTATAAAATAAGATTAGAATTCCTCAGTTCAGTTAGGCAGACTCCCAAACCATCATGGAATCTTTCTGGGATACTCAGTTGAAGACTTTTAAACTCTATTGATTTAAAATTAAGTTTAAAATTTGAGATTTTTCCCAAACTAGGATGGTAGACTGGTTTAACTGAAGAGGCTGTGCCTTTCAGTTCATCTCTCTCATTTTTCTAGAGAAGGCAATCTATATATAAACAACCTTATTAATGATAACATACACATTATTCCCATGACAGAGGAATCTTTCTGCTCTCCCTCCAAATCATCTTTGGGACCAATGCAGTAATCATATTTACTATATGAAAATAGCCATTTGATGTGCTGGGAGCAAGGGTGAAAATTGATTTAGGATGGCATTTCATCTGAGCTATTATGGCTGCTGACATTACTCCCTCCTTCTCCCATCTCAGAAGTGTATTATGCTGTGATGTAGAGAAGGACTGTAGTTCCCTTTATGAGATTAAGCCCTTTTACAATTAAGATGGCTATCATTTCTGGTATTACCATTGTTTGCAGTGGGCACAAAAGCTGAATTGAATGAATTTTAAATTACCTGGATTCCTTTGAGATAGTCCCAGTGGACCAAGTTTTGTATTTTTTTTTTTATTTATAATATGGTAATACTTAACCGTGTTGCAATCAAAATGTAAGGCCCCATTGTGCTAGAAGCTGTATATACACTTAATAAAAATGGTCACTGCCTCAGAGAGTTTACAATCTGTGTAAGGTTTAAAATCTAAATAGGTAGAAGCCTCCTTCCTGTAGTTGCTGAAGAAAATTGCTGTTTAGAGTTCATTAGTTCCATTCTTTATTCTAGGTTCCACCCAGTTCTATTTTGTAACTTTTTTTTTAAACTTAGTCTAAATTCTATATGGATTAGTTACATATTCCAGTTAAGTTTTATAATTATTACATTGCAATCCTTGTTTATTTCAAAAGAGGGAAATGTCCACCACACTATGACAAAGATGCCGATGAATGCTGTTCATTCCTATATTGATTATGGGTAGTATCACCTACACTAAAATATAAACAGCACACTACTGAGCATTACTTCTTGGACAGAATGTCAGAACAGACCCCAGAAGACAGCTCAGGTAATTGCTTTCTGCCCTCAGGGTTCCCTCACATGAGACTCTATAAGGTTCCTCAATTTACATATGGAGCAATTGAGAGCCTTAGGACGGAAGCATGGGTTAAAATATTTTCAATGTATTGATGCCCTGTAGTGGTCTCTTTTTCACTGAATCTGAACTAGAAGGTGTAATGGATTGTTTTTTCAGTAAGGACTAATAACAGGTGTAAATAAAGGCCAGCAAGCTGGATGAAGTTATTTCTAGAGAAGTCTACAGTAATTTTAGTAGACTGTAATGTGGTTAGTGATGTGTCTAAGTTTTCTTTCTTTTTCTAATTAAGACAGATTTGGAATACTTTGTAAACTGGGTGCAGTTGAGCCCCCTGTCTTTAACAATGCAAAATACAATATCATTTTTTAAAGAAAAGACAACATGCAGAATTCCAGACTGTTTTTGATGAACTGTTGATTCTGAAATGGAATGAGAGGGTCTATTATGAATAATTGTTAAATTTGACACAGTGGCAAAAACGAATGATGTGATACTTCAACACATAAAGAGAAAGTATATTAGGGAAGAGGACAGTATCTCTGCATTATTTTATACATAGTGAGACAAATGTCAAAAACTGGGACAGCATGTTGTGTCACCTTGTAGCTAGCAAATGTGTTCATAGCAGTACAAAATGGATAGCAAGTAGATGCAGACCAAGGCCATGCACAGACTTTCAGTTTCTCCTGGGAAAGTCATTGCTCTCAGGCTGTAAACAGTATGAGTCTTGTCCTGGTCGTGACATGGTTACACATGTATAGTAGGGCTTTGCTAAGCTTTGATCCCTGATTCAATTTGGCCCAATTTGGTAGCCAAATCTCCAAATCTGAATCAAATCAAGAGACCCTTTAATCTCTCCAAATCAAATCAGAACCCTCCAAGTGGATTCACAGAGATTCGGAAGGATTCGATGATTCAGTTACAGACACAGCTTTAAATGTTTTTTCTACGTACGTCAAGGTACCAGCTCGTGAATACTGTGATGGTGGGGCAGATGGATCATCCCACATTAGTATGGGGGGCTGCCCAGTGCGCTCACCAGCAGACCCAGAGTACTTCTGGTCCACTTCCGGGTTCACTGCTGAGTACACAGGGGGCCCCCACACACTCCTGTGGGACACTGCACTCCCCCAGCATCACAGCATTCATGAGCTGCACCTGGTACCTCGAGGTATGTAGAAAAAACATTTAAAGTTGTGGCTATATCCAAATCACTGATTCTCCAAATCAGCATTGAATCTTCAGATTTGTATTCAGTTGAATCGAATTGGGGACAGTGATCTGAATCAATGAATTGAATCACTGTCCCCAATTCAGGCTGAATCCGAATTGAATACAGCCCATTTTGTACAACCCTAATGCATAGGATATCTAGAAGCTGGGAGTCTCTGCGACATCTAAACTTCTGACCTTAATGATGCTATGACCTACTTAGGAGATTTGAGCATGTGCATTTTGGGCCAAGTTATGTAAATGCAGAGTGGGAACTTTGTTAGTAAGCTGTGAGGTGATAATGAGTGTGAGTGGTCCATGGAAGTGATACTGTTGATTAGCACTGATTGATTGAGACATACAAGCAATGATTGGATCGTGGAATGATTGGCAGATGGCATGATGCTTTCACTATAAAAGCCAATGTTGGACACCATCTTGTTGAGTGACTGGTTTGGACGTGTGTGCGGGTATATGTGTGCTTGACTGAGTTTGCATTATGACAGGGAGTCTGAATTTGTGTTTGACTAGGGACTGTGTGTGTGTATGTGGTGTGGAATCTCCTAGAGTACATTGAGAGTGAGGTATACCTGTGTGAGGGACTGAGGAGACTGGGAGTTGAAAGGATTGATTGTGGTGTGTTGGGGGACCAACCTGCTGGAATTCCCTTCACCGGTGGACTTACACTTGTGGACCTAGTAACACTCACCTCCCTCATCCTGGAGGGTAATGTATCACCCATCCTTTTGAGGTGCTGAGTACTCCCTACATGGGAGGAAAAGCTAGAAATCCCCACAGTGTTAAGGGCTCTGTGGGATGCCTCCTGCCTGTCACCCTCAGAGTGCTCTTGGCTGCCACCTATGGTGACAGGGCTGTGTTGATTCTTTCTTTTATATACTGTATACATAGTGATTTATTGACTCTTTGTTGGCTGGTTCCTTGTTGTTGTCATGGATTTATTGTTGTTGTATTTTGATATGGATTCTTACAATATATTCTCATTAACTTTAACCTTGGTATTGTTTTATTGGTATTGGTACACCTTTGGATAGGGCCAGGCTGCAGGCCAATGTTCAGAGGGAAATAACTCTTTAGGTGCCTCAAATCATTTATAGACTCCTGGTAGGTTTTGGAGGCCTAACAAACCTCTGTGCATATAACAAGTTGTCCCCTGCCAGGCCCAGCTTCAAGGCTTTTTCTGTCAGAGTAAAAATAGTTGTGTAGCAGGGCACTGGGGTGTGCCTGACCCATTAAGGGACCAAGCAACCTGAAAGCCAGCTTGCAGGTTGTGAAGGGGGTTAACTAGGGACTCACCTGATGAGCAGCAAGCTGGTCTTGAGACATATAAGTCTTGGGCCTGAGCTGGTCAGGCAGTCCAACCCTGAGAGCCATAAAGTGAGGAGTTCTTGGCAGCAGAGCAGCTAGGCTCCAGAACTGAGTGAGATGAAGCAATTCTGCATGTCTTGTAACAAGGGAATACGCCTGGGACAGGGAGGAACTTGTTATACAGGCAGGTGCCTTGGTTTTATGTTATAACCCAGAGAATGGTTATGTTAGAACCCAGAGAATGGTTTTATGTTATAACCCAGAGAAAGGTTTGAATGCCTGTCAGAGGGTGCAGGTGCTTTTAATTAGATTGCACGAGGGGTTAGACTTGAGCCATCCTGAGGGCATACTCATGGCTTACTCAGTTCAAGAGGGGCTGAGAGTGGAGCCCAGCCAGGAGTGCAGGAGCTCAGATTGGGGATCAGAAGATCCATGAGCCCAGACAGGGGCTGGAAGTTGGATCAAAGGACCCAGGATTCTAGAGCAAAGCTGAGAGAGAGTGGGACTAAAGAAGGTCCAAAGCCAGGGAGTGGCTGAGAGCCAGACTAGAGGGTCCACAAGTCTGAGAGGTGCTGCAAGCAAGGGCACACAGTCCACTGGCCCAGATAAGGGACGAGAATTGGACTAGAGGGTCCATGAGCCCATAGACAGGAGCTGAGCATGGACCAGGGTCTGAAAACCTGAAGAGGAGCTGTGCATGATGTAGGGGCAGAATGGAGCCATGCAATCAGCCTGTAAGGCTACAGGTGAATCTATGAATCTATAGGTGTTTGGCAGAGGCATGGGTAGTTTGAGAAGGCCTATTGAGCCTGAGGGGTGAACAGAAACTAGTGTGGTCCAGGAGAAACCTGGTGGAGATTTGTAAGGACTAAAGTTCATTCTAAGGCCTGTGGGCAGCTTTACGCTAGCTATCTTGAGTTCAAATTGTAGGTTATCTGTGGTATTTACGAAGGGTCCTGGGTGGGTTTTGCAGTCTCTGATGACCCCTATCCTGCCACAGCTGCATAATTATCACTACACAAGCTATTTAGGTTAAGGAGTGTGTGTGTGTCATAGAGGTAGACATTTTTGGAATCTGGCTGAATTTATAAATCCAGCTTAAATGTATATGGTAGGGTAGAATTGTACTTTATAGATTAACTGCATCAGAGATGCATAAGCTTTCCTGAGCAAGAGATCACTTTATCATATGCTATGAAAGGATATGCACAGATCAAGCTATCAAATAGGGGAAATTAAATTCAAAAGACAGGGAAGGGAGAGAGGTGAAGGGTAGTGGGGTAGGGGGGTAGAGAGTGGAAAGGAGGCAGTGGTGAGAGAAGCAAATAAGTAATGATCTCACAGTGACAAAGCTTTCAAAAAGGCTATTCCAGGTAATGAGATAAGAATCCATAGTCCCTGTTTAGACCATCCTGAACAACGCAGTCTGAGGATGGTTTCTTGTTCTGCAATTTCACATTCAAGTTGGCTTTTAAATTCCCACTATATAAGAACAGGTACTCTGAGGTCAGCAAAATCAAGGAAGGTCAAAGTGTTCTGCCACCAGCTTTATGTTTTTTTAGCCTTGATGTCAGATCAGAGTCCCTTCATTCTTTCATGTAGGCTAAGTACAGACAGTCAAAAAGCTTAAGGCTGAACTGATTCCATCTTTACAAGTTAGTCTAAACTGCACAAATTAAATTGAAACAGAAGTGAACAGACCTTTGATTCAGGAAATGCAGCCATATGCCTGCAGTGGTTCAGCACAGAAGCTGGCAGGCACTAGAGCACAGCTCTCTGGCTGTGTATTAATTTCCTCTTTCTGCTGTCTATGAGATCTCTTGGATTTGCAGTCCAGAATTACAGCAGCAGGACTCTGCAGGGTTGCTCACTTCCTCTTCCTGATTCCAGGTTCCTTTGGGATTTGTAGTACACAGTTACAGCCACCAGTAAGTTTGTATGGAGGAAAGGGTGTTTAACCCCCCTCCCTGGCCCCAGATGGGGATTGCCAGGTTGGGAGGGCAGAGCCATCCCTAGGGGTGTGCGGATCCCAGGGCATATCAGCCTGTGTGGTGCCAGGGGCAGGGAGGGGTGGCAAGCAGTCAGAGCCGGCAGCACTCAGTAGCCGGGGTGGTGGCAGAACTGGCGGCTCTCAGCAGTGGCGGAGCATGGGGGCCATGGTGGGCCTATACGGCACTGACCACAGGGCTCCCCAAAGTGCAGGGCCTGGGGCAATTGCCCCCACCCCAAGAGATGGCCTTGGGTGGGGAGCAGTCCATCTCGTGTAGAATGGGCTGCATCCCCAGCTGGGCTTGCTCTTCCCACCCCCTTGTCAGCCAGCCATCACTGCCCCAGTGAGCAAGCAGAGTGGCAGGGCCAGCCCTGCTTTCTGGAACAGACAGCATAGCACAGCCCAGGGCTGCAAAGCATCCTGGAATGCTGGGAGACTGTGATTTAACTTGAACCAGGAAGGTGTCTGAGACAGAAGTTTCATAAACCAGTTTGACCCAAATCAATTTGAATCTACATTCAAGATTTATCTTAAACCAGTTTGAAATTGGTTTATGTGCACTGAACTGCTGTTCTGTTACAGGATTAATCCAGTTTCTGATCACGTAAACCAGTTTATGTGTAACGCCTGTACCTAGTGGTAATGATTGCCCCACTTGTCCCATGTAGACAGCAAAGGGGCATTGTAAGAAGATGATGGTATATACAATGTTGGTACAGGTGCAGGTGAATGAACCTTGGATGTTATACACTGTGTTATTTGGTCCAGTGATGATGTCATCTTCACTGATGAGGGAACACAGTGGGCATCTGGGTCCATTCTAATGTCCATTCCTAGTGCTTTGGTAAGAATGGGAGTTAGATAATCTGTTGTGTGAGAAATATGTTTTAGTTTTTTTTCTGTATGTATGGTACAATATTCAGTCCAAAGCAGCCTGTAGTGGTATTATGCTGGTGAAAAAATGGAGGTGGTCTTGATATAGAAATGTTCTCTTGTAATCCATTCACTACTGCAATTTGCCCACTCCACCAATATATAAAATAACAATACCTCAACAGTAAATAAATGCATCATTAGTATTAATGCTCAACCTGTATGTGATCTGTATGATGAATAGCTGCCTATACTGAAGGTATAAAAGCCTCCAAGGTTGTTAATTTCTAAAGTTTACAGGCCATTCCTGTGAAAGGTTATGTTTATGGCTTTATGATAAATGTGCATAATAACAGCAACATATACAATGAAATCTTCAATGGTGGAATAATGTGCTGATTAAATTAATAAAAAATAAGGCAGGCTTGGAAATAAACTACAATAATCTTAAAAGATGGAGACCATAATATACAAAACCAATTAATAGGAATAAAGTTATATGTAGTTTTTTTCAATTAATTTTAAGTGTATGTAAATCATGTTCAGTTGACGGCCACTGGCACTGAAATCTTCTCTGAAAGGTACAGAAATAGCAAGGACAATGCCAATACTATTTTTATACTGTCATTTTGTCTGAACCATGATCAAAGGAGACCTGTTCTAGGAAGGAGGGTGTGATGTTGTTTCCAGGCTCATTAGTCTTTGGCCTATCTAATGAAATATCCAACAAAGTTGTCAACAATGGCTTCTTTAACAAAGCCACATAGTCACTTGGGTTTAAACTGAATTAATTCCATTTATTTTCCTTAGATTAATCGATTCCTACCAGATGGTAATAAATTGGTACTATCCTGGGACAGATTTGAAATTATGGTCTAGAGCAGGGATCATCATCCCTTAGCACATGTGCCAGAGTGTGGCGCACACAGACATTTTGCTTGGCATGTATACCTCCAGGTGGATGGTAGGGAAGGGGCCAGGGCCATGCTGCCGTTACAAGGATCTGGACCCTTGTGGCTCCCCCATCATCCACCCCTGTCACACCAACATCTTCCTAGAATAGATTGCAGGTGTTTTTGGCACTCTGCCCAAAAATATTGCCAACCTCAGGTCTAGAGAAAGGCTCCCCTATCTATTCCCAATACACTTTTGTATCTACTCTATGCTTAACAGACAGAGCTTTTACAATGCCAGAAAAAGTGCATGAGTGACCCTATCTTATAAATGATTGATTATAACATTATTGATACAATTCTTTCTTTGTATTAACCTTACAGAAATGAAAACAGATATGTTTGTCCCCTTGACAATGCAAACATATTTGCTATTGGTCTTCCGTATTAATGAGTATTTCTGTAACCAATACTAATATTATGTAATGAATTGAAGATGTAGTTGACCGTGAACATAATTCAGTTTGAAGTACTATCAACAAATTGCATTGTTTCTTACAGCTATAATTCCTATTACTAATTCATATGTTTATATTCTTGGGTTTGGTTGTTTCTATTCATTGTTGGTCTTGTTCTTTTGAAGACATCATTCATGTTATAAGATTGAAAATCATTGAAATATGTTATCTTTCACACTTTGAATACATGATATATGCCATACGTTTCCTAGATATGGTTTGGGTATAAATACATTTCACAGAGTTTCCTATAAGGGGTTTCTCTATATTATTTCTTTGCTAGTATTGTATATCTGTTTTTTTTTTTCTTTTGTGTATTTGTATATATTAAAACTAAATAAAAATATCAGAAATAGTGAAACTTTATAACATTTACTGACCATTATACTTTATACAAATGTGTCTACTGTGATATATGAAGTTTTATGGCACCCATGTTTTGGTTCTGGGAAACCAGTGAGTCTTGGATTTCTAAGCAAGAGAATACAGGAAACCCTTGCTATTCATGGGTTCGGCATTTGTGGTTTCAAATATTTGCGAATGCCAAACCCACATTTTCAATACACTTTACACACATACAGGAGCTCCTTAGGAGCTCTGAACTTGCTGCTGCCAGGCTCCTGCCATTGCCCCTCCCTCCCCCCAGCCACTGGGGGCACTGTGTTCATGAACGTAGACTGTGTTCATGAACACAGTGCCTTATCCATGGATTTTACCATTTGCAGGGGATATGAGTACGTATCCACTGTGAATGGCGAGGGTCACCTGTACCGATCTCTGTTTCTAGGTTTCAGTTCATTGCAGGTCATGGGGAACTAACCTGTTATGCATTTTTGCACTTCATTTGCTAACTTTCACTTTCTAAAGCTAAAATTCTAACATTTTCCACTTAAATATATCTTGCACTATAGTTTTGGAAAAAAACACATGCAAAACTCATGCTCTATACATTTAGAATCACACAGGATATGAACTTCAAAATATAAAAAAGAAATATTATGATGATGTATGAGGGATGAGATTTCTCAGTGTTGTGATGATCCATGATGGGTGGGAATTTTCAGGATCCCTTAAGGACCTGGGTAAAGGAGACTGAGTGTTGAAGTTTATCTTGACCTACTTCATCTGGCCCATAAAGACAACATAAGTTAGCAACCTTGGGTATATCTAGAGTTGTACAAAGTGAGACTACTTAATATAGCCAGGTTTGTATAAACTGTAGGGAAAGGTGAATGACAGGTGAAGAACTGGCAAAATTGTGAGAGACATCACAAGGCCTGTGGAAGGGAATGAGAGTTAGTAGATCCCAGATCTATGCATAGTGAAAGTGCAATCCAACATCTCTTTCCCACTGATATCAGAGTGAAAGTAGTTTCCCTGTAGTTCTAGGTACTTCAGGCTTGGTCTGGACCCATATTTGCAAACACAGTTTCCTACATATCTCATTACAAAATTATTTTTGTGAGATTTTAATACTATCTCTAACTGCTGATTATTGCAATCTGCATTCTTACTTTTGGGCAAGCACACACTTAATTGAGACTTTTTGAGCAATGTTTTTATAATTATATCACTGCTAATTATGTGGTGCCAAGGCTTCAAAATAGAAGGGAAAGTCCATGGATTTAACAAAGTGTCATGATTGTGTGTGTTCTATGTCAAAGTGCTATCATGAGATGTAAAAAAGGAAATGTCACTCACATGGTAATTTTACTCTGAATAAATGTAGGCCCCAGGCAATGTTACCATATAATTGGCAGAGCAGAAATATTTAAGGGATTGTTATGGGCTTCCTTCTTGTCAATATTGATTGTTAGGGTTTTGGCTATGGAGCCTCTCCAGGGCTTCATGATTTAGTTCCCACAGAGCCTAATCTTGATTATTATTCATATCAAAGTTTTTCTGCATTTCCCATTACAATACAAGCATAGGTAACACTTCTGACTACTATTACTAGTAAATGGTGTTCAGTTCCCTTCCCCAGCTCCCGGGTCCCAGGCAGCAGCACCCAGTTTCCCTCCCTCATTTGGCAGGCAGATCAGGGACCTGCAGCCCCAGGAGGACTGGCACAGCTCCCGCAGCCCTCCTGGGGTTCCGGGACCCCATCTGCCTGCTGGATGAGAGAGACTGTTTTGAGCTTCCTTATTATAGTGAATGGGGAATCAGAACAGTGGTTTTGAATCAAAATGAAATTCAAAATAAAACTCTGTTCCCTCAAAACTCAAGTCAAAACAGAATGGTGCTGTTTCACACAGTCCTACTACACATGCATTTCGGTGCACTAAAGAACACTACAGCATTATAGTTCTTGTATTTACAAGTACTAACCTATGGCAGAATTAATTAGTTTCCTGCAGCCTAATAGGGTTTCACATGTAGATGTTGAAACTTTACTATGGAGCTAATTAGGGAGCTCCACATTAAACATCTCACGTAGATGCACTCAAAGTGTGGTGAAGTGTTGACCTTATTTCACTAGTGGAAAATTTCCTCTCACTTTGTCAGCTTGTATAGGAGAAGGATATCAACTCAGGGCAAAAAGCAGATTACCACTCAGGGTAGATGTTCATGTGAACACAAGATGGGTGCTTATGCTGATGCTCATTTCTGTATTAACGGGTCATTTCTTAACACTAGGAAAACCCTCCTACTTCTTTCCCCTAATCAGTGTTTTATTGCAACTGAAGTTTCAGAACTTTTTGTAGTGTTACACAAGTACCTAGGCTATTCTTTCTCCTGGACACATGCATGGCTATAATGAAGTGCAGGCAAGTGTAGCTACAAACTGTATAAGTACCAAAATTGCAGTTGCATGGCTCTTTAATTGCAACTTACACATGTAGAGATGAAATATGATTTTGCGTGTAGTGTGCATATACCTGAAGACATGGTCACACTATCACTTGGGGCTTTTCTATGCTGATATGTGACATTCTATAGCTTTGTGACATAGAACAGTTTAGGCAGCAGGCTGCAACGTGACAATGGGTCTTTATCATGCTTTTCATTTTACAAATTCTAC
Organism: Alligator mississippiensis; assembly: GCF_030867095.1. Taxonomy (NCBI): domain Eukaryota; kingdom Metazoa; phylum Chordata; order Crocodylia; family Alligatoridae; genus Alligator; species Alligator mississippiensis. Next base: position 51,320,356 of record NC_081831.1, read on the forward strand.
CAAATGTAAGAATAAGAGCTCCTACAAATATATAACTTCCATCCTGTAGAAAATACTGGTGTTCCAACATTTGTTTTAATTTTGTATTGGATGAAATACTGAAAACTATCTTGAAACATTTTTTGTAAAAATTTCAAGTAAGAAATGTCAAAATGTAAAATGGTGGTGTTCTAAATGAAATATAGCCTTTCAGCATGTTGCTATATAACAAAACCAATCAATGAATTCTATAGTAAATATTGTTAATAGTACCATATTTTGTAAAATATTAATGTTTTCCCAAGGAAAAAATGAAACTTTTTCAACACTATTTACATTGTCATAAAAATTTGCTGGTGAAAAAAATTTGAACAAGCTCTGGCAAAAAAAAAAAAAAGAAGAAAAAGAAAAGAATGGGAAAAGGAAGGAAATTACACAACATGAAAAAGAAAGAAGCCAGACTCAATAGTGACATATATTTTCTAAGCGTATGTGTGGAAGACCTAGCCAGGCCACCACAGTAAAATTGCAGCCTCTCTCTCTCAGGACTGGATAGTCTCCTTAATTTTGCCCACCATGACTTAGATGTTAAGGAAAGAACCAAACATATATAGTCCTGGGAGACAAAGCCAGTGTTAATTCCTGCAATTTAGAAATAGGGCTCCTCTTCACAGGCCTCCAGCATCCTCATACTGTCTTTACCACACCAGATGTTTTTTGGTTGATCTTATTAAGTCTCCTCTGTGATAATCAGACTCTCTATGCTGCCTTACTTGAAATCCAGGCAGCCAGGCTTTGGCTGCTGCAGTGGCTTCCTCATCATCCCAGCTCTTTAGGTGAGTCTGTTGGTCACACATCATCATCACTGCTCTGTGATCTTCCAAGCTTCCCTGGGTCCCACTCCCCTCAACAGAGGAAAGCCAACTGCCTGATCAGCTCACTTTTAAATTTCCATGCTACAGCTGATCATGTGGGATCATGATCCATCTGGGTATTTTTGTGTGTTTTTTTTCCCTGCCCAGGCTTGTCACATCTTTTCCCCCATCTGGGCTCATTGCCATGGTAAGTTTCTTTTCTCCCGTTGTTCCTTTGGTGTCTTGTGGCTTATTGCCCTGTCACACTTTGCAAGAAACACATCATAGTATCATAGTACTTAGGGTTGAAAGGGACCTAAACAGGTCATCAGGTCCAACCCCCTGCCCCAAGCAGAAACAGGTGCCGGGATCGTATCACCTTAGCCAAATATCTGTCCAGCCTCCTCTTGAAGACCCCCAAGGTTGGAGAGAGTACCACCTCACTTGTGAGCCCATTCCAGAGCATGGCAACCTTAACTGTAATGTAATGTCTCCTAAAGAGCCTGAACCTTCTCTCTAACAATTTGTGGCCGTTTTTCCTAGTAAACCCGGGTGGTGCCCAGAGGAACAGATCTTCCCCCAATTTCCACTGGTCCCCCTGGTGAGTTTGTAAATGGCCACCAGATCCCCTCTCAGCCTTCTCTTGTGGAGGCTGAATGGGTTCAGGCTCTTTAGCCTCTCTTTGTAGGGCCTGCCCTGCTGTCCCTTGACTAAGTGAGTGGCCCTCCTCTGGACCCTCTCAATGCTAGCCACATCCCTTTTGAAGTGTGGCACCCAGAACTGGACACACTACTCCAACTGTGGCCTGACCAATGCTGCATAGAGGGGAAGGATCACCTTCCTGGACCTGCTTGTGAAGCATCTGTAAATGCACGACAAGGTGCAGTTAGCCTTACTGACCACTTCCTTGCATTGGCGGCTCATGTTCATCCTGGAGTCAGCAATGACTCCAAGATCCCTTTCTGCCACCGTGTTGACAAGAAGGGTGTTCCCCAGCCTATAGGTGTGTTTCTGGTTCCTTCTCCTTAGATGCAATACCTTGCATTTGTCTGTGTTGAATTCCATCCTACTCTCATCTGCCCACCTCTGTAACCTGTCTAGATCTATCTGGATTCTGTCCCTCCCCTCCCCCATGCCCGCCTCGGGCAAAACTTCATCATCATCATTCCCAGAACATTAAACATTTACTATCCTATGACTACTACACACAACTCCAAATATGTGTCACAGATTTGCATGAGAACTTCAGGGAAACTTAGAAATCATCTTCTTCATCTAACCTACCCCAAAAGAGATCAACTGAGGAAGGAAATCACCACATGCTACCACAACTTAAAAGAGAAAAATCCAGACATAGTCCTGAACATTATACAACATATACAAAGAGACTACCAAAGACTTTCTACACTGTCCATCCAACATAAAAAAAAACATGGAACCAGTTACTCCAGGAACAACTTTCCAAACCACAAAGCAGAGAAAGAACAACAACACCATACAACATTCCAACCTCAAACTCGATGCAACTGATGATATTTGAGGGTTGGTTGCTTCTTTCAATCTGTCCAGGCACACACTTACCAAAGCTGAAAAGTCTGTCCTCTCTGAAGGCCTGGTCCTCTGTCCAGAAAAATACCCTAATAAAATACTTCAATGTGCAGAACTAGAAGAATTTTTCTCATACTTCCACCTCAAGGAATATTTCCACAACCAAAATGAATCCACTTTCAACAACACTTCAACCTTGAGGAAAATATCAACCCCAGACAAAACAAAAACATTCAGATCAGACACCTCCCAGTAGGTGAAATTCAAATGTTGGCCACTATATTGACTACTTCAGGAAAAGAATGGACAGTGAAATAATCAACAACACACACTACCATAACAACCTCTCCCTCTCAGAGAGAAGGGCCATAGAATTCCTAATATCTAACCACCAAATATTAATAAAGTCAGGGGATAAAAGAGGAGCTATAGTTATCCTTAATCATGTAGACTACATAAAATAAGCCAACAGACAACTCTCTAACACCACATACTACAAAAAACTAGAAGGTGATCTGACTCTACTTTCACCTTGAAACACAAAACTACCATCATCATTTCCATCAGAACTACATTTCATTTCCATCATAACTACAAGAAAAACTACAGAACATGATCTCCTCACTACCCAACGCTGGGACTTTTTACGTGTTCCCTAAAATCTCAAACAAGGGAACCCTGGCATACCTATCATATCCAACCATGGAACCCTTACTGAGGAAATATCAAGTTTCATCGAACCCTTGCTATCTCCACTACACCTATGATTACTAAACCTCACAACAGAACCATCAACATTCCTGGATCTTACACCTGCATCTCCAGAAATATATATAATATATCTCATCCAGTCCACTAAATACCCTGATGGAAAATATGTAGGAGAAACCAAACAACTGTGTACCAGAATGAACACATACCAGAAATCTATCAGAGACAAGAATACCCAATTACCTGTTGGGGCACACTTCCCACAAGAAAACTACTCTCTTTCCACTCTCTCAGTTCTAATACTCAAAGGGAATTTACAAAACATCTTTCACAAATGAGCCTATGAACTTCATTTCATCAATCTACTGTATACAAAAAATCATGGACTAAAAATAGACATTGGATTTCTGATGCATTATAACCTGCCTAACTTCTGACTCCCCAGGTAAACCCTCCACTTTTTACCAGCTATATTCATTCCCTTCCCCCCCTGGCCTCCCTCCTATCTCTCATGCATTCCCGACAGCTATATTCATTCCCCTTCCCACTCCCCCACTCACCTGTCTCCTCTCACCTACTGACCACCTCAGTTTACATTTTAACTGACTGGCTTTCTTGCATATGTACTGGCCTCTGGCTGCTTTACTACTCCATCCAGGAAGAGCACAGATCATCTGCAGACACTTTCTTTGCCTGATGAAGGGTATTTCTACCCGAAAGCTTGCAAAGAAGAATTTTTCCAATTATTTGAGTTGGTCTAATAAAGTATATTGGATTTACCCAAAGAACCTTGTCTGTTTATGAAAAAGGAAAACCTCCTTCCTAAATACGTTTACAGAGAGGGACTATAACAGTAGGCTTTGCAGTCAGGTTGTACACATGATCACAAAACATATCTGTGGTCTTCATATTCAAGCTATAGATCAGTTCATACATTCTAATGAAGGTAGTACCCACCTATATCTGTTTTGCTTTATGTAAATAGTAGAAATAAATCACATAGTTGCCTATACACAATTTCATAGTCTCTAGTATCCAACTTCTTCATAATAACATCTCTTGAGAAAATAGAAGGCATCCATATTTTTGATTGGTTAGTATTTGCAGGAGCTATTAATCTGTCCTAAAGTATCGCTATAATTCTGTAAGCCATGACCCATTCCAAGACCTCCATGCCCATAGACAGTGTTTTAGTATAAAAAAAAAAAAAAAAAAGAAAAAAGAAAAAAAAAGAGGAAGAATCCAAAATGACAGAAGCCTGGGGAAATATGGCTACATCATTTGCTTGGCATAGAAAGTGCTGTCACTTCTGGGATCATGCACTATTCTAAGGTTTGCAATATAATTTTCAAGTTATTATTTATCCTGGAGAACAAAGAAATGAGTTAAAAAGGAAACCTAAGGAAAAGTGCTAGCAGAGACTTCAGGAGCACTGTAGCTGTTAATTAGTTACATGAAGAAATAATAAGGAAAATAAGTCAATTACCTCTCTTCAGGGTACATTTGACTTTAACCCTCTGCCATGGCATAGTGTTGTGTGTTTACCAGGCAAGAGTCAGACTTCTGCTTTCAGTGGTGCAATTTCCAGTGAAGCTGACTAAGAAGAACCACTGTGGCTTTAAAATTAGTGTCTTCTTATTTGCCTTTTCAAGTTCATTTATGTCAGTTGCCACCAGAGTCAGAGTGCAATCTCTTTTTAATCATTTCTTCATTCCCCCTTGAATGGTCTCAGTACAGTTTGCTTAAAACTGAGATGAAAAACTCCACTTAATTTGGTTGCCTTTCATCAGCAACTTCACTTACTACAGAGCCACTCTATTAGACCACAGATGTCGAAGCAGCTCAAGACATTAGCTGTCAAAGTAACTCTCCCTAACCACCTGCTATTTACATGCAAAACATGCCTGCCTGTTGAGACTAAAACTGTAAACACATTTGGGGGAGAAAACTACTGGCTTAGGCTCTGACAGAAACTTTTTCATTCTTTCTTTGCTTTCATGTGATTTGAAAAATAATCTCTCTCTGTTGAAACGTATTAAAAAAGCCAGATTTGGGAAGAAATCTTCCAGTATAAGCACAGCCAAAAAATACTTAGAATATGCGTTTGCAAATAGACAGTGATTTGTTTATTCATCTCCTCACATCCCCAACCACATGCAGTAACTGATAATCCCACACAAACAAATATTCAAATTTATTTGTGTAATAGTGGGGTTGTCTATATCATGGCAGCAGTATGCCCAACTTGAGATGACCCTGAGCTTGCTCTGTCCACCTGCTTCAAACCTAGAAATATGTCAGTGAGGCTGTTGTAGGGCTGTTCTCTGTGGCTGCTCTCAAGCATACTGGAGACTGAGATTCTCTTCACATCCTAACCATCATATTTTCACATTTGCAGCAGGTCAGTGAGAGTGAGTGGGTAGAGTGATTTTTGGGCCATCCTGGTGCAAACATACCTAAACAGGAAATGATTCACCAGTAGAAATCTTGTTTCTAGTAATCTTGAAATACTTGTTACTTATTAGCAGCACATGATTTCTACTTTGTGTTATGTCTGCTGTACTGAATGGTGTTTTTGGGGGGTGGAACCAATGCATAGTCAACTTTCCACCAACTGTCGGTTATCTGTCCCTCTGGGAGAAGAAAAATGAACTCATACCGCTAACTAGCCCATTGTCCCCAATTCACAAATCAGGAGGATAAGAAATAAAGGTGGATAGAAGATAGGCCTTACAACTTCTTCATCCCTAGTGCAGATGACTATGCCAAATTACAATCCTAACCCCTATTTAGTATCCATAGGGACGAGGAAGCTCATTACTCTGACACCTATTTATGAGCACTGGGAACAGTAGAAAGGAGCTGTTTGAGAAGGTACCATATTTACTCAGATTGACTTCACATCTTTTATCCTAAGTGAAAGCTGCCTTCCTTGTGAACCTGCTTGTTGCCCTAGAAGACTACCTCCATGCACAAAACGTCTTCTATGATGACAGCTCACTAGATAGGACCCCTCTATCACTGCTTGTTTCTCTGGCTATGGACAGTGGTGAGAGTGCTGGGCCCAGCATCAAGGGAAATGGTGGTGGGTTATGCCTAGAGATCCTGTTTGGGAAAGCACTATACATGTGGACAGTCAGAGGTCATCATGCCCATGTCCTCACCACCCACCTTGACATTACTTGGAAGTGGCATCCAGTGGCAACAATACCAAAGTAAGTCTGTCTTGCCTGGCACATTCTGTGTAAGCTACCCATTGCCAAGAGACCTGGCAGCCTCCAGTTGTTGCTGCTTTATGGGGCCTTGACCATGGGCACGTTTGTCCACTGCTTAGATACAGTGGCATCAACAGCTTGCCATTTTTGCAAGGAGGAGATGGAGAAGGATCTTCTGGGCTTTCCTGGACTGCCCCTAGCTGCAGCTGCTTTTAGGTGCTCTCAGCAGTCACTGCCATGCTGGGCTTACTTGGACTTCTCTTAGTACATCTTCTCTATTCACTTCAAGTGGCCAAGGGTATTGTGATCTGCCTGGCCAATTTCCTGTTGGACCATGCCAATATGGTACTCTGAAAAGCCACAGAAACTGGCTCACAGGGATTGTCTCTAACGATGCATTCCAACTCTTCTACTTCTTGGTCTGGGCACATGTAATATTTGAATTTTGACACGTTATCTTGCATCAAAATGTGTACCAGTTTGTGTCCTGCCAGGCCATTAGGGGACCCCCTGCAAGATAGATGATGGACAGGTGGTCCTCCATGGTCCCACCCCATAAGAGGCATGGGACAGATGGTGTCAACCTCTGATGACAGTGTTTATTGTTGTTAACATATGTGTTGTATTTAGCCACTGAGAGGGCCACATACTTTTGCAACTTCCACTATTGTTTTTTAATATTGGTATAATAAGGGTTTAAAATAAAAATAAATAAATCTTCTGCCAGTTTGTGAGGGGCAATTGTGTTAAGATATACATGCCTCATTTGGTCAGCAACCATTGATCATCTGGATTATGGTTTATGCATAAGAGGTCTAGTCAAGTGCCTGATGAATCTGCTTGTGGCTGACAAGCTCAGTTCAAGAGCAACACTGTGGCAGGCCTGCACTCACTATGTGTCTCCTGGCCTGCTTTGCTCACCTAAGTGTGTTGCACCAGGGTTTACTCACTTACCATGACTTGCTATTACTTGAAGTTCCACTGGAGGATGTTGTTCAGTATCTCCCAAACCCTGGGTGCCTTGTCTGGTGCTTCTTCTGTGGACCTCCTTACCCCCCCCCTTCACTCTACCCCTTTCCACTTGGGTATCTGAGTTGGGTTTCAGTGGGATCTAGACATGCTGTGGGGCACTGTCCTGGGCAGTCTGTCTCTGCCCTGTTTACCCAGTTGGTGGTATATGTCTCTCCAATCAGAAAAGGAAAAATTTAACAATACAAAAACTGAAATTCTCCCTGGGATACAGGTGAGCAGGGTGATGATGCTCATTGTGTTAGTCGCCTCTTCTTTGGCACACCCTCCCCTACAGATTGGGTACACCATGCATCCATTGCATAATATCTGTGTTAGAGCTGTGACCCCAAGAGCACTGGGCTCTGTATCAGCTGGCCCCTGGCCACATCTGATAACACCCTATGGGGTGACTTCCCATGCTCTTACTTCCCCTTCAGTCCTGGAGTTGCCTACTCATGGATCCTAGGGCCTGAAGATGTGAAAGCATGGTGGGTTCTGTAGTCTGGCTCCCTGCTGGGCTCACTTCCCAGGCAGAACTGGTTGGTGCATCCTGGGCTGCCTCTGTCCCACCCTGGCCATCCTGTGTGTACCTGTGGGCTACGTTCAGCATGGGTGTGGTCTCAGCAGGTTCTAAGCCTCTGGCTCTGTGGGCTACTGCTGCTCTGTAGGAGCCCGGGGCCTTTCTTGCCTCAGTCTGGTCTGTGCAGGCCAACTCCAGTTTGGGTGGACTCTGTACCTTTAAGAGCTGAGAGCTCAGATGCTGTGGGGAAGCCCCTGATGTGGTTGGAGCTGCTGTGATGCCCAGCAGTCCATATCTCTGTGGTTCCACTGGCCCATGCCAGCCTGTGCCAGCTATGGGGAAGGTGTCTAGATGTGCTGCTGGTGTTCCCTCCTTCCTGCTCCCCCCTGTGCATGTCCAGCCGACTCCTATTATCCCGGGAACTTTGAGGAGCTGGAGTAATTCATGGGACCACTTCTGGCTGTGGGAAGCTGGAGTGGCCACGTGCAGACTGGTCACCTGGAGCCTGGCGGCACAGTGAGTGGGGCATGAACCTGCCACAGGCACAGCTTGTTAGAAGTTTCACAGACCCATGTGTTGTCTGAGTCAGTCTAAGCTTACAGCATATTGGAGTCTAAGTTTACACCCAATCTGGAGGGAACAGCTGGCACTAGGTGTAGCACAACTTTAAGCTGCTTTGATCCAGAGGATGGAAGCAAAATGAGAATGGAAGCAAAATGAGAAAGCAGTTGGCTGTAAACTTGGACTTCAACTCAAACCATACATGCCTCCATCCCTTGGCTAAAACATGTCCAATTGTATAAAGATATACACAGGCAGCATAACATAATCTGTACAGTGACAGAAGTGACAGAAATAGATGCCACATAATATGAGCTTTCCATCAAGACCACACATGCCATATCAGAGGAACAAAACAAAGAAACATTCATGACATTTCATGATTCCCCAAAACATAGTGGGGTTTGTAACCATGGGTATAAGGAAAAATAATAGGGTCAGTATCAAAATATTGCAAGGTATCCCATCTTCAGTTACCAGATACTTAGTAATAGAAGCTATAATTTAGAGCCACTTCTGTACTTTGAAGACTACAGAAATTGGGAACTGGGAGATGGTGCCTCAATTAAGAGAGTTAGAGAGAGAGAGAGCAAAGGTCTGGTGAAGCTGCCTACTGCTCCACAATAAAGTCATTGTTTAATTATTCTTATTTATTGTATGTAGTTATTGAACCCAGTGATCACTACAAGGTATGTGTTTATTTTTTTCTGACTCGTATCTTCGTGTACACCTGCTCCACTACCTATCAGAATGAATTTGTAGAAAATAAATATGAAAAAAATATATCAAAAGGCACAGTTAATAATGTGAAAGTGTTGATCTTGTGCGTGGCATGGAGTGTGTGTGTGTATGTGTGTATACACACACATGCATGTATATATAAATAGATTTTCTTTTCTAGCCTCCCAAAGTGGGACTTAAAATGGAACTTTCCACTAGCAAACTAAAAACAGACAAAATGCCCACTGCCTAAGGAGGAACCACAGAAAAGGGCTTTGAAGCACTTTTGAAAGGGTCACATCATTTCTTATTCTTATGTATGCTGCCTAAAGTCCATACCATTTGTGTGTGGCTCAATAATGGTAACACCCACTATCAAAGCTGCGTAAGAACTGTAAAATTCAGTGCTCTGTTCACTGGCCTGAGTACAGAACTGAGTTTTAAATGTTGCACAGAGATAACTATGATTTCAAGACATATTCTATATACAAGCAAAAAAATAGTGTATTTGTTAATTTAAAAGTGAATTTTTTGATTTAAGAATAAAGAAAGGCCAAACAATTACTTCTGTTAGCAATGTGTTTGGGTGGAGTGTTTCCTAGTAACAGTTTTAGCAGAGAACAAGTTAAATGCCATCAGTTAAGAGACACTAGAGATTGCTTTTGGATGAGAATCTTATTGCAGGAAGGCTATTTACCTGTGGAAAAATCTTTGCAGAGTATGACTAAGAACATACTTTATGAATTGTATTGATCATCAATATCCATAAAAAGATCATAATCTATACCATCCACTCTAATGTGTGTGAAAGTATCATGCCAGATTCATCACACTACTACTCCCGTTGTAAACTGATGTAGTATTAGTACTTAATAATAATTGATTTTAATGAAGTTACAAGGGTGAAAAGTACAGTAGGACATTGGTGACTTGGGTCTGCTTAATTTAGTTGTTACATTCAGGAATGGATTCTCAGTTGGTGCAATTGAAGGTAATAGAGCTATGCTGATTAATACCAACTGAGGATCTTGTGTCTTGTATCAGTATCTCATAAATCCACATTAAGCCCCCTGTTCAGAAAATCATTTAGGAACATGCTTTAGTTCTATTCAAGTCCATCTTTCCTAAGTAAAAATGGACTGTTGAATTTGAGCTTAACTTAGAAGAAGCAGTTATTAACTTTGCTGAAATCTCTTTTAAATGTTAAAGAATGAAGTGCCTGCATTGCATTGACTGGACTGCTTCCCTTTCATGTTTCTTTTAGGCCTTTGTGATATATTGACTTTAGGAGAATTACTCTTGAATTACATGGGTTTGCCTGAAAAGGAAAGTAGGTGTACAATGTTACATCTTACACTATTAAGCTGAAAAACACTGAATTGAGAATATTTTTTCCCTCATTCAGGAAACTCTATTTGCATTCATATTTATTATAGCTCTATTGGGCTCTCTCTCTCTCTCTCTCAAGAGAGGGTTGCTTCTTAGTTTTGTTAAAAATGGGTATTTTGGGGCAAAGACATATGTGATCAGTGCAGCTTTGGTTTTTAAAATGTAAGAACAGCAAGCATTCTGGGGATTTGGCAAGGAGAAGCATTTTGCTGTCCAACAAAGTGTGGGGTTGTTAACAGCCATGGTGTTGTAGAAAATGGGCAGAGAGAACAGAAAAATAAGATGGATCCATCATGCTGCACCTAAAGAAAGGAATCAGGTGGATTTGGGAATAGGAATTTTAAGAGCTATTCAGACTTCTCCCCATTTGTAGTGGGAAACAATACCCCTTTTCTCAAGGAAGTTCAAAAGTGTTTTTACTAAACTGTTTCTAAATAGTTGCTAAATATAGCTTAAATGCATATAGTTTAAACTATAGCTTGAACATTTTGAATAATCTGTCTTTTGATTTGTTTAAACTGCAATCCCCAGTGCCTAACATCAGTATTAAGTACACATTTTTCGTTCTCTGATTCTACAGGCAGCCCACTTCTTTTGCTTCCAGACTTTCAGAAGATGTCTTCTTTTAAGGACAGGTTCTAGTAATTCTTTTCTAGATCATAGCTGCTAAATTGTCTTTACTGCTTGTATTGCCAAATGCATTTTGCCTTCTCACTAATGCAGCTACTGGACGCCATGGTTAGGGACAGAAATTACACATAAACTGATATAAATGGTCAGAAACCGGTTCAAATTTGTAACACAACAGATATTCAGTGCACATAAACGACTTTCAAAATGGCTGAAACTGGTTTAAAGTTAACCTGGGGAGGGGTGAACAAGGCAGCTGCCCCAGGCACTACCTAATCCGAAGTGTGCATCATCTTAAATTGTTTCCTCATGGTACCTACAGCTTTTCATTGCATGTATGTAGAACCTAGCAAAACAATGTTATAGGTTAACATTTTGATTCATAGATTCATAGATTGGAAGGCTGGAAGGGACCTTGGAAGATCATTGGGTCCACCCACCCTGAACCAAGCAGGAAACATAACACTGGGCAAGGTGACCCCAGCAAGGTAACTGTCTAGACTCATCTTGATGATTTCCAGGGTAGGAGATTGCACCACCTCTGGAGGGAGCTTATTCCACAATCTAGACACCTTGACTGTGAAAAAGTTTTTCCTAATGTTGAGCCTGAATTGGTCTTCCAGGAATCTGTAGCCATTACTCATGGTTTTCCCCTCGGGTGTCCTGGTGAATAGTTACTCACCGAGTCCCTGATGTAATTCCTTAACATAGTGATAAGATGCTACCAGGTCCCCTCTCAGCTATCTTTTCTTCAGGCTAAAGAGTTCCAGATCCCTCAGCCTTTCCTCATATGGCTTGCTCTGTAAGACTCTGATCATATGGGTGGCTCTTTTTTGGACTGTCTCAAGCTTGTTGACGTACTTGTTAAAGTGTAGTGCCCAGAACTGCATGCTGTACTCCAGCTGCAGTCTCACCAGTGTTGAGTAGAGCAGAAGAGTCACCTCCTTGGTTTTGCTGGAGATGCATTGATTGATGCATTTCAGAATATTATTTGCCCTACTGGCTACAGCATCGCACTGCCAGCTCATATTCATACTGTGGTCTATTATTACCCTGAGGTCCCTTCATTCATGGTGCTAGTCAGTTTGGTGCCACCAAGCCTATATGGGGATTGCACATCCTGAGCTGGAGCATTTTATATTTCTCGACATTGAACTTGATCAGATTCTGATCCACCTAATTTGCTAGCATGTCTAGGTCTGCCTGTATCTGTAGCATATCATCAAGCATGACTACACTTCCCCATAACTTGATGTCATCCACAAACTTGGCTAGTGAGCTCTTCACCCCACATCCAAGTCATTAATAAAGATGTTGAAAAGTACTAGACCAAGCACCAACCCGTGTGGACACAGCTGCCTACTTCTCACCAGGATGACACAGATCTGTTCACTACAACTCCCTGGGTTCTATCTTGCAGAGAGTTTCTCACCCACCTGACTGTCTTGGAGTTAAGCCTACAATCCTTCAATTTTCTTGTGACGACATTGTGGGATACTAGAAAGCCTTTTAGAAGTCAAGGTGTACAATGTCAACCTGCTCTCTCAGGTCCAAGTGGTGAGTTACCTGGTCAAAGAAGGAGATGAGGTTGGTAAGGCAAGACCTGCTTGCAATGAAGCCATGCTGGCTGTCATTAAGAATCAATCCCAGAGGACTGGAAAAGGGCCAACATTGTGACCATCTTCAAGAAGGGGAAGCATAGGGACCCAGGAAATTACAGGGCTTAACTATAGTAGCTTAACTTCTATCCAAGGGAAAATCCTAGAAACATTCATCAAAGAGGCTATGTGTGACAAACTTGCAGAAGGCATGATACTGAATGACAGCCAGCATGGCTTCATTGCAGGAAGGTCTTGTCTGGCCAGCCTAATTTGTTTCTATGATCAGGTGACTTATCACCTGGATGAGAAAAAAGTAGTTGAGTTTGTTAGCCCTGACTCCATGCAGCACCCAATGACTAGGGAGACGATGATCCAATTGTTCATGGATCCTGTTACTCGTTAGCCAGCGCAAGCAGGGAGCAAACATCAGAACACATTGCTTGCAACAGCTTTATTCAGAATGGAAACAGCTTCAGGCAAAGGTCCCCCAAAAAACAAGAAACCGGGGACCTGCCACAAAAAATAGTTCTTTCCACATTTATACACCTTTGTTCATGCTCATTAACATTTACTCCACCTTCGCCCCTCCTTTGGTTTCACCCATATCTCCCCCTATCTCAAGCTTTGACTGTTTACTGTTTACTTCATTAGCATGGAATTGCCTACGCATTTCACTTATTTACATGTATTTTTGCTATGAGCACATGTCAAATACCTTCACCCCACTCCTTTCGGCACTGGGCAGACTTTCACCAAAACCCAGAAGCTTCTTCACCAGTCACCATTCACCTTTTTGCATAAGTTCATCTCAGATTCTGTTATCAGTTACATATTGTCTTCCATATTCCAGTCTGTTTTGCAGTTCTATTTTGTACCATCTCCACATTCCTGGGGCTTCACCTCATTCACAGCACACAGACTCACACAGAATCACTTAAAAATGGTTGACACAGTTAAGATGGTTACTTAGCATAAGCAAACAGCTGGCTTAGTATAAGCATTCATAAGCAAAATCTGCTTTACCTTCTAATGATACATATTTTACAATACTACTATATTGTTAACAAAATGCTTGCCTAAACATTTTGCAATGTTACTTTTAAGATATCATTCTGTCTTGTGGTCAGCAGCTTTGCTGTAGCCACAGATTAAAGCCTTGTTTCAGCTGCAAATCCAGTGCTCCCCAAGATCCAAATATTGTCACCCTAACAGACATCATATATCTTGACTTCCAGAAAGCCTTTGACCTGGTATCCCATGAGGTACTGATTGGAAAATTGGAAGATATTGGGCTCAACTGGGCAATGCTAACCTGACCAGCACTACATATGAAAGGGATCTGGGGGTAACAATAGACCCCAGCATAAAGATGAGCCAGCAATGTGACACAGTAACTGCTAGGGCCAATAAAACTCAGATATGCATCAATTGATGCATCTCCAGTAAAAACAAAGAAGTGATTTTCCCACTTTACACCGCATTGGTGTGGCCACAGCTGAAGTATTGCTTCCAGTTCTGGGCAAGCCATACAAGGAGAGGCTGAGGAATCTCAGACTCTTCAGCCTAAAAAAAAGAAGGCTGAGAGGGGACCTGATTGCAGCTTACTGCTATATCACCTGCTGGGTGGCACAGAAGTGAAAAGGGATCTTGGAGTCCTAGTGGACTCCAAGATGAACATGAGTCGGCAGTGTGACGAAGCCATCAGAAAAGCTAATGGCACTTTATCATGCATCAGCAGATGCATGACGAATAGATCCAAAGAGGTGATACTTCCCCTCTATCGGGCACTGGTCAGACTGCAGTTGGAGTACTGCGTGCAATTCTGGGCACCGCACTTCAAGAGGGATGCGGATAACCTGGAGAGGGTCCAGAGAAGGGCCACTCGTATGGTTAAGGGCTTGCAGGCCAGGCCCTACGAGGAGAGACTAAAGAACCTGGACCTTTTCAGCCTCCGCAAGAGAAGGTTGAGAGGCAACCTTGTGGCTGCCTATAAGTTCATCACAGGGGCACAGAAGGGAACTGGTGAGGTTTTATTTACCAAGGCGCCCCCAGGGGTTACAAGAAATAATGGCCACAAGCTAGCAGAGAGCAGATTTAGACTGGACATTAGGAAGAACTTCTTCACAGTTCGAGTGGCCAAGGTCTGGAACGGGCTCCCAAGGGAGGTGGTGCTCTCCCCTACCCTGTGGGTCTTCAAGAGGAGGTTGGATATGCATCTAGCTGGGGTCATCTAGACCCAGCACTCTTTCCTGCCTATGCAGGGGGTCAGACTCGATGATCTATTGAGGTCCCTTCCGACCCTAACATCTATGAATCTATGAATCTATGAATCAGAGACATACATTAGGGGCTCGGTGAACAACTGTTCACCAGGGCACCCTGGGGGAAAATTAAAAACAACAGCTACAAACTGCTGGAAGATAGTTTCAGGCTGAACATTAGGAAAAACTTCTTCACAACTAGGGTGTCCAGACTATGGAACAAGCTCCCCCCAGAGGAGGTGCAATCATCTACCCTAGAGGTTTACAAGAGAAGACTGGACGGTCACGTGGCTCAGGTTACCTGAATCCAGCTGTCTTTCCTGCTCATGAAGGGGTCTGGACCTGATGATCCTTTGGGGTCCCCTCCAGCCTTCTTATTCTATGTTTCTATGACTACCTTCTGTGAGTTTACCACAGATAGACTCCTTGATAAACTTTTCTAGGATTTTCCATAGGATGGAAGTTAGGCTGATTGGCCTATAGTTACTATAGGTCCTCTCTCCTGCGCTTCTTGTGGATGGGCACATCATTGTCCCTCTTCCAGTCCTCAGGAACTTCTCCAGAGTGCCACAAGTTGTGGAAGAGTTTTACAATATCTTTATCGAGCTTCTTCAGCATGTATATATTTTTTTTATTGGTCATACCCCATTCTATGGCAATAGTAGGCAGGCATTAATTCCTACTGTGTTCATCCTCTACTCTACCTGTTGTTGTTTTACCCTTGGTCTGGTGAGAGACCGAGGTGAAGCAGTCATTCAGGATGTCACAACCCAAGGGTGTGATTTTTGTTTGTGTGTACTTCAGCACTGTTAAATTGTTCCCGCTAAATTGCAGCTTCTTTGCACGGTGGAGTTTTCTGCTGCAGAGGAGAACCCCGGTGCAAAAGAATTCCCACCAATTTGTAGCTTTCTTTGCAGTGTGCATTTCTTCTTTGCAGCTAAGAAATGCACGTTGCAAGGAGTTCCCGCCATTCGTATTCAAATTTGTGCCCCACCATTGGCTAGTTCTAAATTATTCCTACGTGGCGGCTAGCGATTGGCTTGCTAGCCGTATAAGAGGCTTGAGTGGTTTCCGCCCAAGTTGGAGGACTCCATGAACACCAGGAAGAGGAGACTTCACACTGTGTGAAGATCTCTAAGCGCTGCGGAGCCTATCGGACCCAGCACATTTCAAGCAGGCAACAGGGGTCTGATCAGCCTCTAGCCTCTCCCCGTCACCGAGCGCAATCCTCGACGTATCCCTCTTCCCTGCAAGCAAAAGGATCCACGGAGCCTCAACAACTCCATGGGAGTGATCTGAATATTGTCTGAGTCCTCAAACGAGGATTTAAGCAGAGCTGTGCCTGGGAAACTGTCCAGCCTACACCGCGACCATCTTCGGTGTAAGTAAACAATCTTGAATCAACCATTACGCGTGCGTGCCTAATTCTAGCGTGTCGCCTGTTTTCTCCGACCCAGCGTGCCCAGGCTGCTGGCCACAGCCCGTGCGGCACGTAAAAGGGCCCGGATCACTCCCGGCCCGCACACAGGAGTTCAGCTTTCTCCTTGGGTACTGGTAACCAACTCTCCTGAGTTGTTGAACAATGGCCCAAACACTCCCTTTTTTATTTTCCTTCTGGTCCCTATGTACCCAAAGAAGGACTTCTTGTTATGCTTGATTCCTGCTGTTAATCTAAGTTTGGTCACTGCTTTAGCCTGTCTTATCTGTTCCTTGCAAATGTGGGCCATTGTGGAATAGTCCTTTCCAGCCCTTCTGTTACCTTTTCTCCACATGGGAATGTACTGTCTTTGTGCTTCAAGGATTGTGTCCTTAAGGAATAACGATTTTTTGTGCACACCTTTTTCCTTCAGTCCCTGGTCCTCCAGCACTTGTCCTACTAGCAACCTAAGCTTGTTGAAATTTACATTTTTGAAGTCCAAGACTTCATTCCTGCTATTCAATTTGTCTGCCTGATGTCAGACAGTGAACTTGATGGTTTCATGGTCACTGTTGACCAGACTACCATTTTTATTTAAGCTGGTCACTGGGTCATCTCCTTTGGCCAGGACCAAGTCTAGCAGAGCATTACCTCTGTTTGGCCCATGTGCCACCTGAGTCAGAAAGAGCTCCTCAACACAGGTCAGGAAAGATCATGAATGATCCAACTTAGCTGGCTGTTCCACCCAGGAGATGTCTGGATAATTAAAATTGCCCATGACAACCATGTCATGTGCATGTGCAGCCTCAGTCAATTTTTGGGTGAACTCCAGATTGAGTTCCTCCCTCTGGTTTGGTGGTCTGTAGTATACACCTACAGTTAGGTCTCTCTGCACAGCCCCTTTCCCATCCCCTTCCCATGCAACATGACCCAGAGGGTTTCAAGCTGTCCATTTTTGGAGCCGATGTCAGCCTTCAAGAAAGCATACTGCTCCTTCACATTGAGAGCAATGCCTCCTCCTTTCTTCCCCACCCTATCCCTTCTATGCAGGGTATAGCCCTCTATAGCTATGCTCCAATCATGTGAGGTGTCCCACCAGGTCTGTGTAATCCCTACTAGGTCATACTGCACACTGGAGAGTAGGAGGGCTAGTAGTTGCTCATGAATCAGTCTGGATTACTCCTGCCTGTGTCATTAGTTCCCACAGGGATGAGGAGCATGGGGTAGTAGTCAGGTAGTAGTCAAAAAGAGCCCAAGTGATTTAGTAATTTAAGTTCCATTTTCAAGAAGAAGCAGCAGCAGAAGTGTTGGCTACAAATGTCCAACTCAGGATCCTTAAAATTCTAGTCTATTAGGTGGATTGAAGTACTGTAATGAAGTTAAATCATAAACCTTGGGGCTGGTCCCTCCCCCCCCCCCCCACACACACACATGCACACACACAGTAGCGAGCTACAAGAGTCAGGTATACCTATCCTACAAGGGCTGGAGTCTGCTGTTGATGGCCAGTGGAGCCTTCTTTCAGCGTGGTGTATCCTCCAGAAGGGGGTCACTGGCTGGTCCTTCTGGCTGGACAGGTCGGGTGCTGGTCAAGTTGGAGATCAAGAGGGCACTGCTGAGGGTCACTTTTCACTGCTTTTTTATCTGTTCTTGGCAGACTTTGGTGACTCCCCAGTTTTCAGGTTTGCCCAATCCAGGGGTCATTGACCCTTGTGGGACTTCCCCCTCGGTGGCTACTGGATGGCATCTGTCAGCCCCAGGGGTCATCTGCATGTATGTGCAGGTTTGGGAGTCCGTTGATGAATTTTGAATAGGGCTCTGGGAGCAGCCGATCTGGAGATATTCAACACAAAAGTTGGTCTCTGGCATTGATTAACTCAGATCAGGGCTTCTAGCCCTTGAACAGTGATGTTTAGAGATTTCCCAGTTGCTACTTTGTCTTCTATTGATTTCTTCCGTTGGTTGATCTGCAGTTTTCCTAGGTGTTAATTGTTTCCTGCTACTGTGTTATGCATTCAATCACTGATTCAGTCGCTCTTTCAGGGGCCCACCTGATACAGGGAAGCAGCGGTTTGATTCCTGCCCTTGTTAACATTGTTACAGTGTATAATTTACTTCTGAAAAAAAGTGAAGAGTATAAAATATAAGCTACAAAAGTAATGCCATGGCACACAAATAGATAAAAAATACCAAAATACAAGGGGATATACCAAATGCACACATTCAAATTTTAAAACACAATTCCTTATCTTAAAGTGAAAGAAAGAGGAAGGAAGAAAAGGTAGAAGAGGAAAAACATATCCAAGGAGGGGAGAGCAACTACAGGCAAAAGGAAAAGGGGGCTTTCTGCTACAGAAGAAGAAGATTACAGAATACAGTAGCTGAGAACTTAACAAGTACCTAAATTCTATTTTCAAATGGCACTGGGGCAACTAAATCACCTAGGCAATCTTCAAAATGTTAACCCAGGTCTTGATTGGTGGCCTAGAAATGTCATTGTTATAATAAAATATTAGTAATGCATCAAATATAAAATATTAAATGAAGAGAAAGAGTAAATATTGGGTTCATGCTTTTGATAATTCCAAAACACAATCCTATTATTACACAGATTTAAGAAAGAATAATACCTGGCTTAATTAATAGCACAGAAAACAAGACAAATACTATGGCTTCTTTAGAAGATAACAGTAACATCAAGACATGTATAAAAATAGTAGGAAGAAAAATCAAGATCCTCCCTACCTCAGTCATACAGACAATGTCATATGAAAGCAGCAAACCCCAAAACCAACAATGTGTTATAGAAAAGAAAATTTAAATTGGAACAAAAGTGTCTAGGGAAAAAACCAAAGTGTAACTTCAGATTTTTATGGGCTAAGTACAAACAATCAAAAAGCCCAAAGCTGAATCAATTCAATTTTGCAGGTTAGTCTAAGCTGCATAGATTGAACTGATAAGCAAGCAAACAGGCATTCACTTTTGATTCCTGAAATGCAGACACATGCCTGCAGTGGCCCAGGCCAGAAGCCATGGGATGCAAGAGCACACCTGCCTGCTGGGCTGCATCAACCAGGTTGGGCCAAGGCTAGCTCACCCAATCTACAAGCAGCAGTTTGCAAGGGAAGGTGAAAAGCATCCTGGCATGCTGGGAGACTGAGAGTCAACTTGAATATGGAGGACATCTGGAATGGAAGTTCCATAAACCAATTTAATCTAAAACAGTTAAATCTGGTACTACATCCATCCAGGTTTATCTGTTAGTGATGATAGTGCGTGAGAGATTGTAAGGTAACAAAGACAGTTTTTGCAAGGGGCAAAGACACTGAACATAGCACATTGGTTGCTTAAACATTGTCAGAAGTTATGTTCCAAGGATAAATTTTAAGACAGAAGTCTATCAGGTTTGTATCATTTTGTAGTGAGCAATCTCTGTTTCAGTTCTTTATTTTTTTCTAATTCCTTCCATAATTTTCTTTGGTTTGCTGAGTTTACAGATGGTTATGGGACTTGTTCACAGTTTTTATTATATGCATGTGCACTGGCTTGCGGTAAGTGACAACACAGATTCTGCAATCAGCAGCATTGATAATTATTATGAATATTTGCACATGAATGGCACTAAATATGAATGGTACTTTAGGCCCAGAGAAACCTTGGGGGCTCTGCTTTAAAGTAAATTGCTTGTTGCTTCTTGTAGTGTTTCATCCTTTTAAGGTAGCCTTCCTTAGACTGGTACGTTTGTTGAGAGACAGGTACTTCTAAATATAGAGAAACAAGAAACTCAGTGTATAGGGCTGTATGTACAGATAGGAGAAGGGGCTCACAATCAATTGAATTCCAAGTGTCATGGATTAGAATAGGGCAATCTTTGTGGAGAACAGATGTGGAGAGGAGCTGAATTTGTAGAAATATATTCTGCTTTCCTGGAAACTAGGAAGAAATTAAAATAAATAGTGGAGAGGAAATAAGAACAGAGTTGGCAAATGAAACTCAAACATAATCTGACATTGATCCAAATGACAGTAGATACGTCTACAGTTTACACCATTATTTCCTCCATTGTAAAGAGTAGCTTGGATACAGCATTGTTGCCCTGTGGGGTCAGGCCAACTCTCAGGATCTCAATAGTGCGCTGTTAGACAGGAGGGTGTGACACAATTGCACATATACAAACACACAAATCAATTAGGTGTATACACACATACACACACTACCAACTCAGACACATACACATCCAAACCAGTCTAGGCACATGCATACCTATCACAAATTCAAGCACATACACTATACACCCCAAAAGTTAGACAACAATCAATTTTCCATAACCACACACTCAGTACACATACACAGATCACTAATTCATATATCATGCACACAGTGACATATATACACACACCAGTTCACAGACATACAACCAACCTACACATACACACAGGTAAATTCCTAACTTGGATGGTACAGTGTGTGTGTGTGTGCTTGGGGTACCTGATACTTGGGGGAAGGTTAAGGTGGGAGAGAGAGAGTTAAAGTGTAGGAAGTGAAAGTTGCCAGAACCAAGATTAGAACTGATGGACTAAAGAGAAGCTAGCTGATGAACTAAGGCTTGGGTTTACTTAAGATCAAGTGGCACCAGGTTTACTTGAGGTCACTGGTGCAAGTAGAAAAAAAGCCTGATGGAAAGGAGGGGACAGCTGGGAAAGAGAGAGAGACAGAAACCTGGGAGCTTGGGGCTGGAAACTGAGGCAGACAGCTGAGATATTGGTGGGGTGGGGCACATAAGTGGTGGCAAGGAGGAGACAGCCAGGAAAGAAACTGAGGCAGAAACCTGGTTGCTCAGGGGAAAAGGCAGTGGGGATAAGACACTGACAAAGAAACAGAGGGGTTGGAGGCAGAGAGGATCTCAGGACAGGTGTTGGAGGTGGCAGTGAGCCAGAAGCAGGAGAGGGAGAAATGAGACAGAAGTTAGAGGGGTGAGGAGCAGAGATTGGAGCAGGGCTGAACCATAGTAAAGCAAAACCCAACTCAGGGGTCCAAATAACAGTTTTATTAAACAGTCAACATGCTACACAGCCCCAAGAAGTTATTGGTTCACACACACACACACACACACACACACACACTGGAAGCAGGAGAAAGAGACTCAGTGGAAGGGTTGGGGTCCAGATAGGGAAGAGACACCGAGTCCAAGTCCTTGGTTGAAGAGAGGGTGGGGAGTGATAGCTACTTATGCAGGCTGGAAAGGGGTCTTTGTCCAGTAGGTGTTGTCCAGAGAGGGGTCATCAGCAGGGCCTCAGGGTGAATAGGTGGTGTGGCGTGGTGCTGGTTCAGATGGAAAGGGTGTCCCAAAGAATGAGTCTATACTACCTCTTTTTATGGGGCAGACTACCTCTGATCTCCTATGGGGAGGGTCTGTCCAGGCAAGGTCAGTCCTGTTCCAGAGGGTTCCAGGTGTTCTTACTGAGCATGTGCAGCCTTGGCACAATGGTGGGTTTTCTCATCTTTTGTTTCTTGAATCCTGAGGATGATTCCAAGGGCTAGGTCGCTGGTCCAGGTATTGGTGTTGACGGTTTGGTCATTCAGAGGGAGCTACTTTTAAACCTACTGCCATTGTCACTCAAGCACCCTCATTCATCCCCATTCATTCAGGAACCAAGTTACATAGGAGGGGTAGGTGTGAGTCATAGGTTACACAACCAGGCATGGGGATAAGATGGAGGCTTGACATTACAAGATGGAACCTTGACATGACTTATGCTAACTTACATATATAGGCCTAAAACAGTAATCACACAATATAAAAGCAGTAAAAAAAAAAATTAAAAAATCAATGCAAACATAATTATTATCAATTATAAAACTGGATATCTATATCAAAATAGCAGGGCACTTATTTGCAAAGGGGGGAGAGAAAAATAAAACTTACTACCTAAAGTAAAATGTTAAAGCTTATCCTACATCTTAACTTACTTATACTTATCTATAGGGAATACAGAGGGAGAGAAAAAGTCAGAAATGGTTGAGGAAGGGGAGGGAATGCATTTTAAAATAAATTTAAAAAGAAAAACTGGGGGTTTTGCTACAGTATTATGGGCATATCCTTATTTTATTGTTGAGGAACACGTCAAAAAGAAATTAGAAACATTAGGTGAGCAAGGCTAGCTAAGTTTTGAGCAATGGTCAAGGATTTAGAAATATTATTTAGAAATATTTATTACCATATGGAATGAAGATGATAATATTTCTGACTTATTTATGTTGCTTTGTAATATACTGTTTAAGAAGTAGGTGAGTGAGTTCTGAAAATAAAGAAAGAAACAGGAAAAGCAGAGGCCAGATAAGGAGAGGAGAGGAAGAACTGGGCACATGTGCACCTCTCCACACGTGTGCCCCCTAAACTTACTGGCACCAGCAGGCAGTGGTGGAGGAGGCAGCAGAGGGGGCAGCAGCAGCTGATCCCTCTAAGGTAAGTGGGGCATAGGAGCAGGCACAGCTGAGGTGGATCTGGAAAGGAAGCCCCCCAGCTCCCTTTTGAGTGTGCCGCCAGGGAGCTGCACTCCTGAGCCATGTGCTAACAGAGTGCGCACGGGGAAGGGCTAGGGGGGACTGTCCCCCCAGGCAAGGGGTTACCCCCGGAGACTGTCCCTGGGGGCAGCAGCACTGGCCACCCCTGGGAACTGTAGGATTGACGCTCTCTTACCAGATTTGCCCATTGCTTCGGGGTGTGCTCATTTATTAGGGATACGTTTCTAGGGTTTTGGTAATTCTGTCAATGTGCTGCTTGGGTTACTTGTTTTTCTATACAGAGCTGTATATCTCCCTTCTGCAAGTCCTCACCCTCAATGGAGCTATCTTGCAGGACTCCGTTTCAATGGGGCTGGGTTCCTCCAGTCACCAAATCAGTCATACACACAAACACACACAGATTAACGTGACACGCCTGACCCGGCCGGGTTGATCAGCATTGACAGGCTGACACCTCATATGCCAAGAATCAGTTCATCAGAGCAACAAGAAACTGCAATCAGACACAAGCACACAGTTAAACAAAATACCTCTGAGTACAGCTGGGTGTCCAGATGACACCCTCATGGGCCAGCATTCAGGTTATTAGGGCATGTCTGAGCCAAACTGGGTCAATCAGCCTATACAAGCTGATCCCCTTATGTGTTTCAAACTTAACCCATCCCAATCTTTAATCTCTTGATGAGCAGACCCCACAATATTTTTGGGCTTCACGGGGATCTTCAGCTTAGGTAAATGAAGCGTTGCTGCAGAGCAAGTGAGGAAGGAGAAGTAGAGAAGGAATAATGTACCCTGGTACTACGAGTTTGACTATAAAAGTTATTTTTTGCTAAGTATATGAAATATATAATGATACTAATAGTAATAGACATGCACAGGAAAACAAACACAAACAGTTATAGTATTACCCTGGTTTCACTAAGTATTTGGGGAAACTTAGCTCAAGCTTAACTAATACAGTTCAGGTTCAGAAATTTATGCCTAGAGAGAAGAGAGAGAGAGAGCACTGGGATCTCACCAGTTCAAAGCACTAGGGAGTCAATGCTGACAGGTAAAGGTCTTAGCACAATCCTTGAAGGGAGACAATCCGTTTTTTCCAGTGTCCCGAGAAGAACAGTGGGTGGTGTGAGAGAGAGTTCTGCTCTTGAAGCACACACACACTGCTGCTTTTTACAGTTTTTTATACCCTTAGTTCAGCTACTTCAAAGCATTCTCAATAGTGTAAATCATTGTCTTTTCTATTGATAAGGGATTATCTGGTTTGGAACATCTCAAGAAACTGACTGATAATCAGGACACTCATAAGGTCAAGGAGTAGCCAGATACTTGGGAGCCAGCTTGGAATTCCTATGGATAGCAGATACACTTATGGGATATTTCATGGTTTCTTCAGAAACAATAGATAGCTTGCAGCATCAGGATTTTGGAATTTTACTTGTTGTGAACAAGCCTCAGTTTAGCATGACTTTTCCAGATCTTAGTATAGTCTTTTAACAGACTTAAGGCAATTATTGGAGTGTTTATAATCTTTGGGTGGGAGGACTTCCACCAGTCATCCCGGGAAAAGTATGACAACACTTGTGGTCAGGGCTCAAACGGGCTGGATGCTGTGATGAACCCTTTACCATTGTTCAAATGTTGCCCATACCCCCTCTGACTCGGTCTCTTGCCTCAGCATTCCCTATCCTGGCAACCAAGTTTTAGCCAATCAAGTTTAAATAGGCCTCCCATAGTGGGACCGGGGAATGTATGGCCCGAGATGCCTATTAAACTTAGCTGGGGGGTGGAGGTGGGGTGTCGGGGGGGGGTAAGTCCTTTGTAAATTCAGATTAGAACTGGTCTGATAAATGCTGAGCTGGGTGTGTGTAAATGTGGGTTGATTAGCATTTGGAACACAGATTCCCCATCATGCAATGCTCCCCTGCTTCTCTGATCCCACAATTCACTGCAGTTTCTGCTTCAGACTTTCTGTTCTCCATCTCCCATGTAAATGAATGGTCATCTGGTTCCATCTCAAATGCAAATGAGACTTAGGGCAGTTGTTTCACTCTTGTCACCCTTATCTGGAGGGTTTTAGGTGTGTCTCTCACTGCGTCTTAATCAGTTTCATTTAGGTAAAGGAGGGAAGGGAGGGGGAATTCTTTCTGAGTCAGACAGGCTGCATCCTGTGCCAGGGTTCCCCAAGAACACAGAGCTGAAAGGTAACAACTCCCCAGCAGGAGGGAATGTAGGGGGCGGGGCAGCCATCAGGCACTTCCAGGGAAGCCTGGGACACCTGGTTGGCCATAGGGCAAACCACAGGAGATTGAAACCGCGGCCCTTAAAAACCATAGTTTGCCACAACCCCCAGCAGCTGGGGCCAGACAAGCAGAGGAGAGGGAAAACAGGGCACACATGTGCCTCTACACATGTGTGCCCCCTAAACTTATCAGCACCAGCAGCGGCAGTAGTGGAGGAGGCAGCAGAGGCAGTGGAGGGGGCAGCAGCAGCTGATCCCCCTAAGGTAAGTGGGGTGTAGGAGCAGGCGCAGCTGAGGTGAATCTGGAGGGGAAGCCCCCCAGATCCCTTTTGACTGAGTTGCCAGGGACCCATGCCAGGGGCACAGGTGGTCTTCTCATTGGTCCTTCCAGTGAGCAGACGTGGAAGACTCATTGAGACTTGCATCTGGAACGTCAACTTGCAGCTTCGGGAATGGTGTCTTGATGCGGGTTTTGGCTTTCTGGACCACAACCCATACTTTAGGACAAGAGTGGGGGCGGGGGGCACACACCATCAGGAGGACTTAAATGCCTCTATAATAATGCTTATACTATGGGGAACAAGCAGGAGGAACTTGCCCTCCTGTTACCTAACACAAACCCAGGCATAGTGGGGCTCACTGAATCTTGGTGGAATCCAACGCATGACTGGGCGGTAAACATCAAGGGCTTATAGGCTGTATAGGCAGGATAGAAAGGGGAGAAAAGGTAGAGATGTGGCACTCTACATTAACTGAGTCTGAGGTAGGACAGACTGAGGTGCTCTGGGTCAGAATACAAGGGGGTCAGGGGGAAAGAGACTTAACAGTGGGGGTCTACTACAGGCCACCCAATCAAGGGGAAGAGCAAGACCTGGAATTCTCAGGTCAGCTCGTGGAGGCAGTTAGGTCAAGGGATGTGGTCATCATGGGGGACCTAAACTAGCCAGGTCTGACTGCCCACATAGGTTCCTAGCCAAGTTACAGACTCTCCACCTAACCCAGGAGCTGCAAAGTCCCACCAGGGGAAATACATTACTGGACATGGTCCTGGCCACAGGTGATGACCTGGTGAGAGGACTACAGGTTCTCGACCACCTTGGGGATAGCGATCATCGCCTGCTGGATTTCACCATTCAGCTCAGGGTGTCAAAGGCCTGCAGCAGGGCAGCAGCCCTGGACTTCAGGAAGGTGGATTTCAATGAGGTATGGAGACTAGTCAGGGAGACACTGAGGTCCTGGAGGAGAGGGGATTTGGGAGTCCAAGAAGAGTGGTCATTCCTGAAGGAGATGATCCTCCAAGCCCAAAGGGTGACAATCCCCACGCAGATCAAAGGGGACAGGAGTGCACAAAAGCCCCCATGGCTCACCAAAAGCATCCAGGAATATCTCAAAGCCAAAAAGGAGGCATACACCCAATGGAAGGGAGGGGCCATTACCAAGGAGGATTATACCTGCATTGCTTGAGATTGTAGGGGGACTGTAAGGAAGGATAAAGTGGAGATGGAACCGGGACTAGCAACCTGGATAAAGGTTAACAAGAAATACTTTTTTTAAATACATAGTGGGTAGAAAGAAGATACCGAGTAATGGTGGCCTCTGCAGGACATGCTTTTAAATCTGAGGGTCACACCAGATGACAAAGCTAACCTCTTTAACAGATTGTTTGATTCCATTTTTCTGAGCAGGGACAGGGGCATCCCCCCTCCCCCTCGCCCCCC
This sequence comes from Alligator mississippiensis, assembly GCF_030867095.1. Taxonomy (NCBI): domain Eukaryota; kingdom Metazoa; phylum Chordata; order Crocodylia; family Alligatoridae; genus Alligator; species Alligator mississippiensis. The sequence goes on from NC_081831.1 coordinate 51,347,255, forward strand.
AGGATCCCAGATGGACCCAGGGGAGGTGCAGCCAGGCCCAGGGTCAGTGAGGACCTAGTCAGGGAACTTCTAGTGGGACTAGACATGTTCAAATCAGCAGGTCCTGATGATCTCTACCCCGCAGTGCTGAGGGAATTGGCAGACGTCATTGCAGGACCCCTGGCACAGCTTTACGAGCAAACGTGGAGCTCTGGCAAGGTGTCAGAGGACTGAAAAAGGGCCAATGTGGCCCCCATTTTCAAAAAAGGGAGGAAAGAGGACCCAAGAAACTATAGGCCTGTTAGTCCTGGGAAAGCTCTTTGAGAAAATTATCCAGGAGCACATCTGCAAGGGACCAGCAGGGGAGATTATGCTTAGGGGCAATCAACATGAGTTCATTAGAGGCAGGTCCTGTCAGACCAACCTGAACGCCTTCTACGACCAGGTCACACAATCCTTGGATGCAGGTGTCGTGGTGACCGTAGTCTTTCTGGACTTAAGGAAGGCCTTCGACACTGTCTCTCACCCTATTCTCATTAAAAAAATTAGGTGACTGTGGTGTGGACGCCTACGCAGTCAGATGGGTCACAAACTGGCTGGAGGGCCGCACCCAGAGAGTGGTGGTGGATAGGTAATTTTCAACCTGGAGAGATGTGGGCAGTGGGGTTCCCCAGGGCTCGGTCCTCAGGCCTGCACTGTTCAACATCTTCATCAGCAACTTGGACGAGGGGGTGAAAAGCACCTTGTTCAAATTTGCAGATGACACTAAGATGTGGGGAGAAGTGGGCATGCTAGGAGAGAGAGACAGGCTACAACTATATTTGGACAGGTTACAGAGGTGGGAGGATGAGAATAGGATGGGTTTCAATGCTGACAAGTGCAAGGTACTACACCTGGGGAGGAAGAGCCAGCAGCATACTTACAGGCTGGGGAACTCCCTTTTTGTCAGAACAGAGGAAGAAAAGGATCTTGGAATCACTATTGATTCCAGTATGAACATGGGCCACCAATGTGGGTATGCAGTCAGGAAGGCTAACCACACGTTGTCATGCATCCATAGATGCATCATGAGTAGTTTCAAGGAGGTGGTCCTCCCCCTGTATGTGACATTGGTCAGGTCGCAGTTGGAGTACTACATCCAGTTCTTGGCACTGCACTTCAGGAGGGATGTGGCCAGCATTGTGAGGGTCCAGTGGAGGGTCACTTGCATGATCAGGGGGCAGCAGGGTAGGCCCTATGAGGAGAGGCCATGGGCCTGAACCTGTTCAGCCTCCACAACAGAAGACTCAGATGGAATATGGTGGCCATCTACAAACTGGCCAAGGGGGACTAGCAGGCAATGGGAGAGTCCCTGTTCCCCCAAGCAGTACTGGGAGGAACAAGGAATAATGCCCACAAGTTGACTGAGAGTAGATTCAGGCTAGATATCAGGAGGCGCTATGTCACAGTCATGGCGGCCAGGAGCTGGAACCAACTTCCAAGGGAAGTGGTACACGCTTCTACCCTGGGGGTCTTTAGAAGGAGGCTAGACATTCACCTACCTGGCGCCCTTTCACCCCAGCATTCTTTCCTGTCCATGGCAGGGGGTCAGACTTGATGATCTGATTAGGTCCCTTCCAACCCTACCAACTATGAAACTATGAAAAAAAATACCTCAGACTAAATCCTCCAATTAATCTGTGTGATCTATTGGGCACATCTACATGAGATGCTAACAGCACAGTAGCCTAATAATACTGTGCAGTAATGTGTCACTGAAGAAATAGAAGCCTGGCATGCCCCTGTGATCCTCGGGTCCCCCAGGACCCCCATCAGGACACCCGGTGGACCCTGATTGTGACCTTCAACATAGCTGGGAGCATGGGCAACTGGTGCCTCCTGAGTCAGGGGGGGCACTTGCACCCCCAGCAGACAATCAGTGATCATGGCCAAACCCACAGGCCTGTAGGGGGGGGAAGTCCCCACAGCCAATACTGCCAACCCGCAACTGGCAGTGGCAGACACTGGCACTTTTGGGTGCACTGCTGGCACTTCTGGGTAGGTGGGATTGGCTGTGGGAGGACTGCTTCTCCTGGTGCACTCCCTGGCTGGTGCTCTCAGGTGGGGCACCAGCACTCTTGCCTGCCCACTGCCTGGGAACAAAGCTGTCAGGGGATGCACCAGCACTCTCAGGGGGTGTATGTGCACCCCCGTGCACCCCCTATGCATTGCCACTCCACATGACTGGGGTCACCCTGCAATTTGGTGATGAATACACATCATATCTCTAGGCTTCCTGGTCTGGATGGACCACCCCCCCCCCACCACAACTTGGTACCTTGGAGGTCTTCATCCAGATGGAGCCTATGGTCCCAGCATCCACACAGACAGAGCCCTTGACTCCAGGCTGTGGGGGCTCCCTGGCATGCCTGTTGATTGTTGGGACCAGGGGCACAAGCACTCCCACTTGTGGGATGTGTTCACTGCTGGTGACTTTGGAGGGCTGAGTGAGGGAATTACAGGAGGAGGTAAACAGGCTGTGGATCATCAAAGACCACAAGGCAGAGATTGATGCCTACTGCCAGGATCTACATCTGGAGAATGCCACAGAAGATGGGCAGAAGAGCAGACCTGACCATGATGCCCCAACAGATGGTGAGTGGAAAATGATCACATCAGGACTGAAGCCACGATGTGCTTCAGATGAAGCCCGCTCACCATTGACCAGTGTTGCATCCATGCAGGATCAGCCAACCCCAGAAGGGTGGAAATGTAGGGTGATAGTCATGGGAGTTTCCCTGCTGTGGGGCATAAAAGGAACCATCTGTGACCCAGACTCCCTTGCACAAGAGGTCTGCTGCCTTCCACAAGCCAGGATCAGAGATGTTATGGAGAGAATCCCTAAGCCGTTCCTCCCTACTGACCACTACCCCTTGCTCCTTATCCACGTGAGAACCAACAACACAGCAAGAAGCAGCCCTGGGAGGATCATGAGAGGCTACAAGAACATGGGGGTGAAGCTCAAGGGCCTAGGAGTGCAAGTAGTCTTCTTCTCAATCCTCTCAGTCAGAGGCCATGGCCATCAGTGGGAGGAGTGCATTGAGGAGGTCAAACAAAGTCTTAGGAGATGGTGTCACCATGTGGGCTTTGGGTACCTCTACTATGGCACACAGTTCTACAACAGGGACTGTCTACATGCAAGGGTTGATTTTTTTCTCACTAGCAGAGGGAAGAAGTTCTTTGCTATGAGAGTCACCAATTTGTTGAGGAGAGCTTTAAACCAGGCAAGTCGGGGGGGGGGGCAGGGAGAAGGTTCTACTGCAGTACACAAAGCCACTAGGCACAACAACACACAGGAGGGCATTCAAGAAATGGACAACAATATTGGTAATGACATCTTGCGACATAGGTGATGTGTCATAAATCATGAGTTGACTAGGGGCTGGCTCAAGTGTCTTTATGGGAATGCCAGTAGCATGGGAAACAAACAGGAGGAACTGTCATTCCTCCTGGTTGATACATATTTTGATATGATTGGGTTAATGGAGACATGGTGGGATGATACACCTGCTTGGGCAGTGAATATTGATGGCTATAGGCTTTACAAGAAGGACTGGGTTGGGAGGAGGTATAGCTGTCTAAGTGAAAGAGCAGTACCCCTCTCTGTGGGTCATATTTGACAAGAGGAAAGGGTCCCTTGAGACCCTCTAAGTCAGGATACAGGGAGATCAGGAGAGGGAGACCTGATGGTGGGAGTCTACTACAAGTCTTCCTCCCAAGAAGAGAAGAGTGATCAAGCATTCTCCAGAGAAGTGACTTAGGCAGCTAACACTAGAGACATGATTGCCATGGGTGACTTTAACTACCTGGACATCTGTTGGGAGGATCACTCGGTTGCCTTCGGCAGGTCAACCAACTTCTTGGCAACAGTAGGTGACCTGTTGCTGACTCAGGTTGTAGAAGGGCCTACCAGGTGTAAGACCACTCTGGATCTAGTGCTGGCCAAAGGCGATGACATCATAGATGACCTAAGGATTGGTGGTACTCTGGGAGATAGGAATCATGATCTGGTTAAGTTCCCCATCCTCCATAAGACTTGGATATCAGACAGCAGAAGTCCTGGAATTCAAGAAGGCAGATTTTTCCAAACTCAAGAGGCTAGTTTGAAAGGCCCTCTGCAAACATCAACTAGATAATTTGGGAGTTCAGGAGTGGTAGAGCTTCCTTAAGGGGGCAAATCCCATGGCCCAAGAACAGGCCATCCCCATGTGGGCAAAAACTGGGAAAGGAGCCAGTAGCCCCACTTGACTCAACAGGATTATTAGAGAGCTTCTGAAAAAATAAAAAGAAGCATATAAACAATGGAAGTATAACTCGGCAACCAGTGAGGAATACACCTGTATTGTGAGAGCCTGCAGATATGAGACATGGAAAGCCAAGGCAGGCATGTAGATCAGGCTGGCAGCTAGAGTAAAAGGCAACAAAAAGTCCTTCTACAGATACATAGGGAGCAAGAAAAAGTCAGGCTCCACTGTGGGGCCCCTACTGAATGCTCAGGGGCAGCCCACAGTCAATCCCCATGAAAAAGATGAATTCCTAAATGTATACTTCACATTGGTATTCCTGAAATCAAATGGGGACTGTTCACCTGACCAGAGCCCTGGGGAACATGGGGAAGAGAAACTACACAAAATCAATCCTGAGCAGAAGAGGGATCTCCTGCAACACTTGGATGTCTTCAAATCTGCTGGGCCTGATAACCTGCACCCAGGAGTCCTGAAAGAACTGGCTGATCTAATAGCAGCACCACTGGCCAAGCGGTTTGAAGAGTCATGGAACTTGGGAGTGGTCCAGGATGACTGAAAGAGAGCCAATGTGGTGCCCATCTTCAAGAAAGGGAAGAGGGATGACCCTGCAAATTGCAGGCCGGTCGGTGTGACCTCAGTCCTATGTAAAGTCTTTGAAAAATGTATTAAGAAGGCCAACATTTACAAGACGGAAAAGGACAAGGTATTAAGAAGCAATCAACATGGCTTTGTTGAGGGTAGACCATGCCTGACAAACCTTGTGTCCTTCTATGACCAGGTAACTAGCCATCTGGATGAGGGACACATGATAGATGCGATTTACTTAGACTTCAGTAAAGTCTCTGATTCTGTTTCCCACAGAATTATCTCAAACAAGCTCGAGGGTGTTGGATGTGTCCAGTCATAATTGTTGGAATGGCCTCATCCTGGAAGGTCTTCTCCAGTGGTGTCCCCCAGGGATTGGTGCTTGGACCCATGCTCCTTAATACATTCCTGAATGACTTGGATGATGGGGTGGAAAGCTCAATTATTAAGCTTGCAGATAATACCAAGCTGTGGGGAAACGGCGACACTGGAGGATAGGTCAGGATCTGGGATGACATTGACAGGTGGACCCATGGGTGAAATGGAATCAGATGAGGTTTAACAAGGATCAGTGCATAGTCCTTCATCTGGTTAGGAAGAACCCTCACCACAACTACACAATGGGTGGTGGCCCACTGGCTGGTACAGCATCTGAGCGAGACCTGGGGGTTACAGTTGACCAGAAGATGAATATGAGCCAGCAGTGCAATGAGGTCATCAGGAAAGCAAATAGAACTCTGGCAATCATCAGGTGATGTGTGTCCAGTAGAGCCAGGGAAGTGTTCCTCTCTCTCTATTCAGTAATGTTGAGGCCTCAGCTGGAGTACTGTGTCCAGTTCTGGGCACTGCACTTCAAGAAGAACATGGATAAGCTTAAGAGAGTACAAAGAAGAGCCACTCGCATGGTCAAAGGCATGGAGTATAGGCCCTACGAGGAGAGACTCAGGGGACTGGGCCTGTTCAATTTGAGTAGAAGGCTGAGAGGTGACTTGATAGCTGCCTAAAAGTACATCAGAACACCAAGATTTAGGTAAGGAACTCTTCAGGAAGGCACCCCAATGGAGGACAAGGACCAATGGACATAAGCTTATAGAGGGTAAATTCAGGCTAGATATAAGGAAGAACGTCTTCTCTGTAACGGTCACCAGAATCTGGAACACACTCCCAGCAGAAGTGGTGCAGTCACCATCCTTGGAGGTGTTTGAGAGGAGGCTGGACAGGCACCTTGTTGAGCTTGTCTTAGCCCATTAACTTCCTGCCCATGGCAAGGGACCAGACTTGATGATCTTACAGGTCCCTTCCAGTTTTACAATTCTATGACGCTAATACTATGCTACTATATGGTATTATTATACTACTGCACAATATCATCACTTAAAAGGCATTTGCCAGTGTTACTGGAGAGTAACTCTGTTTACTGCTCATTTATTTAGTACTCGATTGTACAAGAAATAAACTAAGTGCACAGTAACCACTGCACATTAATGACTGTGTAGATATGCCCATTATGCCTTATATATTAGTGGGACTAAATCTCTGCCTACATTGACTTTAGTGATTCAGACAATGATCCAAGAAACTGAAATATAGTATGTAACCACAAGTTAGTATCATTACTGAAAAAGCAAGTAAACAAAAGTAACCATACAGAATGTCTGCTACCTAAAGATACCATGATTCTGAAGGCATAAATGACAATGTACTGCTCTTGGATCTAACCCTCAATAATATGTACACCAGAACTACCTAGACACTAATATTTTTCATGCTGTACTTAATGAAAACCAGTGGTATATGGCAAATTGCAGGACACAACTACATTCTTTCTAGAACATGCTACTTTATACATGATAGGAAGTAGCAGAGTTGATGGAGGAATTAGCTGTTGTAAGTCAGTCTGAAGCTCCAGCCGAAATACCACATTATATGGCATCTTTACTGACTCTTGAGAATACCATTTGTAGCCTATTTTACTGGCCAATGCTAAGCAATAGTTTTTTCTCTTAACCATTACAAACCTGGAACAATTTACTGACAGAATCAACTAGCATTTATCATCCATTAAGTTTACCATGTTTCCACTTAATGGGAAGATCTTCTGTTGAATCATTTATTTAAATTCTATTTTCAGCTACCTGTTAGCACTAATTGGATGCAAAATTCTGCTGTATTGTAGCAAGATATTTCTAACCTAGAACTAAATAAGAACCTTTTAATAGCACCCTCATCACTTTATTTGAAAGCCTTTATACCCAGATGCCATGTAATTAACCTTCTAGTAAGCTATGTGATGATAATTTCTAGATGGAATTATCTCAGTGTTTTATGTTAATAGCCTTTGGAATTTGTAGGAATATGTTCTATATTTATTGTACAAGCTCACAAAGGTTATTTGAAGTACTAATTAGCAAAAAAGAGAAAGAAAAAAAAACAAGTTTGGGTTAGTGAGTGAGAGCTGCAGAGTTCTCTAGTGGGAAAAAAATGAATGAATAGCTGTATCTCCAACCCTGGATAAATCCATCAAGTTGCTATTTAAGAGAAAAAAGTGTGAATTCTGAAAACTACATTATTTCACTTTCCAAAAATAATTGCATATAATATACAAAGATATCAGCAGAGCAACTATACAAACAAGGCCAATATCATGTCATAGAATGAAGTTCACCTTAGCGTACACCACTTGTTCCAACAGAGCCCTTACAAAGGAATTAAGTTTGATTTTGAGCCTGATCCAAAATGAGCCAGAACCTGTAAATTACATTCTGCAATGCCTAACCTCTTTGTGCCTGGCACCAGCATAAAATCTAGAACCAGAGTTTTAAGCACTAAGGTTTTCCCATAGTATATTGGGAAATGCGGAGCCTTAGAAGAATATTTAATAAAAGAACAGTGCACAAAGCAGGAACTAGGGCTGTGCAAGTCTTTGGATCATGCTTTGGATCCAAGACCACTTCAGATGCTTCAGCATCAAAAGCAACGTGCCTGGATCAAAGCGTGGGCTCAGTTAAGCTGTCCAAAGTGGTTCGTAGCACCTGAAGCGCTTCGGAAATGCTTTGGATGCTTCAGACAGCTTAACTGAAAGTTAGAAGAGGGAGGGGAAGCAGGGGAGGGAGGGAGAGAGGGAGTTGGGGGGGGCGGGGCTGACGTGTAGGTGGCCAGTGAGAAGGATTTCTTCCTGGCTGCCTTTCCAATGACAGCGTCTGTGGGTTGGGACTAGAAACAGCATAAAAGCCTCTGTTTGGAGGCAGGTTGTGCCTTTTCCCTAGCTTGTTCCCTCTCAGAAACTATGAGAAAGGAACCCTCGGACTGAGGCATTGCAGCTTGCTGGCTGTACTCAGTAGTTGAAATTGCCTGCTCCTTTTTTTTGTTACAAAGGATTGGGTAGGATTTAGCTTACCTTAGCTTAGCTATTCTATTCAATTACTATTAGTATTACTATTCAGTTCAATTCTTTGAATTTATATTTGCTCTTTTTTTGTGTGCGTGGAAACTTTGAAAAAGAAAGATGAAGAAAGATGTGTTTTCCCTGCCAGTGTGATCCATCACTGTCAGGGAGGCACACATTGCTTGCATGCATGCACACACACAGACACACAAACGCACAGACATAGACAGACACAACATAAATAAAAATCAGATAATCATAGGAGAAGACAGGCAGACAGACAGCACACAATTTTTACATAACTCTTTCATTTCATAGATTTATTTCATAGACATTAGGGCTGGAAGGGACCTCGGAAGATCATCGAGTCCAGCCCCCCGCCCAAAGGGCAGGAAGTCAGCTGGGGTCATAGGATCCCAGCAAGATAAGCATCCAGTTTCATCCTGAAGGTGTTCAATGAAGGCGCTTGAACCACCTCCGGTGGCAGGCTGTTCCAGACCTTGGGGGCTCGGACAGTAAAGAAATTCTTCCTTATGTCCAGCCTGAAACGATTTTGTAGTAGTTTGTGACCATTCGACCTCGTCATCCCTTGGGGCGCTCTGGTGAACAAACGTTCCCCCAGATACTGGTGGTCACCCCTGATAAACTTGTAGGCGACCATCAGATCACCCCTGAGCCTGCGCTTTTCCAGGCTAAAGAGCCCCAGGGCTCTCAGCCTGTCATTGTAGGGTCTGCTTCCCTGACCTCTGATCATGCGCGTGGCTCTTCTCTGGACTCTCTCAAGCTTCTCCACATCCTTTTTGAATTGTGGAGCCCAAAACTGGACGCAGTACTCCAGCTGCGGCCTCACTAAGGCCAAGTACAGGGGGAGAATGACGTCCCGGGATTTGCTTGAGAAGCATCTATGGATGCAAGCCAGCGTTTTGGTCGCTTTACTAGCCACAGCATCACATTGCAGGCTCATGTTCATGTTGTGGTCAATAACACTGTAACTCTTAACACTGAAGCAAACAATCAAAGAAGAGGCTAGTGCACGCATGCAACAGAAGGAATAAAACGCACAATACAAAAGGATTCACACACACACACACACATACAGACCTTTTGCAGCACAGGAAAGATCAATATGAAGTATGTTGGAAAGGCAGGTGCCAGGTCTTCTGGCAGGGGAGAGAGGGGGTAGGGGGAGACCTAAAGCTGCAAGCCGGCCCCACTCCCAAATACAGATGCATCGTCTTCCCAAGCAGCCATGACATCAGCGCTGCCAGTGGAAGCCAGGAGGTGGGATCAGTGTCTGCACCTGACATCCCTGCACCTGCACCACCTCCGCTTAGTCCAGAAGTGGGCACCAGTAGTGGAATCACTGCCTCCTCCACCCTCAATTTCAGCTCTCAGCATGAGCCTCCCACTGCCAGAGGAGGAGCTGGAGCAGGAACCAGGGATGCTCAGCATGCTGGCTCATGCAATTCTGGGGACTAAGGGGGAATCAGAGTTTGTGCTCCACACCCCTCAAGTTTCCCCTAGACCCAAGTCTCCTCCAGATAGAAGCACCATAGCAGAGGCTGAAGTTGTGCAGGCAAGTGGCTCAGCTGAGGCAGCTCCTCCTGCTGTTCAGTCTCAGCCTGCTGAGAAGGGGGAAAAATCAGGATCCTCATCCTCAACCCACAAGCGAAGGAGTAGTGTAGTGTGGGAGCATTTTGAGCTGGCAGATGATCCCAGGTTTGCCATCTGCCAGTACTGCTGAAGGCACATGAGCCATGGCAAGGACATGAGACACTTTGCTACCAAGGTGATGCTGCTGCATCTCAGGAGGCAGCACCCCCTTGCCCTTCTTCCTGCTCAGCCTGACACCAGTGTGTGTGCACCAAAAGGGAAGTCCCCCACTCACTCCAAAGCCCCCTTACCCCCAAAGCAGAGGCAGGCCACCCTGGACCAGTGGGGGAAATGTGAATAGAAAGGGGGGCACGTTCCCAAGGCGAGCAAGGTCACCTAGAGAAGTGCGGAGATGCTTGCTATGGATAGCCAGACCTTCTCCCTAGTTGACCGGTGAGGGTTCAGGCAGTTTGTAGCACTTGTGGCCCCATTTTACAAAGTGCCTGCATGTGCCACCTTTAGCAGGGCAGTAGTGTCCTCCCTGTATGTGGCATGCAGGGAGTACTTGAGGGAGCAGCTGCACAAGGCAGGGCCACAGGTAGCCTTGCACTTCACCTCTGACATCTGGAGCAGCCAGGGTGGCGATCACACCTACCTCTCCCTCACAGGGCACTGGTGCAATCAGTCAGGCCATTGGTGGGCTCTACTGCAAGCCAAGGTGCTGAATGAGTCCCACATGGCAAGGGAGATCATAGGGGCCATAAACCACATGGTGCAGGGGTGGCTTATTGGGCAGGCTGAGCTCACCCGTGAGTTCATGGTCACTGAAAATGAGGCCAATATGGTGAAGGCTGTCCATGATGCCAATTTTGTTGACATCTGCTGTGTGACACACAGGCTGCACCTAATAGCGAGGGATGCCTTGGAGGGGGACAGGGCTGCTGGTAATGGTGCCACCACCACTACTACTACAAGCCAGCTGATTTCAAAATGCGGGAAGGTGGTGGGATACTTCCACCACAGCATCAAGGGGGGCAAGATGCTGTGGGACAAACAGTCAGAGCTCAGCATCCCGCAGCACAGAATCATACAGGATGTGGAGACTTGATGGAACTCCACATACCTGATGATTGAAAGGTTGGTGGAGCAACAGAAGGCCATCGATGAGATGGCCTTGCTTGGGGAGATAGGGATCAGCACCCCCCTGAACAGAGCTGAGTGGGGTACCATCTCCCAGATCTTGGTGGTCCTCAAGCCCTTCCTCGAGCCCACTGAGACCCTAAGTGCTGGTGAAGCCCTCCTCAGCCAGGAGGTTGTTTCCCATAGTGAAAGAACTGTAGAACCAAATAGAGAAGTTCCAGGGGATCAATGTTCCTGGCTGGGGCATGCCACTGTCACCAGATGTGCAGGCACTGGTAAGGCAGCTGAAGGAAGGCATTAGGAGACAGCTGGATCCCTTGTGGTCCAGTACGGTCCACATGATGGCAGGCATATGTGACCCAAGGGTGAAGGGAAGCATGTGCACTGGCAGCCCCCAAACCCTTGATCACTGGACGCAGGTGCTGGTGAACAAAGTCAGGGATACCAAAGTGCAGAGGCAAGGAGATGTGGAAGAGGGGGATCCACTTTCCCATGCCAGCAATCCCAGCACCAGCACTGGTGCCAGCACCAGCACTGGCACCAGCACCAGCCAGTATCCTGCACACCAGCCACTGCCAATGTTGGCCCCTTCAATGCTGGGGTCCAAACGCACCAGACCCCAGCCTCGGGCAGGTAGCACCAAGGCTTCAGTGGCTACCTATCTTGCTGAGGATTTGGAGCCACTGGACTGCAACCCCTTGCCCTACTAGACAAACTGCAGCCAGATGTGGCAGGATCTGGCCATGGTTGCCCAACAACACCTGTCCTGCCAGTGTTCCAAGTGAGAGGGTGTTCAGCATTGCTGGGGATGTTGTGACAACCCACCATACCTGCTTTTATCCTACTTTGGTGGAGCAGATGGTGTTCCTAAAAGTGAACCTCCCACTGCTGGGGTTCCACAAGCTCCACCTGCAGGCAGACGGAGTGCTTGCTGGTTGCAATGCAGTTGTGAGGCTCCCGGTGAACTCAGCTTAGCTGCCCGGGATGCCAGCTTTAGGGTTGAATACCCCTTTGTCAGGCTGAGGAAGTACCTGCAGTTGGTCCTGGATGGAAGGAATAGTAAAGAAGCCAGGGGCTGGCCTGGCCCACAGTGCAGGCAAGAAAATCAGTCAGTGAAAATGGAAATGGAGGCCTCAGGGGGTGAGGGACAGGCTGGGGTTGGGGGTAGGGGGGAAACGGAGATGTAGCAGCACAGCTAAAAGTGCAAAGGAGCCTGGGGTGTCAGATGTCTGGCCAGTTGCAGTGTGCCAGAATTCCACTGTGTATATTGAGTCTATGAGTTTCTGTACCTACTACCCAAGAGGCCGATGAAGTGCAGTTCATAGGCCCAGCTCTGAAAAGTGGTTTGCATTGTAATTTGTTCCCTCTCAGGATCAGGCCTGAAAGACTAGAGGCGGAGGGCTTTTTGCTGAGGAATGTGCCCCCACAGATAGTTGGGTTTTGTTGTCTTTGATAGATTCTGGTGTGCAGTTTGTGGGGGTACTGGAGATAGTTGGCAGGTTTTGTGTTTTGAGCTGTAGGAAGTTGGCTTCAGTTCTGGTGATGAGGTTAGGTGCTGGTTTGAATGTACAAACCACCTTTCAGTGGCCCCAGCCCCAGCCTGTCCCAGTGTCACAGCTTCCTGGCAGAGCTGCCTTCCACCCACAGGGCAGGCAGAGTGGTTGGAAGGTTGCTGGGAGCTGAAGCTGGAGCCCTACATTCTGGGGCAGGAGCCATCTGGCTGCAGCTTCCTCTCTCCCCACTGATGCTTTCCCACTCTAAATTGCTGCCCAGAGCAGTGCAGCAGGAGGAGGAGATGGAGAAGGAAGAGCTTCTGGAGGCAGCAGGGGGAACTGAGCAGTACTTGGGAGGCTGCAGCCACACCAGGAGCAGCCTGCTTTTGGGAAACTATGTGCACGGGCTGGGGCCAGGATCATCCAGCAGGTATGGGCAGAAGCACAGTGCAGACTTCCTTGGACAGGAGTGGGTAGGACTTGGCCCCTTGCAGAGTTCCATGGAGGCAGCCTTAGACTGGATCCAATCAATTGGGTGCCCATCTGCCATCTGGATCCAATTAGTTGTTGGGCTAGTTCTAGCCCGTGGGCCATATTTTTCTCAACCCTGGCCTAGAGGAAACTGATGTTGACAATAAGGGTGTCTTTAAAATCCTACCTCTCTTCAGAACCTAAGTGACTAAGTCAATATTGCAAGTGAAACAGTTACTTCCAAAACTAGGAATTTATCTGAAGATAGGGCCTACTAAAGTTCTTTGAAAGAAGTGAGCACAACATATTCCATCCTAAATATGTTTGGAACAGTAGACAGTGGTTCCTATATTTTATGTAATAGCCTAATTATTGAACAACTTGCCTGTAAAGTTTAGGAACATGCTCATCCACCAACCATATATTAAAGTTAAGGCGCCCATTTTTTATTTTTGTGCAGAAAGCAGTACCCCAAGGTATTACCATTTTTAAGGTGCAATAAGAGCATGGGCAACTGGTGCTGCCTTTGTCAGGGGGGCACATGCCCGCCCTGTGACCAGTCCCACCAACCGGGGGGGGGGGCCCTCATGGCTGATCCTGCCAACTGAGGGGAGGGGTCTTTTGCCACCGATCCTGCCAACTGTCAGGGGAGGGGGTCCCCTGCAGCTAATCCTGCCGATCTTACTGCTGATCCCATGACGGCTGACCACTGTGGCCAATCACTGCAGCCACTTCTGGGAGTGGCTGCGGCTGCTTCTGGGAGGGGCTGCAGCAATCAGCCAGAAGTTGCAGGGGGGCTACATGCACCCCCGTGCACCCCCTATGCATCACCACTGATTAAGGGCGTGCACATATAGACCCATACCCTCAATGCACCTTAAAAATGGCTAAAACACCTTAAATTGGCACATGTAGATGTGCCCAGTGTCTATAATATTCCCCTTACATTCTTCAATGGTAGGAAAGGAAACTCTTTCAGTGTCTTCCCAATCTGCTGCCTGCAAAAAAAGCAGTGATTTTATTTTTCCTCTGAACCCAGTGGATTCCCTAAAACCTGTACATAATTTAGGAATCTAAATGACAAACATGGCCACACTTCTGAAGCCCTACTGAGTGGAGGCACTCATGTAGTCCCACTTGCTGGGTCATGCCCCAGAAAGGATGACAGAGGATCACCAGGCATTTGGTACTGTGTCAATATTCCAGCAGTACTTTTTTAAATTGCTTAATTAGCTGGTGCCCTAATATTACCAGCCAATTGGAGGCATTGTGTGTCTGCAGGACAGGCAGTGGAGCCATGGCCTTCAGGGCCAGGACAATACACTGTTTACCAAGAAATTGCTAGAAGGTTTTAAAAAGCATTGATTGCTTGCACTCAGTGCAGTAACACTATCAGTGTTTGTTTTCTGAAGTGGTCTAATGGATAGTGCAGTGAACTTGGGGGGGGGGTGAAGTTTATCACATAGTCCTTCAGTCACATGAAATTTGTTGAAATGTAGTAACATTTAAATCTGAAATTTGGGTAATTTTCCCTTGAATTCTAGTGGAGCAGGATGGCATCTTTCTACTGTACTGTGTTCTCTATAAGGTACATCTCTAGCTGACCCTTGTTTTGTGTCCTTGCAATTAATTAGAGAAATTGTCTTATCTGAGAAAAATTACATCCCCAGTGGTGTAACCATAAAGAACAGTTATAAATATTCAAACATTCTACATTTTGGGGGAAAAGGGAGGGAACAAGGCAATTATAGAGCTGAATTAAGCCACCTAAGGGCTATCATATGAAGCTGGAGAGCTCTATATACCTGTAAAGACAATAGGAATAAGAGCCAGTTATTTGCGTGATTGTAAATTAGGAAGCAAAATCTTGCCTGGAATATTTTAATAGCATTCCACTTTCTCACTCCATCCAATAACTTTTGTGGGGGAAAAATAACAAAAAACTCAACTATTTCTTGTTTTCAGTATCTACAATCCATATCTACTCTCTCTATTTTGCAGTCTCCAAATTGATTTCAGATGTGTCTGATACAGCAAGAAGATGCTTGCAATCAGAAGTGTTTTGTAATGTCCTGACACAAACAGTGTCTTGTTTAAATCAAGTTTGTGTTTGCCTGAGACTTAGGTTAATTCTAAACTCTGAACTCTGATCTAGGCTTGCTGAGTTCATTCAAAAATCGTTTTCACATAGAGAAGGGATAAAGCCTTAAATATGAAATTTCAATTTAAGTGCATAAGTAAATGTTTGCATTAGAGCTTTGGATCTGAACTTGGCATGTGGTTTTTCGTTCCAACACTAGGATAGTCCTGCTTATGACTGTTCTTGAAGGGTTACAGCTCTGGATGATGGAAAGTAATGAGAGGAAATTATTTTTCTTTATCTCTGTTTTAGACACCCTTTCATAATCTCCTTTCCTTTAAAAATAAATTCAGAGTAACACAAAACAACACAAAATAACCACTTTACACTGCGTGCTGCCTGACTTGTGACATCTTTATTTTTATTGAAATCTCCTCCAAACATGGACTTTGTACAGTGCCAGTAAAGGATGGGGAAAGAAAAAATGAAATATAATGAAATTCAGAAAGTACTATGAAATTCGGAAAGTACTATTTGGCATTGACATTCACAACATGCTGTAAAGTATTTGATCACTGCTTGAGTATTGGTGACAATTGTCTCATACTAATTTGGCTATTAATTGGTCCATGCAAGTAAAACTGTCTCTACGTGTCTTCTATATTAAGGCAATTTTAGTCTTCATCCAGTCAGCATAAGATTCCCAGGATACTTGTTAGTGTAGGGTAAACCCTACCTGTAATACCCCACTCTCACCTGTGATGACTTGATGATAAAGGAGGAAAATAAAGGATGTCAGGGTGTGAGGCTAACTGCATGTATGATCCTTGGCAATACAATATAGCCAGGGTTCCACTACCCCTATACCCTCTCGCAATCCAGTGGGTGGTAACTCATTGGCCATATAACATCAAAAAAAAGTCCACAGGATCCTTTTTGTTAGACTCGTATCTTTACCGTAAACCAAACAAACTTAGTCCTGGTTAATCTTCACTGGGACTCTGAAAGTTAAACCTCTTTTACTCAAACAGTTTACTAGCCTAGGTCCAGATATTGGAGCTTTATACTTGCTCCAGTTTCTGTGAGGATTCCCATTTCCTTCAGTCCAATGGAAATAAAGAACAAAACCAAAAGCACTGTCCATATCTCGGTATTTGCACTACCTCTGTCTAAAGTTAACTTGACACTGTCCATATATCTCAGTATTTATGGTACCTCCATGTCTGCCCTTCTCACTGGGCTAGCTGACTAGAGTGTCGGATTTCATTTTGGCTGCTCTGTCCCAGACAGGTCTCTGTCAGTGGTAAATCTTCAGCTAGGCTTATGCAGGAACGTTGCTTGTGCTTCCTTGCGTCTCTCAGCACTTTCTGCTCCCTCGCTGTCAGGGAGAGGAACTTCCAGTTCCTGTCTCTGCTCCAAGTCTACTCCATGCCCTTCTTTAAACTGGAGCTTGCCTTCCTTCCCCCTGCCCTCCAGAAGCAGCCGGGAGAAGTAAGATTCCTTTGTAGTTTTATGTACCCTGGGTGACAGGATGACTGCAGGCAAGCACCCTTCAAACCCTGGTTTCTTCCTCTCTTCCCTAGAGATTCCTTCTCTTCCCTTACATATACCACTACTAGAATCCAGTACAGTGAAGTCCTCCATGGTATAAGGCTGTAAAGGAGTGGTGGCTGAGTATGTCCTAAATATTTACCATCCTCCTTTTATTTGTTTATTTTTTCTGACGGAAGATTCCTGATATGTCCTTCATTTTCATTCAGTTTAGATTGACCCCTCCCCCTCTTCTTCCTCACTGATCAGATAGCTAATAGATGATCAACTAGGTAGTTCAGTGTGTTGGGGGATGAGGTTTCATGGGGCACTGAACCTTGAAACTAGGGAAGCAGAGAGATGCCCCATAATCCACTGCCAAGATCCACTATGTGGGCAGTGGACCCTTTAATGTTACAATCTGGGAAGGGTATGTAATGTTGCCAGAATCACAGGGCATCATCTGAAAGTCCCAGGGAAATTTGAGATTCTGGAGGTAACCTGAGAGGCTTAGCCCAGGTGAAGTGGGAGCAAAAGCCCCAAGCCTCTGTAGTGAAAGCGAGAAGCACATGCTGGAAACTGCACCCTCACACATCTGCTGCTGTCTGCTGTTTCCATCCATCCATCCATCCACCCTTCCAGTCTTCCACCTAACCCCTTGCAGCCAGACCCTCACCCATCCATGGACACCAAGAGCCCAATGGGTACTGCCCTCGGACCATGGACAAACTCAGCCCACCAGCCAAATGTAGGGATAAAAGTGACAGTTTGGGGGATATAAAAGATCTCATCATTATCTGGGGTGAGGAACACATCCAGTGCCAGCTCCAGATAGGTATTAACCCAGAGACGTATTCAAGCATATTGACCAGGAGAGGTAGGTGTTAGATCACAACAAATGGTGATCCAGGCTGACCTTGACAGGCTCAAAAAATGGATGGATGAAAACTTGATGGCATTCAACACTGAAAAATGCAAGGTACTCCACCTTGGGAAGAAAAACCCATAGCATGCTTATAGGCTTGGCAGTGGTATGCTTGCTAGCACCATGGCTGAAAAAGACTTGGGGGTCATGATTGACCCCAAGATAAATATGGGCCACCAATGTGATGTTGCAGCTGGTAAAATAAGCAAAGCTCTGGCATGCATCCATAGATGCTTCTCTAGCAAATCCCAGGATGTCATCCTCCCACTGTAGTCAGCCTTGGTGAGGCCACAGCTGGAGTACTGCATCCAATTCTGGGCTTCACAATTTAAAAAGGATGTGGAGAAGCTTGAAAGAGTCCAGAGGAGAGCCATGTGTATAATCAGAGGGCAGGAAAACAGACCTTATGATGAGAGGTGGAGAGCTATGGGACTCTTCAGCCTGGAAAAGCGCAGGCTGAGGGGGGACCTGGTGGCTGCCTGTAAGTATATAAAGGGTGTACGTGAAGATGTGGGGGAATGCCTGTTCACCAGAGCACCTCAAGGGATGACAAGGTCAAACAGTCACAAACTCCAAGACTGTTTCAGGCTGGACATAAGGAAGAACTTCTTTACTGTCCGAATCCTCAAGGCCTGGAACAGACTGCTGCCAATGGTGGTACAAACACCTACTCTGGATGCCTTTAAGAGACATTTGGACGTTTATCTTGCTAGGATCCTTTGACCCCAGGTCACTTCCTGCCCCTGGGGCAGGGGGCTGGACTTGATGATCTTCCGAGGTCCCTTCCAGCCCTAATGTCTATGAAATCTATGAAATCTATGAAACAGAGACTGGGAGCAGCGTCTCTCCAGGACCAAATTGATAAGGAGGCATTATTACTACGTGCTTGATGCTAGAAAGTGGTCTGTGGGCTGAGGATAGAGCATGCCATTTTACAAAAAACTGCGGTTTCCTTGCCAAGAATAGGATAGATGCTCCCTCCCCACCATTCCCATGGGACCAGAGGTATTCTGGAGGAGTCATCCACAAGGACAGCAGTGGAAGAGGAGTAGGTGGAGAGAAGCTCCATGATACCATTCCCTAAACAGAGGCCATGGCTGTTCCAGACCAAGTTCTATCACACATCTCTGCACCACTCCCACAAGTGCAGCATGTACCAGCAAGGTGGACACCACGAATGCATGACCTACAGGACCCATGGCCAGTTCTCCTGGTGAGTAGGTCACATGTGAGAGCACTGTGCAACTTTTGTTGGTAAGGTTTACTACAGTTCCATGCAATCATAATAGAGATTTAGGGCCCAGGGGAGAGACAGAGCCACTGGGGGTGGAGAAGTAAGGGGAGCCAAGGCTAGCACAGTCCACCCCCTGTAGTCATGGTCTTCTCTCAGACTATTATGGCTGAGAAGCCCACAAAGGGACCTGAGGTAGGGGCCAGGAATGCTGGGTCATAGGGGGAAGATGAATTGCATACTTTTCCCTCACCTACCTCTGCCCTCCTCTGCTGAAGCCTGGAGCCCAGCCAAGGTGCCAGTTCCCCCCACCTTGCTCTTGGGCACTTAAGAGATCATGTCCCAAGCAATGGGATGTTAAATTTGCATAACTGATATATCTTTGCCATTTTTGCTAGGGCCATACTATGCTCCATGGGAGATTGGAACCTAAGCACAGATACCTCAAGCACATATACCTCAAGCACAACTGAGAGATCTCTCAGTGGGGCTGAGAGAGTTGCAGTGCCAGGATAGAGAGTTAATGCACACAGTCCTGGGCTACTGGTGGTTGCCCAGTAGGTGCAGACCCCTCCAGATGATTACTGGGGCAACTTCTGGTGCAGTGCCTAGTGGCCCCAGCTTGTCCACCCTTCTTCCAGGAGGCTGGTGGGGGAGATCTTCTGCTCCCCATGGCCTCACTCCTGACCTGGGTCCTGCTGCAGGGGAGTGGCTCAGACTTGGTAGGAATAGGCAGCCCCCTAGCTCAGGCTGGCTGTCTGACATGAACCTCAGAACTCTGAGGGTCCATGGTCCATGACAGGAGAAATATGGCCTTGGGACCTAAGGGACCAGGGATTCCATGTGGGATGGCCAGCAGTCTTCAACATCCATTCTGGCAATGCCTCCTGGCCCTCAGCTCTCTGATAGACATTGGGACTAGTATTACATAACTGTCTATCTCCTACATGGAGAGGTACAAGGTCTTGACTATGACCCCTAAAAGTAGGGTGCTGAGTGAAAAGTCCCCTACTGTATGTCTCCCCTCCAAGATCTTATGTTTGTTGAGTTCCAGCCCTGTGGTGTTCCTCCGGACCTCAAACCCCCTTCTGCGTTCTGTCATTCTGTTCTTAAACTCTCACCACTTCATGGCTGCTAAAAATTTGCTGTTTTGTGTTAACTTGGAAGAGGGACCAGACTGAGACACAGGAAATATTCAACAGGTTTTCTTTATTAAACACAGGCAATGTTTGGCAACCACAACATTTTAAACTGGGACATGTCTCTTTCTTGCTCCACATTCTCCATGCCCCCATGTGTGCCACTCGGGGGTTTGAAGAGTGAGAAGGAAAGGGGAAGGGAGCCTGTGCATGGGAAGCCTAGAAATTTCAATAACGCACATCAAACAAAGGAGCAAGAACAAAGTTACAAACATCAGAAGTTGACTAAATATAGTAGAATGATAGGGGCTTGTTCTGAGAATACAGGTAATCTTAGGCCTTGATAAAAGAGGGAAAAAAAACATAACCACAGTCCAGATTTTCTTCCATCTATTAGGCATCTAAGTAAATTTAGGTGCCTAAATGCAATTGTATTTAACCTTGTTCAGGTCTTGAAAATCCATAAAGGGTGTGTCTACCAGTTGCCATATGGTGACATTGCTACAGCACCATGCTTTAGTACTTCATTTTATCATACAGTTATTGCGCTGTACATGTGATGCACAGTTAAATTTCACCTCTACATTGCTGCAGCAGCGCACTATACCCAGGGACACTACAGTGACATAGCTGGTGATCATGTGTAGACACGTGTGATCACTACCTCACCATAGCATGATGTATGATGATGTAGCACATTGCTACATTGTGTATATCTACTTTTTTAACACATTGCCACTTTACTCTTAAGATTAGGTAACAAAAAAAAAAACAGTGAGAAGGAGGAGTAGGGGACCCATCCACCTTTTGTGTTAACTATATTTCAGGGACTCTAACAGGACAGAACAGAATTGCACTTAGGCACATAAGTCTACTTATTCATGTAATACATGGAATGAAATCTGACCCCAGGTACTTAAATCACAGTAGGAATGAGTTATGTATTAAACATTCAGCAGGTTCTTAGATGCTTGTCCTGAACAGGGATATATTCCTGAGCTAAGGACTCAGTGACACTCCAGCAGAAAGGGCCCCTCTACAAGTAAAGGCACAATGGGCTCTAATGTGTGATCTATTGTGCCTCCTGCTGTGTATATGTGGTATGGCAGGGGGCACAATTGTGGTATTGTGCATCAAATGACATTGCACCTTCTTGCTGGTGCAGGGAGAGCCTAGAATCAGGCTCCCCCTCTGCTAACAAGAAACAAGCTTGTACAGCTGGGAGGTCCCTCTGCTGAGGGGCTCCCAGTTGTGGGGGTACCCAACATGCCCTCCCAAGCCTGGGAGCTGGAGCTACCATGATTTCCTAGCCACCAGGGTTGCATGTATCCCTCAGGCTGGGAGACTGCAGTGGCTGTAACTCCCAGCCCTGGGGAGCTCCAAGCACTCCCAGAGCTAAGGCACCCTGCAGCTACCAGGACCCAGCTGGGTCCTGGTACAAGGAGGCACACTGTGGGAACTCAGCATCTACAGATGCTGGGGCTGAGAGTCTTCTCAGTTACAGGGTTGGGAGACCCTGCAGGTAAGATCCTGCTACACATGCAAATTAAAGCTGGAGAGCAACCAGCTATAAAGTTAGTACACATTTTTAGGTCAGTACATAACGTTATAGCTGGTTGCAGCTTTTTATGGTGTGATAGGTACTTTGCATGTGGAACTGGTCTCAAGGTAACTGTACAATTAACTAGGTAATTGTGCAACATCTGTAATGTGTAGAGCAGGGCAAAAATATATGTGTTACATGATACAAGTTGTACAGAGCATTAGACTGCATCATACCTCTCTCTCACTCTTTCAACTTCTTGATTTTTAAAACATTTAATATACAACTATTAAAAACAAGTGATGAATGTGCAAAGGTGTGTGGTCCTCCAAGGGGCCAAGCAAAAAACATGTCAGCAAAAAAAAACCCTTCCCCTCCTTGCTTCTCATGGGGTTACACATGTAGGACCAACTATCTGTCTTTTACCTTACAGCGGCCCCCATTGATGGCCCAGCACAACACAAACTGGTCCACATTTTCTTGCAAGGCGAAATGTCCTAATTCAAAGACTCGGCGCTAGCAGTCTGATGCCCTGAGATCCCTCCCAGCAGGGACTGCTCCAACCCAGTTCAATGTGCTGCAGTTCCAGGCGCACATTCAGACAGTATGCCTGGGAGCAATAAATGTGGGAGCAAAAACCCCAGAGTTTATTGCTTCACATTAATTGCATGTTTAGATGCAAACCATAGAAATCACTTAGCCATTATTCAAATTTGTTTTGCTATTAGGACTACAGACTCTCATCTATGTAAATCTAGTGAGGTTTAGTCAATGCCTTTTCTTATAGAATCTTAGCTCTCTGGCCCTTTGCAAAGGTAATCTTGTAATATCAGATCACTGTATAACTGTTTTTTGTTCCCTAGATGTTGGGTGGATATTGCATTTTTCACCAGCTGGTGGTCTAGCCCATTTTCTTAGTGTTTCAAAGAACTGCTATAATATCCATTATATTTTTGAGGGTTACATTTATCTTTTTTCTTGATATGGAATTGCTTAGTGTGACAAATGTGCTGTGCATATTTGATCATCTTTTATTTTGGCATATACACTTAGTCCTTTCATTGGCCTTTTGTTCAGCTACTGAAACATCCAGTAACTTTTGGGAAGCCTCTCCTTTCCCTATACAGGACATTTAAAGAGACTAATTTCCTCAAGCATACTTTCTCCAGTTTCATTAAGTTGACATTAAGTCAGTTTGCTTACATGATTTTTATTTCCCCACTTTTACTGATGTGCATTCAATACCAATTTTGAACTTGAAGGGAAGTAAATGCCAGTCAGAAGACTGATTAGATAACACAGATTAAATCTCTTTTATCAATAGCACCATTGCTCTTTTAAACAGTGCATGTTTTAATTTTATCTCGTTTAATTGTTATCACTGAGCTGCCATTGGTTCATTAAAAACCTTGGCAATTGAAATAGCAACAACATAATGACTTGTTTAAAGGTCTGCTTCCAAGGGATGTTGTTGTTCATTGTGGACATAGATTAGAATACATTAGCTTTGGAATCCTTATCAGTTAGTATATTTTATCATAATTAAAAGCTCTGTGGTAGATTGGAAACACAGTAGGACATGAGTTTCACTCTGTGTTCAAGCCCTGTGATTTCAGGATCAAACTGAGCTAAAAGAAAGAAACCATACTTGTAATATCCAGGGTGTCTGATGACTTGTTCAGACCTTTTCATTGGATGAACTGTGTCTTCTGGAAATGGCCCATTCAAGGTATTAAGTCCCATATCCATAGGGACCACAGGTGTACATATTTTCAAAGGGGGCTCTACTTCAGGTCTTTATTTCAAGGTGCTATTTTTCAGACACTCAGGACTAGATTTTCAGAGGTGCTGAACTTTGCAGTATAGTAAACCCTTCTGAAAATTTGAATCAATATGTTTTTATATCAATATACAACAGCTGATGCACTGAAACAGACTACTTTTGGGCTTACTGATGAGGAAAGAACTGTTTCTTGACTGTCTTGTTACTTCAATTTCTTAAAGCCTCTTCAGTTTCTAGAAGGGGAAGTTGCCCAAGATGTTGAATGTATACCCTTAGTTAAAAATATAGTTGATAGGTGATGATAGTAATAAAATATTTTTTGTATGATAATTATTGTTAAAATACAAGGTACTGGTAGAACTTTTCCACCAGATTTCTTTTTCTCATATAGAGGAAGAAGTTTGATCATATGTTTGCTCTTCAGCAGTCATATAGTACTGTACCATTATGATTTGAAAAATTATTAAATACCTTGGCAATCTTTGATTTCATATGCCAGTACTTTAAAGTGCTAAGTTGGAGAGTATCTGGGATCCCTTACTTGTGAGTATGATGCATACTGAACATATATGATGAGGCCCTACTAAGTGTCATACTCTGTGGAGGAAATGTTTTGGGAACAATAGAAAGAGTTACTTTTGGATGTGTATCTGATATTGTGCTAGAAAGATGACATTTCAAAGATATACATTTTTTGGTGATATAAATACAAAATTATGATAGACTCTAATTTGTGGTGATAAATGTGATGGGTAAGGCAAAACAAAAATCCTTTTTATTGCTTCTTATTAATTAATATGGAAATCATAGATTATAATTACATATAAAATCAATAATAAATTAATATTAAAAGATAGGAGGTTCATAAAAGATAAAGGTTTCTGGTAAACAATGTGTAACTTGTTAATAGGGTTTAGGACCAGATGGGATTTACTGTTTCCATGTTATGCCATTCTTGCAGAGTAATGGCATCTGAAATGGAAATAAATGCTCACCTACCAGCCTTTTTACACTACCAGGGTGCTGTACAGGGGTCTAAATGTAATGCGGTGGGATCTTTATGCAGTTTTCTGGTTGTTTGAGACACTGCACGGTCATATGTGAATTTCTGTTGTCCTTTGGAATCTGACAAGTGAAGAAAACTATAATTATATGTTATTTTGCTTTCAGGTATTTACAACAATGTTGTGTGAAACCTTTGGTGCCCTTAAGCAATAACATTTCTTCTTAGTTTATTTTGCAGCTTTCAGCATTAGAAGACTACAGTGTGTTTTGTGTCCATGTTAAAGAATTTAAGAAAGCAGGAATTATGTTTTGCTGTACTTGAAACTCTTCACATGTCAAATACTTTTTGTACAGGACACATGGAATGGGAAGTAAAACATAATTAGTTATTGAACACTTATACTGTGTGCAGGCTGCTTAGAGATAAATAGTGTTCTTCATTCTCAGCTTTTACTGCTTTTCACTGACAAATTCCATGTTTTTTAAGTCACTCAGTTTTTACTGCTTTACACCTATTTTTCAGTTCAAATCCCTGTTAACTGGCATGAATGGCCCATACAGAAGGCATATAAATCGAGGGAAACCTGTATACTTTTTAGCATGCTGAAAATTCATACATGTGTTTAACAATTTCTACATTTGTATTACAGCAAGGTATAGCTGTACTCATTAGAAGTGCCATCATCCTACTGTCTTAACTCCCTATGGTAGTATCATAGTTTCATAGTTTCTAGGGTTGGAAGGGACCTGAAGAGATCTTCAAGTCCAACCCTCTGCCCTGGGCAGGAACGAGTGCTGGGATCATAATACCCCAGCCAGATATCTATCCAACCTCCTCTTGAAGACCCCCAAAGCAGGGGAGAGTGCCACCTCCCTTAGAAACCCATTCCAGAGCCTGGCAACCCTAACCATAAAGTAATGCCTCCTGATATCAAGCCTGAACCTTCTTTCAATCAATCTGTGGCCATTATTCGTTTTTATCCCAGGTGGTGCCTGGGAGAACAGAGCCTCACCTATTTTCTGCTGGTCCCTCCTTGTGAGTTTATAGATGGCCAACAGATCCCCTCTCAGTGTTCTCTTGTGGAGGCTGAATAGATTCAGGCCCTTTAGTCTATCTTTGTAGTGTCTAGCTTGCTGACCATGCGAGTGGCCCTCCTCTGGACTCTCTCAAGGTTAGCCACATTCCTCTAGAAGTGCAGCACCCAGAACTGGATGAAGTAGTCCATTTGTGGCCTGACCAGTGACACATAGAGAAGGATCACCTCCCTGGACCTGCTTCTGATGCATCTGTAGATGCACGACAAGGTGTGGTTAGTCTTATCGATTGCTTCCTCACGTTGGCAGCTCATCTCCATCCTGGAATCAACAATGACTCCAAAATTCCTTTCAGTCACTGTATTGTTGAGAAGGGTGTTCCCCAGCCTATAGATATGTTGCAGGTTCCTTCTCCCTAGATGCAGCACCTTGCAATTGTCTCATTCACCCACCTCTGTACTGGCTCCTCCTAGATCTGCAGCCAGGGGGAGCTAGAGGCTGGGGTGGCACCTGTGCTGTCCCCATCAGTACAAAAAGCTGTCCTGGCAAGTAGCTCAGGGCTACTCGCTCTCAGGAGCTTCTGGGGCCCTGCCAATTGGTACCTGGGGGCACTACCCCTTGTGCCAGCTGGACTGCTGAAGCAGCACTGAGAGTTCCCTGTACCCTTTACCCACTGCAGCAGTCTGGCAGTAGGGTCTGCTGCCTGGCTGTGACCTGCTACACACCTGCCAGACCCGGATGGGGACTGCACAGCCAGTAAAGGCATCTGCCCCTTTGGGCCAGCTGCCAGTGGGCTGTGGCTGCAAGATTGGCTTTTGTGTGGCACTACTGCCATGTGTACCCCCTGCCTGGCCATCTGGGCAGCTATCACCTGGAAGACATTCCCAGTGTGGTGGCCTGTTTTGAACTGTCAAGGCATGTCTCCCTGGCCCCAGTTGGCCAGGAGGTCAGCCACAGCCAGATGGGTCCAAGGTGCCAGCTCTGAGCAGGCAGGATCCTGCCACTGGCCTCCCTAGCAGGAATTCTGGTGTGCCCTATCTGAAAAGTGAAAAACCCCTGACAAAGAAATCCAAAAGCCACTCTGTTAAAAACTCCCAAATCCATGTTCCTCCACAATTAAAACAAAAGACCACTATATATGGAGAGAGAAAGGGAAAGAGTGAGAGACAGACAGACTGCAATCAATTGGGCAATGTTTTATTGATATAGCTACAGTGTTAAAACAATTTGGAAGCCTACCAATGTCTCTATCACAAGGAAGTGAATTCTAAATACCTATATGTTTTGTTGTCCCCACAGGGGCTACAGCCCCACCACAGGGGCTACAGTCCCCACAACAAAGGCTACAGCCCCCCAACAGGGACTACAGCCCCTCCCACTGGGGTTACAGCTCCCCAACAGGGGTTATAGATCCCCACAGGGGCTATAGTGCCCCACAGGGGTTACAGCACCCCACAGGAGCTAAATGGCCCCTGCAGGGGCTACCCCCCATAAGGCCCACATGCTCTATCCCGCTTGCTCCCCCAGTCCCCTGGATTGCCACCTTACCTGGCCCCATCCCCCAACAGCTCCTGCAGCCCCCCCCAATGGCTGCCCCACCCAGACCCATCTCCTGCTTGCACCCCCATCCCCTGATGACTTCCCGCCTCCCCGCCTCCCCCAGTGTTCAGCACATTAAAAAAAAAAAAATCCTGTACTACCCCAGTAGCAGGGGCAAAGG
Organism: Alligator mississippiensis; assembly: GCF_030867095.1. Taxonomy (NCBI): domain Eukaryota; kingdom Metazoa; phylum Chordata; order Crocodylia; family Alligatoridae; genus Alligator; species Alligator mississippiensis. The sequence goes on from NC_081831.1 coordinate 51,374,178, forward strand.
TGGTTCCAGTGCTTCCTGGTAAAGCCCCCACCCCCCATGCAGCATTGGGCAGCGAGGGGCAGCAGGGCCTGGGCTGAGTCTGCTGCAGATGTCACCCAGCCCTGCTGTGCAGTGGGGGTCCCAGTGACCCTTGACAGCAGCTGGAACTGCCAGTGACTGACAGGGGGGGTTGGTTTATTTTTTCCCCCAGGATGCTGGGGAGGCAGTGATTGGGGGGAGGGGGGGAGGCTTGGGGGGATGGGGCCAGGTGGAGCAGTGATGGGAGGCTTAGTGGGGCTCCAGGGGACTTGGGCCAGGTGGGGCAGGGATTGGGGGGCTCAAGGGGCAGTTGGGGGATGTTTCCAGAATGGGCAAGGATTTGGGGGGGCTCAGGGGGCAGACGGGGTGTTGGGCTGTTTGGGGCAGGTATCAGGGAGCTCAGGGGGCAGGCAGTGGGAAGGGCTGGGCAGGGATTGGGGGGCTGGGGAAGTCAGCAGGGCCAGTGGGGGTCCACTCTATGCTCCCCTCCCTCTTTCTCCAACCCCTTACTTACCGGCATTGACCACCTGACCGCTTACTTACTCCCATGGGCAGGCAGTGTGCTTTAAGACCAGGGTGAGGGCCAACCATAGAGATGCTCTGGCAGCCTGAGCATCTCTTTGGAGAACTCAGACTCCTGTTTCCTCAGGGCATGGTCCTAGACCATGACCTGCCCTGCATTTTTTGTCTGTGGGTTTTTTTGACCCCTGGATATCCAGGTGTCTAATTTTGTTGCAAATTTGCAGTGCGGGGAACATTTTCTCATTCCTGCACATGACTCTTGCAGCTCGTCTGGATGCATCCTATGAGGGCAAGGGCCAGAAGTCAGAGCCATCCTTCTTCCAGGCTGTTTCACTAAGTAGAGTCATCCTGCAATTCTGTGCAGAGATGTCAGAGAGCTCTGGAGAGTAGGGGGGATGTGATGAGCACCAGAGAGTGAGGGTGTCAAGAACTGCCAGTAGTAGCTATCATCCCTTCTAAATCAATGACCAGAGCTGATGTCCTGCTTAACTCACCCTAGTTAGGCTACTATCACTGAGCCAACCTCTTTCTAACTGGTTGTATTTCTCCCAGCCCCAACTATCTTGTCTATTTGCCTGACCAGTGGTGAACTTCAGGATTAAGGCTGGAGAGTGACTTGGCCAATGCCTGTCCATTGCCTAGTGTTTGAATACGGAAACCTCCATGGCTGGGAGGTGGGAGAAGCATGCTCAAAATCCATCTGGGGAAGTGGGGGAGCAAAGGGTCTGCACCCAGATCTGCTGCTTAAGGAGTATACCCTAATAACTAGTTTACTGGGTTAAATGATGGGAGGTTTTTCCTTCTCCCTATTACATGCACAGCTCCTGAAGGGGAGATGGTAACAGGGAGATCCTGTTCTTCCACAATTGAAAATAGAACCCAAATTGTCTTTATGTGGCTATGTAAATTGCTGAGCTTTAGCCCTAAATTACTTAGAAAACTTGCTGTGGTTCTTCCCATATTTATTTAATGCTGTTGTGCCAAGTAATTCTTTTTGCTCATTAGAAAAAAGGAAAACAAATGTATAAAACAACTTTAAGACTTGGACCTTCCAGAAATTGTTTGCTTATTCATGCAATTTTTCCTGAAGAAATCTTGTGTGAAGATGACCCAATAGGTTTCTTAAAAAAAAGATACCTTATTTACAGAGTTGATTGTTTTATCAGTTTAAGTCAGAAGGATGTGTATTTTTTAATATACATTTGTGGAGTTTCTGAAAAAGTAACACACTGTTTCTTGTAATAATAAAGCACATATTAAACAAATATGGAAGTGAAAATGCTCAGATTTCAAGGTAATAGAGATCTAGTCACTGTATTCTAGTCTGGAATATATGCCATTGTTTTCCTGTATAGATGAAAGTTTTTAGGTAAATGTTATATCTTTGAAAGGTATCAGATCCTAATGAATTATAAACAATCTTAAGGGATGAAAGCTTGTCACTTTCCACAGGACCCTGACAATTTGGCTAGTGTCAAAGTAAGATTGCATCCTTTCCCACAGCCTGTTACAGCACTGTCTTGAATGTGCTGTCTTTGAGAGGTGAGAAAATAGTCTGGTCTCTCCTCCATGACTATTCAGTCCCTGTGTCACCTTTGAAACTGCCAAACAAGATGGCAATTAGTGCCCAATGTGATATGTTACTTGTCAAGTAGGAGCTAGACGAAGATCACTAGCTCCTTCCTTATAATCTACCACACAAATGCAAGCTGACAATAATGAGTTTTGGGCACTCCTAGTTTTTTCTTAGGTGATCCAGTCACCCAAAGATGGAAGACTACTGGTTACTTTATCATTTGCCCAAACATTATTCTTTATTGGCTCCTTCCTTCTTTGCTTTCTTTCATTACTTTCTTTTTCTGTGTTTTTTATTAGAAGTTGTCCCAGTTCACTCTTTTTCCCCCTCTTTTCTGTATATATTGTGCTGGCTTAAAAATGAAAGCTTTAATTTACTTAATTCTGTTTGTTTGTTTTTCCCAACACTCTAGCATCACATCATATCAGTTAATTTCTAAGTAGAACTTTCTATCTTCCTTTTCAGAAGAGCTGTTGTCATGTTGAAACCTCTACCAAACATCTGTCTTTCTATCCCTGTTGTTGTCAGAATATTTAGACAAATTGTAACATATTTTTTCAGACTATTGACAACCAGGCAATAAACAAACGAATTACCATCAGCTGGTATCCTGGCACTGCAGTAACAATTATCTGGAAATAACATGGTAATTATGTGACGAGAGCCCTTATAAATAATGAGGGGAAGATCTCTTGTTCCCCAGTGATATGGTTGGATGCATCTCAGAACAATTCTTTATTTCCTAATTCCCAAGCTTTCTCCAAAGGAAGAAAGTGAGCTTCCCCACTAAATGGTAGATTTATTGATATCTGATATATTTCTTTCAGGACATCTCCTGAACTGCTTATACTGTCTACCTTTTGGACCTTCCCCTGGGAGGAATGTTAGACACCTTCATTTCCTCTCTCTTATAGTTAGATGTACCCCTGAGCACCTTGTACTCATCAACAATTAATTTTATCCTTTCAGCCCACTATTGATGTAGGCAAAATTATTTAGATATTACAGGTACAGGGTTATAGCTCAGGAAAACTAAAACACTGGAAACTCTTGGGTGAACTGAGAGTTTCTTGAATTTTAGACCAATGTCCTCCTGCCTAAGCTGGCCTTCCTATCATGTCTTAGGTAACACTGGCACATAAAGTTCAGGCAATATTAGAAGATATGAAAAAAATAGAAGGGAATGAGTTACAAATGATGTTACAATATATGATTCTTGATTGCATGTTCATTGTTATCTAGGTTGGTTATTGTCCATCTGACTAGTGAGTTCCGAATGTCAACCTGCTAAATGCCAGAGACCAATTCTTCAAGCAAATTATCGAGAAATATTTTTGGATTTTTATACTAGATCTGTCATTCAATTTCACAGATTTAGAAACTGTTTCTTCCTCTGAAATGCCTGTTTAGCTTTAAAAAGATTCTCTCTTCAAACAGTTTTCTTCTTATCTGCTGTGAAAGAAAATGCTCTCTTGACTTACTAGTTACAAATAATTTTTAAAAGCTGCAGATTTCACTTTCCTAAAAGTTTTATCTGCTATTCTATATAATTTATCTTCTCTCTTACCCTTCAATCCTCATTCCCCAGAAAGAGTTGATCATAAGTACACCTTAGAGAAATAAGCCTACCTATTTCACTCAAGAAAGATCAAACACCCTAAGCTGTTTTCTGAGTCTTGCTGAAACTTCGTAAATAATTACTCACTCATGATTAGTGATAAATGTAAAGTACTGTCCTAAGCTCAAAACTTTTTTTTTTCTTTTCTGGTGAAAAGAGAAAATTTAAATTAAACTCCAAGGAAGGTTGAAAAACCAGAGCTATAACATCATGCTAAAACCCTTCCAAAGCATTTGAAATGATGCTATGACCCTGCACTATTATGTTGTCTAGTGTTGTTTTAAGATTCAGTTTTTTAATATACTTTATAAAATTAATGACTCTATGAAACTTGAAGAAATTCCTTGGAAACCAAGTTCTTTCATCATGTCTCATTCACCTGCAAGCAGGAAGTGCCAGACTTTTCATGGGAAGACCTCTAGCTAATAGATACATGGGCCAGGATAGTTAAGGCAGACATATGCACTTTTAGGATTAATCCAAAACTAAAACTTCTAAAAATGAAAGACCCATTATTTTGCGCTGCATTTAAAGATTACAGGGTGTTAAAAATAAATGCATTCATAATGTGTTCTAAAACAATAGATCTTAAGAGAGCAACTCTATGTTGGGATCATTGCAGCTAGAATGCATTATTTGGGGGGGGGGTGTTATTTTTTGGGGGGGTTTTTTCTTGTAAGAGCATTCGGTACATTTTAGCAATTAAAAATTGCCAGCCATACAATCTGATTGTCACTACTTTATGCAGAATCAGAGAATGGTATCCCCTTCCCTGGCAGTTGGCAAATAATCTAACCTCCTAGCAAAGAGATTTGTACCAAAGCATATGGACGCTTGTACAAGTGACGGGGGTTTAGTCCTCACAGTTTTGTGCTATGCCCCCTAAATTGAAATGGTGGGTTTTAATATTTTCCATCACTATGTACGATGTATGATCTCTCAGAAATCTCATAAAATGCTCTATGCGCTATTCACTGTAAATTACTGCAAGGGTCACCGCATAACAATCCACCCCCCTGAACTCTTCATACTAAATTACAGCAGGGGGCACCTATAGCTCACAGCACACTGATATGTACAGATCCCCCAAAATTGTGCTTTTTTATTAATTTAGATCATTTAAGTGTCATTTAATTAATTTAATTAATTTCATTAATTTTACACATATTTTTACACATTTATTTTCTTTTTTCACCAATGCTTTAAAAAAAATTATGCTTATTTTATTTTTATTCTTTCATTCATATCTTTATCTTTATTCTCACCTTATTTTTCAGTTTACTATGTCATCCAGTAACCTTTATTTCATGTGTAAATCCACTTTTTGTTTTTTATTGAACTCGAACAGCACACATTATAATATGCGCACAAAAATCTATCACCCCATTAATCTCTTATATATATCTTCCTGTGCATATTGTTTGGGACTTCATGCATATTGGGAAGGCTTTCTGTCCATATTGGAGTGTTGTGGTGCACTCCCTGCATTATCTCACAGGTGGTCCCAATCCCTGCATAGGGGACTGGATGTCTGAGCCAAAAAAAGCCCGTGAGTGTGGTGGTCACATATCAGTCCTGGGCTGTGCTCAGGACAACCAGCAGGAGGCAGGTTGAGAGGAGTGTGCAGGGGGTCTGAGCTGAGATAGACCCTGTGTGTGACTCTCCTGCCCCACAATGCAGGGCTGGTTGGAGGCATCTGGGCTCCTACTGCAGGAGCTTGTGGGAAAGAGACAACAGGATTTTGTCATGTGATGGACTGGCTGGGAGTACAACCCACCACCAAGGATGTGCAGCCCTTCAGCAAGACCGGGGCTACCTCCTCAACTGAGGGCCACATGGGGATTGTGCCCTGCTTTGATTCAGGGCATGGGGGGGGGGGGGAAGGGTCCTGGAGCACCCCTCCATTGCCTTGCAGCCCTTATCCAGTCCCAGCTTCCACGGCCCTTCACTCCCAACCCACATCCCCCTATACCCCACAGCCCTGCTGGGGCCCCCCACACCCAAACTTCAGGCCCTTGCCTCCCAGGGCCTGCCCATAACCCCCTTCCCCCAGGCCCTGCTGGTGCCCCTCACTTCTGATCTGCAGCACCCTGCCTCCCAACTCCAGCCCTGCAGGTGCCCCTTCTAAACCACAGCACCCTGCCCCCCAGCCTTGCCAGTGCCCCTCTCTCTTGACCCACAATCCCCTGGTTCTACAGCAAACTGTCTCCTTGGATCACCTCTTGCTTGTGCTTGGGGGGTTAACTAGATAGGGGTTTTGAATAGCGTCATTAGCTTTATAAAAGTCATGTTCTTTAAATTGCAGTTCCTAACCTACACAGCTCAGGTTCAGCTGTTTTTTGGAGGTGCAGGGTGGGTTGAACCAGAGTTATCATGGTGGTTGGCAGGAAAAATCTGGGAACTTGTGCTATCGATTTTTTATCCCTACAGACGCTGGCGTGCAGCTTACTGTTGGGATGTGCCACTTCCTTCCTGCATGATCTGCAGGCATCTGGGCAAGATGGCATGCACAAGTTGGGCTCAAAGCCCCTTTTTTTCTCTTCTCCCCTGCCCCATTATTATTTATAATTCAAATATAATTAATACAGATGCAACAAAACAGAGAACATGTAAAAACTGTTGAAAGCCCACTCCCCTACCCCACAACTACAAAGAAATAAATAAAAAGGAAGTTGTAAAATAGCTCCTTAAAAGTCTGTCCCCTCTCAAAAAATTGATTTCTTCTATTTCTGCTGCACCATGAGTCCCAGCAGAGCAGGGGCATCCCTCTTTTGATGGATGGGAGGGATCACTGCTTGACTCAGCAAGCAAATGACAGTCATGCTGCAGGGGAAGAAAAAAGATGTGGGGTTTCCCCATACTCTCAAACTCACTTTCCTTACCTCTCCTTACAGGCTATGGAATCTTCCATGGGAGATTTTCCTAAGATTTCTCTGGGCGTATCTATGTGTTGGCACTGGACTCACGTTCCAGCCCTGATACCTTTGCTCCAGGCTAGCACAACACTCAGATCAACCACAACCCCTGCTGGTTGATAATAGGGGACTTCGTTGATACACAGTGATAGGAAATAAAAGCAATGCAGGCAAAGCAAGTACAACATACATTACCCAAATTTCCCAGTCCCAGAATATACACAAGTTGAGTGGTTCATCTGGCCAGTATGTAAACACCACTTGGAGGTTCTTTGCTTGAGTGTCCGATGTCAGCAACCTTGGAGGTCAGGGGCTGATGCCAACTCTTCCTCCTGCTGTTCTGAAAACTCTTCCTTTTGTATTCTTTCTTCTCCTGATGACTCCTGACGACTCTTGATGATCCTTGATCTGTGGCTATCGCTGCTCGGTCTTCCTGTGGACATCACACTGTCTACATCCTAATTTGGGGCTTTACTGGTGTCCTCATAATTTGGTCTGCTCCCCCAAAACTGGAAAGGTTAAGGCTTTTTACAAGCAGACACTATGATCCTGGAACCAGGCCTATCTCTGTTATAAAAATAAAGTTTGAATGTTTTCATTTACCCAGGATGTGTGGCTTTGCTGTTTGCCTGCCTAGGTTAGACACCTTGTCTGCTTCTGAAGGCTAAGAAACCTGTGCATGAAATGCAGGCTTAAAAAAAAAAAAAAATCAATTACCCCTTGCTTCTATAACCATTATTCTAATGTATATATATTACCTATAAGCCAATTTCCAGAAGCAAGCCTCTAAATATCATTTTCTAGTCAACACTATGTTCCTGGTGTGGCTGAATATTCAGGGGTCTGGGTCACTGCCTTAGCAGGCCTCAGGTGATGCACAGATGGAGGGCAATTGGAAGGGAGATGGCAGTTAGCCTGACATATTCCTATCTAGCCCATGTTACCTACCCTATACTTTCATGGTTTCCCCTATTATTGTATGCCCAAGCCTCCCCCGCCCCCTGCAATGGCAGACTTACCACTGACTGCACTTCTACCTCCAGCTCCAGTTCCTGATGTTGTGGTGGCTGGGTGCGAGGTTAGGGTGGGAGCGATATGGGTTATGTCAAAGGAAGTTTGGATGGAACTGTAGAGTGGGGGAGCATTTGTGGGGAGACAGTGCGTGGTGGGATCCTCACCACTGTCACAATCAAAACAGGAGCAGGAAAAGGTACAGTGATATGTGGGATAAGAATGTGGGGAGAGGTGGGGGAAAAATGGAAGGATGCCCATGCCTCCTTGCTGGAGCTGAGTTCCTTCAGGATCCCCTGGAATCTATATCTGGGGTGGGTGGCTGAATGTCTATGGCATGTTGGTGTGGGTGGTTCTCAGCTGTTCTACCAAGAAGTCCTCCTCTGAAGCTCTCAAAGGAGAACATTAAAGTAGTCCAACAAGCTTTACGGACCCATTAAACTCCTATTAGGTGTTAGTTGCTCAGAGCCTAAAGCATCCAACAGGGCCAGAGCTTACTTCCCCTGTTATTGCAAAAGACTGACTGCAAAAAATCCCTGTCCATGCATGGCACAACAGCAGGCTAAACGGTGAAGCTAAACAGTGGCCCATGTGTGAAAACACTGCTCCTGGAGGCCCCTGGCTGACAGACTGACCAGCCTCCTAGAAGCCCTCCTACCCCCTTCACATCATGGGGCATGCACAAGCCTTGGTTCTAGCTTATGCCTCAACCCTGAGTCACCAGCGTGAACCAGAAAAAGTGCCCAACCTCCTGGAACTGTAGGTCAGCTTCGGGAAGGGGAGCCTGCACACTTGGGCAGAATGAAATAGGATGCAGTTCATCAAAGATAAGTCAAAGTGCTGCACCTGGAGAAAAAGAACCACCAACAAACTTATAGGCTGGGGGATGACTTTCTTGGCAGCACAGCAGCGGAAAGGGATCTTGGATTCATAGCTGACTCCAAGATGAACATAAGTCATCAATATGATGAAGTGATCAACAAGGCTAACTGCATTTTATCATGCATTAGTAGATGCATGATGAACGAGTCCAGGGAGGTGATGCTTCCCCTCTATGCGGCACTGGTCAGGCCACAGTTGGAGTACTGCATCCAGTTTTGTGTGCCACACTTCAAGAGAGATGCAGAGAATCTTGAGACGGTTCAAAGGAGGCCACTCATATGGTCAGAGGCCTGCAGGCAAGGCCCTACAAGGATAGACTAAGGGACCTAGATCTTTTCAGCCTTCACAAGAGAAGGCTGAGAGGTGATCTTGTCACTGCCTATAAATTCATCAGGGGAGGGCAGCAGGGAATAGGAGCTGCTCTATTTACTAGGGTACCCCTGGAGTAACTAGGAACACTGGCCACAATTTGACAGAGAGAAGATTTAGGTTGGACATTAGAAATAAGTTATTCACAGTAAAGGTTGCCAGAATCTGGAATGGGCTTCCAAGGGAGGTGGTGCTCTCCCTTACCCTAGGGGTCTTCAACAGGAGACTGGACAACCACCTAGCTGGGGTCTTCTGACCCCAGCGCTCTTTCCTGTCTAGGGTAGGGGGTCGGACTTGATGACCTACTGAGGTTCCTTCTGAGCCTAACATCTATGAATCTGTGAACCTGGGACATTTGGGGCCAAACAGGGTCAAGCTAGGGAGGGGGGCATGGGCTGCACTTGTAATAAGTTTATGTATCTCTTAGGCATGCTCTTTCTGGACACCACGGAACAGTGCCAGGCTACCCAGTGACACATGTGTCAAGACACCGCTTCCAGCAGGACATAATGTGCAATGCTGTGCAGTTGAGAAATAGCTGGTGAGGGAATGAATATGAAACTATGAATGGTGACAGAACTCACCTGCTATACATAAAGTGGCTGCACTGTAGCTTCATGATGTGGTTCATGGAACACTGCTTTTTAGGTTCATGTAAAAGTGGTGAGTGAAGTAGTGGCATTTTGGGGGACAGTCAAGCTGCAGCCAGCTGACAAGGTCTTGAGGTGACCTGGACAATCAGAAGTTCACCCCCCTCTGACCCTTTAGTGTCTGCGCAAAGTTTGAACAACAGCTTGCTCTGCAAGTGTCGCAACTTTTGGTGCCAGACAGAGGGGTTCACTTTGGACATTTGGGAACCAGGTAGGGTCAAGCCAGGGAGTGGGGAAAAAGGATCATATACACAGCAGACACTGATCTATCTCCAAAAGAGATGGGGATCACACTGGGACACACAGCCACCACACCAAGTGAAATAGGAAATGACGAACAAAAAATGGTCTCTTTGAATTATTTATTTAATGAAGTAAGAAAAAGAAGTCAACAGAAGATTGATTCATGTTGGGCTCTGCATCTATACCTGCTGTCCTAAAATGTTCATGACACACAAATACCTGCAAATTGTAGTGACACTTGGTGGACACACAGGATCAGTACACATAATTCAGTGAAGTTGCATGTACACATGAGAGATTTATAGCTGCATTGTTGCAAGTTTCTACATTGCAAACTATATTACATTGGGATGTGGTTTAGTTTATAACAATGAGATCTAATTTTAAACCCCCAAAACTTTTGTATATATAAATGCCATAAAATGACACAATGCAAAATTAAGCCACACAAAGGGAAATTTTGTTCATGTGTACGTTGTCTCACCATCATATTTACAAGTGCCCTAAGAGGGCTTTGGTAATTTATGCTAATATTCAACTAATTGGGTGTTGTGTGGTGCAGTCCATGTGGCATGGTGAATTCCACATGTCCATTGTGAAAAACTGCAGGTTAGAAGTTCAATACACAACTATTTAGGAAAGAGACCAAAAAGCAGCTCTGTAATGCACTATTCCTAAATGAAGGGTACTGCTTTCACAATTTTTTGCCTTCTGTAACATTTACAACCCCCCCCCCCAAAAAAAAAAAAACCCCAACAAACCAAAACTGGCTCTATTTAGAAGAACTGTGGCAAATGGGGAAAAAAAAAACCCCAAAGGAAGTCCAAATGAAGTAGTTAAAGATCCTGTATTTTTTAAGCTTATCCTTATTTTTCTGGCACACTGGTGGGTTTGGCATCCTCAAATGGAAATTATTTTTTTCCTTTGCACATATGGAGTTGGACAAGGAACTGTTTACCCCTTTCCTCAAACCACAGGAGGGATACATCTTTTTTTTTGTTGTTTTTCTTTCTTTTCCTTCACTTACCTCAATGTTAGTAGTAGAGGCAGTAGGGTTCTTTGATTAGACTCTATCCTGAAGCCAATGTAAATGAAAAGAAGTCAACAGGGCCCTTGTTGCTTATGGGAGCTGCCTGGTCTATGGTTAAGGGAATGGATAAATATTAACTCTGCTGGACCATGCCAACTGAGAAGCAGTTAAGAAGCAGGACCAAGCAGCCTTGTTGTTAAAAAAATGTGTTGAGGCAGTTGAGTCGTGTAGAAGGGATTGGTGAGGATGGAAAATAGGATAGGGAAAGTATTAATTGGACAAAGTCAGGGAAGTGCTCTACCCTGAAGGAGATAACACCACACACATACCTGGGGTTGATATCAACTGCAAAATGTAATTTAGTGTTAAACTGACTGTGAAGTAAAAATAGGTTTAAAAACAGAATGTTGTTGTTAACCAAAATCTAAACCATACAATACAGGAAATCTGTCAGTATGGTTAGTTCTAAGGCATTTTGAAAACAGCTTTAGGGCTTATGCTAGAGAGACCCCCCAACAATATATTAGCATATGTATATATGTATGCATGCATGTGTGTGTGTGTGTGTATAACTGCTAAAGCTGAGACCCCCAATAATATATAGATTTACACATACACCCCCCACACATGTATATATAACCTGAGACTCCCCTCTAATACGCGCACGCGCACACACACACACACACACACACACACATACACGTATGTATGTATGTATGTATGTATGTATACGTAATATGTATATATTAGTGCGGGGGGGTTCTCAGGTCAATCAGTCTGACAGATTTACCAGAATTGGCTTAAAGGCAAATGTAGTCTGAAATAACTTCATAACTTCAATAGTTTGTTCTAGTTTTGGTCTAGAAAGTAGGAAAATTCTAAATTACTGTCTGTAAAAAACTGGCATTGTTTCTTTTTTTAATTAAAAAAATAGGTTTATGTTCATGTCCCTTTTTAGAGGGTTTCAAGTCAGAAATCACATGAGAATACTTGTTCCTTATAAGGCTTTACTGTACTGAAAATAGCAGCACATTCTAGATTAGATATCCTTTATTTTTTACTGGAAACCCTAAAGACAAAATATGGGCAGCTGTTACATTGGGAAAAATCATTCAGGACAGATGTTAGTTTAGACAATAAACCTTCTAAAGAAAATAAGGCTGGAATAATTGCACTTCAACTATTTATTCTTTCAGCAGAGCCAGGATGCAGTCAAAATGTGTTATTTTTGTATATGTCACACCAGGGCAGGATTACCTCGGATCCTTGCTACCCAGCTTGTGTTACACTAGCATGTAGCCACTCTACTGTACTCACTCTCCCTACCCTGCTGACCCCAATCTGGCCCACCACCACTCCCTACCCTCTACAGCATCTCAGATACCCTCTCATTGCCCCTCTGCATCCCCCCTATCCCAGGTCACTTGTGGCTGCCTGTGCTCTCTGTCCTGGGGGAGCAGGCAGAGAAGTGTTAACTTTCTTGCCAGGCTTGCTGCTGCTACTACTGCCATCACCACTGCTCTCTGGACTAGGCTAAGCCTAGAGAAGAGCAGCAGCCTGGCAGCAGGAGCAGTAAGATCTGGGCAAGTTGATTAACCCTTTCTTTCCATGCTTCCCCAGGACAGAGAGTGAAGTTAGTCGCAAGTAAGTGGGAAGTGGGCAGGGGGGAGCTCTGGTGGTGGGGATGAACCCTGAGAGGCAGAGGTGGAGCCCCAGGAAGGGGGGAACTCAGAGAGCCCTAGGGAGCAGGAGGCAGGGGGGAAAGCCCAAAATGGAAGTGGGGAATTCTTACTGTTCAGTCTTCCAAGCCTCTGCTGGCCTGACTGTGTGACTGTTCCAAACTTGAGCTAGAACCAACACTGATCAACATTTGAGTAGCTCATGGTATAATGTGTAACACAGCCCTCAGGCAGGGAAAATGTATGGTCATCAAGAAAATGCAGTGAGGGAGAGAGTATATCTACAAGCAAACTCTTTCATGGGAGTGTGAATATAGAAGCTCTCTATTGAGAAAGAGAGGGAGAATAATTGATCTAGCTCGTAATGTAGAAAGGTAAAGCTATACATAAAGAACTGTTCATCCTTGTAACAGTAGACCAAGGCTTAGGGAAGATAGAGTACTAATGGAGTGCCAACATATGTCAGTTTGTGGCATTGCTTTCATGGCATTTCATATTTTTACTAAGCCTATGTGTTAAGGATAAATAATAATTTTGATGATTTTTTTTTTCCTTCCTGGGGATATTCTTTATTTTTTCTTTATAGAATATTCTTTATGATAGCAAGAGTACTCTAGCTGAGAAATAGCAAACATCACTTTTACCCAGCATAGTATGTTTACAAAATCTCACACTTAAGTTTGCTAAAATGTGGGTGCATCTACATGAGATGCTACATAGGTGTAGTAGTGGGCTACATCACTATAGCTCATTGCTATGGAGATGTAGCATCAGTGGGCATGAACTGTGATGCCAATGTAACTGCACAGTAAAAATGAGCTACTGCGCAGTAGCATTGAAAATGAACTGTGCAGCATTGTTAAGCGTAAGCTTAAGCAAGTACTAAATGACTGTGCAGTAACAACCGTGTAGTGTGGTGCATGTGTAGATATGCCCTGTACATTTGAACCTTACACAGATAAATAGTCTAAATAACTTGATGTCTTAAATCGTGACCCATATCTGCCAGCTAAAATGGAAACCAATATATTACTATTTATTCCTGGTTAGTTCATACCAGTAACTGCAACCTAGATTAGAACAGTTAAAGTAATCTGTTGTAATACATTTCACTGCAGACACTAGCTGAGTAATTGTAATTCCTCTCAGGTACATTGACACTTAAGGATGCTTAGAAGATAGGATAGACTGTATAAAGTTGACCTCTTCATTCCCATCTTACTTTCAATAAATCATTTTGCTAATTGCAGATCTGGTGGGACTGGCTGCAACTTTTAGGAGTAGAGGGATAACAGCTTATGAGGTAAGTGATCTTCTCTCAATACAGACCTTACCAACTGAACCTCCTACACTGATGCTGCACCCAAAGGGATAAAATATTTTTATAATAGTGAGTAGCAGATACTTATAGTAAATGGAAATGCAAGTGTCACTGAAAGCTGCTGAGACCTGCAAATATAATGGTAAAACTTCAAGTCCCCAAGATGTGCTTCAAGTCCCCGTAGGGTAGCATGTGTCTTATACAGGTAATGTGCATGCAGCTATGCTGGAAAGCTTCCACTGGAATCAGCAGCTCATTTGGTTCCCTGGTTGTGCAAACTTCAGTCCTCCTGACCACCAAACCTTCCACAAGTGTTTAAATGTAGGTTTGAAGGACTGGTCCTTGGAGAACTTTTTAAAAAGGAAAAACAGATGCTTGTGGGATAGGTTTTCCCAGTTGCACCAGCTACATTACACAGATAAAATACTTTCTTGTTCATCAGTAATAGCTTCTTTGATATCTACAGTAAGATACATTGGGGAAGCCAACAAACTGATAATTTTGAGGAACTAAACTTGGTCTCTTGAATGCAGTAGGCTGTACATGGTAGTTTAGCCCCTCAGCAAACTGATCTATTGCTCTTATTCATTGAAGTATGCCCCCTCATGACTCCACCCACTCTAATTAAATTGTGCCTATGGCTGCTTTCATTGAGGACTGTTAATAAATTCTGTTTTCCTTTTTCTTCTCTGCTGTTCTAATTTCTAGTGGAGAAAATCAGGACTCTATGGGCCAATTAATATTAAGTACAAGCATAATGGTAATTATCAAGTGCATTTAATTACATCTGTTTTAGTGAATCTCATGATCTTCAAAATAGCAATTTGCACATAATTGCTGACTCCAGTCCTACAAAACAGGATGATAATTAATTCATCAGATGAGTCACAATGTTCCTTGTGTAACTTTTTCATACACATCAGTTTTGTATATTTAGTGTTAATTAACCTATTTGCCAAAGTAAGAGATTAAAATAAAGCTCTGATGATACAGTATGTTGGAAGTTGACCATCAGAAAAAAAGATGCTCCTCAAAAGATACCATAGATAAGGGATGTCATCCTATCAGACTGGAACCATTTGCATTAGCTGTAGAGTAGTATGATAGGCAGAAGATGGAAGCCTGCACCATTGTCAGTCCTACTTTCTTAGAGCAGATCTTGCACTTCAGAAGCACATAGGTATAAGAAAAATGTTTTTCAAGCAAAACTCAATTGCTCTCACATAGTGTTGCTTTTATATGGATGGATTGCAGTGAAGTGGAAGAAATGAGGTAGATCAACCTCTGGGTTGTGGTCAGAGCCCTGAGATGCTCTTGAGCAGCCCTTAAAGTGAAATATTGGTTGTAGTTCTTGTAGAAGGTGTTGAACACACCACATAAGTGTAAACACAGAATCTACCCAGTATCCTTCTCCATAGCAGCCTTCTGTTTTGGCTTAAATGGGATAGAGAATACTTCTTTATCCAAGACTCTCTGGAACACTACAACTAACAGCACTTAGACCAAGGTTCATGAGGGCTGTGCTGGTCTGTGAATGTAAGTGGGGTGGTTAACCTAATTAGGTTATTTGCTTAAGTAGCTGTCAGGATTTTGAAGCGTGCTAACTCCGCTCCAAGGTCACAGCTGATCTTTCAATTAAGGTTTTTACTCAGCACGTCCTCCCCATCTCTCCTGCCATGACTTGATGAAAAAGGAGAAAAAAAGAGGGACGCTTGCTGTTCTTAATGGCTGTTGACCTTTGGCCGAAATAGGATTTTTTCTCCTCGCACAGTTCCACTTTTTTACATGGCCCAGTTAACCCGAGGCTACTGGCTTCTGTTCTTATTCTAGACTTATATTATTCTTATAATTAAGTTTGGTGGGTTGCAGAACTGTGGGTCCCTGGTTTCTTCCAGGTACCCCTGTCCTGCATCACTGCCATTCATGATTAGTTGTTTTCTGCCCATGTAGGCTCCTGTTGCTCCTCCAGATCTCACCGATCGCTTCCTCTTGTTTCCTTGTTCCAGTAATTATGGAGATTCCTCCGAATCTCAAAAGGAGGGAGTTTTCTACCCCTTCTGGGACATTGTCTCTGTCTCTCTTCCCCAGAAGACTTTCTATGGTCTTTCTGCTGTGTCTCTTTTTCTCTCTCTCTCTTTCTCTTCCTTCTGGTTGTTGCTGAGTGCAGATTTTAACTGCTATCTGTCCCATGCCTAGACAACTGAAACTGACAGGAACTTATGAATCTGGGCATCTTTGATCTTCCTGCATCCTGCTATCTTGCTTCGGGTCTGTTGTGAGGTAAGTATTTGTGCCCAGAGCACCTGCTCTGGCACTCCTTATAATCTTCAGGGCCCTTCTCTCAGGTCCCTGGAATCTCCCCTGAGCGGACAGCATGATTTTTGCTGCCACAGTGAATCATTTGTACAGTGTGTAGGGTTCTTAGGTACTTGTGCATGACTAAAACATGACTTGGAGTTACTAATTCACACAGTTGGTTTATTTCACTCCCATGTTAAATGATTTATGAGTGCTTATTGCTGTAAAAGGAATCAAAATTAATGGCAGAGGTGATATATTTTATTAGACCAACGAGATATTTTCAAAAAATTTTTTTAAAATATCCAGTTGATCTTATAAAAGATATCACCTCTGCCATTAGTTTTGATTCCTTTTTCCTCTAGACCAGTATGGCTACAACCTGGATACCTGACATTATTGCTGTAATACATTTTGGTTCTTATATGTAGAGTGTAACCAGTTTTCATTTCAAATTTGTTGTTGATTAGTGGCTGATAATGTTAGTGCTAGACACCGCTAAAAAATCAGGTGAACTAGAACACTTTGGGGAAATGCCAGTGCAAGACAGAGGAGCTCATGCTGCATTGAAAAATAACTGTATCTGGAGTATAGCATGCAACCATTTCTCTCCAGGAGAGTGAGGAGCTGTTTGTCCCAGTATCTGAATAGAGCCAAGCTGATAAGATCTTGAGAATTTTTCAAAGGAACGTTTTTCTCTTGGAAAAAGCAGAGTCCTCAAAACCAAAACTTTTTGAGGAAAGGAATAGGTTTCAATGATTTTTTCTTTTTGCTGCCAGGGGGGCAGGGGGAAGAAGCAATTGTCAAAAGTTCTGTTTTTCTCAATTTTGAAACAAAGTTGTTGGGTTGTTTGTTTTGGGTTCCAAATTACCTTTCATCCAGAAACATAAATGTATAGGAATAATATACGTAACTGAAATGTTATTCAGTTACAAAAGAAAAATGTCAGATTTTCAGTTCCCATAAATATTTGAATTTTCAATTTTGGGTTCTATTTCAGGACAGTAATTTTTCTAGGAAGGGAAAATAGTTCCATTCCCCATTCTATAAGAATCCCTTGGTAGCACAGGTAAGTCAGGTCTTACAACCTACAGGTAAAGGTAGTGAAATTACCATTTCCCACACTTTCTCTTCTTACTAATATCAGAATGAATAACTGTTACCACAGGTCTAACTTTTTCCCCAATATTGAATGTTCTGAATTAAGACTATGTCATCCCTGGGTGATCTAGGAATTCAAGTAGATGGAAGAATTAAAACAAAATATTAAGATATATTTATGGCTCACATATTTAGAGATGGACTTGAATTACAATGAAATAGTTCTGAATGACAAAAGTTGAACTGTGACAACCTATAATACCATATATGGATCTAATTTCTGTATGTTAGAAGTGATCCTAGAAAAGTAAAATATATGATTGTGGTTCAAAACCTAAGGTTAAACCTTGAACCTCACTGTTGACTCAATATCCACTCTTGTTCTAAGTGTATTCCTTAGGCTAATTGTTAAATACTAATCCTCATAGCTTCTTGGGCAAGATTGTCACACCTGCCAATGGCAGGACGTTCCTACTGAAATTTAGTAGTTAATGCATCTACACATGGATTGTGTGCATAGTTTGTTGTCTGCCAGCAGTCTGCTGCATCCGGAAATCTTTGCTCAGAGAGCCTTCTATTCAACTAACAAAAAGGAACTGTAAATGTTAGAAATATACTCTGCTGTGTCTCTTTCTGACTATATAGTTCCCCAAATTAGTGAAGCTGAGGTGGAGTACACATACTGGAAGTATCTTTTAGAAATGTGCCCATTTTGATACCAACAGTTATGTCATATGGAAGTCTTAATTAAGTATAAATTGATTGTTGGGAGAGTTTTTGTGAGTTAATAATTGTGCATGAAAAAAATCAATGTACAATGTAATTACTTTGAAATTACTCATCATATATTTTACATTATGGCAGCATAAATACAAAGTTTTGAATTTTTTAAAAAAATAGTAACAAAAGATAAAAAATGAGCTGAATACATAAGCATACTCAAACCCTTTGAATTCCTTCCCAGATTTCCAAAGCAGAACTGCATAAAACAGCTGTGCTCTGGGAAATCATTCTGGGTATTAAAAAAGACAAGTGAGGAACACCCTTCCCTTGCTTGCTTCAGAATTCCAACTTCCTATTCCCCAAGAGACTCCTGTTCTGTTCTGCATGATCTGGGAACAAACAGAAGGGTCTTTGCTTTATTTGCTATGTAGATTCCTCAAACATTTTTTCATGTGTGTTTTATTTTTCAAGTAAGTCCCTTTCCAGGATCCATATATACAACAGATGAAAGAGATGGAGTCATGGCTCATGTTAGCATTCATATGCTAGAAGTTTAGCAGTTTAGCTGAAGTGGTTGGAAACCCTACAGGCAGAATAGTGTACAAGCATTTATGGGACTGGCTGTGCTCTGCGGACACTCTGTGTTGTCTATGGCACCCAGCCAGGGAGCCCCAGAACGTGCATCCCACTGTGCTTTGAACTTGCATCCCACTCTGCCTGAAGACAGTTGACAGCACCCAAAGGCACAAGTCAGGGCTGACCAGGTGGCAGCCTCAGAGAACCATGGCCCTCTTCCTCACCAGAACCTTCTTCCTCCCTCTCCACTGTTAGGCTAGCCAACAGGCTTTTCAAGCATGCTGGTTTCTCTTCCAGCAGCCTGCAATGAATCTCAGTCCCTCCAACATCTGCAGTCAGTTCCAGTGCAGGTTGAGAGAGTCTGGTTTGTGCTGGATGCTGGGAGGTAGAGTGCTGGCAGGATGGGTGCTGTTGTGAGAAGAGCCTGGGGACCAAGTTGGGCTGGTCTGTGCTGGGAGGGGGAGGGTTGGTGGCAGGGCTTTGCCTTGAGTGCAGCTGAGATCTCCTGTATGGGAAAAAGCCTTGCTGGGGCTCTCAAGTGCTGCAGAGGGAGTTTTCCCCCAAAGCAACTCTTCAAAGCCAGTCCCCACAGCCCATGTGGGGCTGTGGTTGCAGGGCTCAAAAGCCCTGGTGGAGAGAGTTTCATGTATGAGGTTGCTGGCAGAGTGCTTTGCATGTGTCATAAAGGGGAAATACTGCCCCCCCCCCCCCCTGCTCTTTAAAGGCAACGCCTGCAGCTCTGAGTGGGCATGGAGGCATAGGATTCAAGTTCTACATAGCAGGGAGCATATCCCCTATGTGGGACATAAAAGCTGGTGTCCACAGCCCCCAGAGGGTGCAGAGGGAATAGGGGCAAAGGCCCCAACCTAATTCCCTGACCAGGCAGTCCCTGGTCTTGGGAAGAGGTGGGAGGAGCATTACTCCCTACTTCCTTCCTCTCCCAGAACCAGTAAGGCCTCCCCATCCTGGTTCCTAGTCTCTTGGCCTTAAATACTTCTGCCCAGGTGCATGAGGGGGACAGCATTTAATGGCAGGCCCAGGTTGTAGAGGTTATGAGCAGCGTAGCCCAGGGACTCTGGAGACAGGCTGGGCTTTTTCAGCGCTGAAGCTGACAGTGGGCTTTAGTCTGTGATCTTCACAGAGCAGTAGTGTCCAGTTAACTCACAGACTATCTCTCTGGAGACAGAGCAGAGGGAAATGGAGTACTGCATGCTGGGATAATGGAGGACAGTGTGGGATCTTGTACTAATCAGGTAAGCATACAAGCATTTGTTCCTCCACTAGAAACTTTACCAGAGGCAACTTTTACTTCATCTGCCGAAGTAGAAGTTTCTTCCAGGCCTACTATTTTTGGTCTTGTAGAAACTGCTTGAACACTTGTATAATTAGGGTTTCTACCGGTGGAACTGTGAGTCCACTGGTAGAAATGTTACACTAGTACACAGCGTTGGACTATGTAGGGGGAAATTTAAAGAAACTAGTTACCAACTCTCACAATGTCATCATAGGACACACAGTATTTGGTGTTTTAGTTCATCTTTTTGAACTTTGGAGCAAAATTGAAGCTCCCTGGACCCTACTGCTGATCAGGTAAGATGACACTGTTCTCAGTTTCACTATCCCCAGCCCTAGGATAGAGCTGCCAAGTGAAGCCTCTAGTGTCCCCACCTTTGGGTATGCTCATCTCTGTCTCCTGAATCTGGATACCCTGTAGTTTCCAGCATCCTCAGCCTTTGAGCAGGCTTGTCATGTACCAGGTGCATCTGTACCAGGGTTTAGTATTGAAAAGTGTCCATTGCTTGAGGCCCAAAGTAGACCCACCATGGCTCTTGACATAATTCTTTCAGAATCACCTGCCTTAGATTATATCACAAATGATTAAACTTAAGATGTTTCAAATACAATATTTCATGCTGAATGAACTTGTAGCTATTTAAAATAAAACATTGTTTCTTCAGAAATTTGCTGTTCAGCTCTGGGTTCATCCTGGGTCTTCTACATCTCAGGTGCTTTAACCACTAGGCTGATAACTATTCTGAGGTCTCACCTCACTTGAATTTTTTCAGAAAAAATATAAAGTCTGAGTGCCATCCTGAATGGAATAAAAATATTTTGAAATCTTAAACATTTTCATAGGCTGATAAGTATCTTATTTGCAAGGACCTGCTAAACATTTCTTCCAGAACAAGATCCTTAATAATAGCTACCCCAGAGGAAAGACATGACCATGTTAGAAAAGCCATCATTAGTTTGAAAGCACTGGTTTTAATTTTAAATCAAATCCCAACTTGGCATCTTTCATCCATGTGGAATAGCAGATTTTATGATGGCTTTCATGCAAATCCAATAAGGAGTTTTCCATTGGGTAAATTTGTCAGTTGCTGTTAAACAGGCAAATTGAATTTGCCAATATTTTTTTCTCTGGCATATAGCAGCTTTCACAGTTGACAAAGGGTGACCCTATTCTTGGCTCTCAAAATGGGCCTAACTTGTATATCTTTCTCAACATGTTGCTAATCTTTTCTTTGATTATATAAATTGGGACAAAAACATAGCATGGACAGCAGGTTTCTTTGCACCCTCTTATTTCCACTCTGTTACTTTCTTTTATTCTTTTGTCTCATTTATGTTAATGTATAAGATAGAAGAGCATATTCCATGTTTGTGGTTGTTAATCCCACTTTACATTTCCAAAGGAGTGGAGGTTGGGGGTGGAAACTATTTCCTCTCCACCAAACTGCTAGTTCATAATACAGGCTAGGTACAGACATTCAACAAGCCTGATGCAGATTTGATCTAACTTATGTGGGTTTTTCTAAACAGACTAGGCTAGTCCAGTAGCAAACAGAACACAAGTTAGCCCTTTGGTGGCAGTGGGGGTGGGGAGGGGCATGCAGGCAGCCTACACTGGCTGAGGCCAGTAGGTTGGGGGTACTTCTGCATTACCAAGCATAATAAGCAGCTGAGCCACCCCTGATTGACTGCCAGGCACATGCTTCCCTCTGTCTGCTGGTCTTTTGTCAGCCACAGATATCTGCCAGATATAGGGAAACAGCAGAGGCATCAGTGCAATCTTCTCCCTTGATCTGTACCCACTCACAAAGGGCATGGAGGTCTCTGGTTGGGACTCCCATGCCCCCTCATGAGTGGGTGCATCACCAGGGAACTTGAGCAGGTTTCAGGGATTGGGTAAGAACCCCCCACCCTTTGTCTTCATTAGACATTGTGCTGACACAGTGCTGTAAGGATCTGGGGTGGGCTCAGCCCCCTTCCCCCTGGAAGCACATTGGTACTCAGCTGGAGTAGCTGAGCATGGGCTGAGTACCAGTGTGCTTCCTGTGGCAGGGGGGTGGGGGAGGTTAGTGGGGCCTTGCAAAGGAGCCTGGAATGCTGGAGAACAGCAAACTAATTTGATTCAATAGGGGATCTTGTACAGAAGTTTGATGCTCCAGAGTAACTTAATTCAAATATGAGTCCACATCAAACCAGGACTATTTTAGACAAGGTTCTGCCATTTTTAGTCTGGACTACGTGCCCTAACTTCTGTACAGTTACAGGTTTGGTTCAAATTCTGATCTCTTAGTGTGGATTATATGTACCTATCCACAGCATTCAACTCCTAGGAAAATTAGACGTATAAGGCCCTTTTCTCCTTTCACTTGCACCCACACTTATCTTGGTTCTCGACATAATTCAAACAAACAATGGTGTAATACTTCTCTTTCATTCATTCAGAAGAAATTATTGTTCTGTCAGAAAAATCCTGCCCAAGCTATCTTAGAAAAAATTCAAAAAACTGAGCAACATATATTTAATTTCTTTTCTGAATTTTTATACTTGGTAATAATTATGTTGACTTATTTTTCTCATATATCTTTCCATGGGTGAAGATACAGCATTAATTGTTTAATACAAACATTTTTGCTGGCATGATCTTTTTGGGCTATTTTGCCTTGTTTCAATAATTGAAGAAAAAGAGAATTCAATAGAGTATTTATCTTGTTAATCCAGTGTAACATTTTACCATTTTTATTTTCTGTATGTTTTGTGGCTTCAGAACATAAACCTGTGAGTGTTTAAAGTTCCACAGATACCTGACTAAGCTTCCTTTTACAACAAACAGAAAATCAAATCTTTAATGCATGAATTTTGCATCCATTGTCAGCAAATTATTTTAATGGAATAATCATGTTAGAAAATTTAATTTTCTGTGTACTGCCAGTTCCATTCATTACCTACTACCTTATGTTTGTTTCTGATAATCACACAGCACCCTGTTTGCTCTGGTCTCTCTGAAGTGATAGAGTACTTGTACAGTATTGCTTTGCACTATATAGCATGCTGTCTGCCTGGAATTCCCGTATCAGCAAAGCAGTATATTTTAGGCCCCAGGTATTACAAAGTAGTGAACACTTCCTGCAGTGAGCTAGAGACCATCAATTGCTAGTGACTTTGGTGTTGCTGTGGGTGTTGAGAGTGCACAGTATCTTGCAGGATTTGACACTTCTGACTGTATGAATGTAGCTGTGGAATGAAATATACAAATAGAAGATCAATCTTTTGTCCAGTTTACTCTTGTGACAGTAAAACTGGTGAATTGGCAACTTACAGTGAAAGCCCAGAACAGTATTCAAATAAATTGTCCATATCTATTTTATGTTATTTTTAATTTGATATTTGTAGATATTTAGAAAGTGGCACTTGGTCCCCCATATAGGGAAAAGAACATAAATAGAATAACATGAAAAATATTTTTGTGTGTTATATTTTCTTAATGAAAGTTAATGCTCTGAATCTCCAATTTATTCACAGCCTTTTAATAAATTTAAAAAATAATAAAGCTTTTTTTTCTCTAAAAAAAAAGAAACCCTCAATAATGAACCAAAAGATTTAGTTCTGATTCTAATGTAATGTTTTGTTTTCTTTGGTCAGAAACATTTTTTTACTATTTCATGTGCCAACAGAAAAAAAAAGGAAAAAGAAAAAAAATTATTTTCAATGCAATTGCAATAAAAACCTGTCAATGTCTTGGTTCTGGAATCAATCTGAAAAACAATTAATTCATGAACTGTACTTCTCATAGCACCCAAAGTTCATTACATGGGTAGCTTAAGGCAGTGGAGTAGTATTTCATGTTTGGATTAATTTACCAGGTTGATTCTCAAAAGTTATACATATATATATATATTGAATACATCAATGTTCAAGGCATTTTGGATCTGAGGTTTTCATTCAGCTTATTTCAGATGGAGGGCAACTACAATATTTGGATTTCAAATATTATATTTGGTAAAAATATCAACCAGAAAATCATGGACAATAAGCTGTATTAATGACAATCTAGTTTTCCAAACAGGGATATTTAAAAAAAATAACAACTCCATGTAAGATTTCAAACTACTTTACATATAAATCTCTTAAGTAAAAGAAATATATGAAGACATGTATATTTCATCACATAGAATCATTGAATCATAGCAAGTTAGGGTTGGAAGGGAGCTCAGGAGGTCATCTAATCCAACCCTCTGCTCAAAGCAGGACTATCACCAACTAAATCATTCCAGCCAGGGTTTGCTGAGCTGGCCCTTAAAAACTACCAACAATGGAGATCCACCCCATCTTTAGGTAACCCTGTTGCCCTGAGGCGTCAGGCCAATGCTCAGGATCTCAATATTGCACTGTTAGACAGGAGGGCATAGTGTACAATTGCTCATGCACACATAAAAATCAATTAAGCACACATACAGTCACTAGGTGCATATACCTCGACTAGGCATACACACTCACACTAGCAACTCAGATACACACACATTCAAAATAACCAGTCCAGGTTCATGCACACCTATCATCAATTTAAGTCCATACATGCTACACACACCAAATTTAGACAGAAACAGTTACCAGTTACCAACACCTGCAAATCCAATACACATACATGGATTATTAATTCATACAACACACACATACACAATGATATCTATATATGTATATATATATGTATATTCACTAATTCACACACATACCTCCCACCTACACATACACACAGGTGAGTTCCTAAGTTGGGTGTTGTGATGTGTATGTATGTATGTATGTATGTGCTTGGTGTACTTGGGATACCTGGGAAAAGGCTAAGGTAAGAAAGTAGAAGAGTGAGGAGTGAAAGTTGCTGGGAGTGAAAGTTACTGGGACTCTATTAGATCTGATAGACTAGAGGGGCCTGGGCTGAAGAACTGAGACTCAGGGGTAACTTTAGGTTAATTAATCTTAATTGATTAAAAGCCTGCAGAACAGGGGAGCAATGCCAGCACAGAGGCTGGGACTGGAGCCAGAGCTACGAGGGAGCTGAAAAGGTAGGTGGGGAGAGGGAAAATGGAACTAAGGGAAAGTATGGGTGTTAAAGAGGGGCTCGGGGTGTGGGGAGCCAGAAGATGGCTCCGGGGCAGCTAGAGAAGCTGCAGGGAGCGGCAGTAGGTGCTGGGAGCTGGAGAAAGGCTGCAGCTGGTCTGGTCCAGATGGAAATGGCATTCCCTCTGGGTCTGTCTTCACTGCCTGTTTTTATAGGGGCAGACCTTATGTGACCCTAGTGACAGGAGGCATCTCCAGGCAAGGGTCAGCCCCTGGTGTACTGAGCATGTGTGCTCCATGCAGGGATGTGCAGTTTCAGGTGTCTGTAATGGTGAGAGTTGCTGGTTCTGCAGGGTGTTTTGTCTTTCAAATGCTGGGTTCTTGTCTCTGTTCCTGGGTGAGGTCCGTGGTTCCTGGATGAAAAAATGCAAGGTGATGGCCCAGTCTTTACAGGCCATTCAGTAGAGGCCTGCTACCATTGTATTTCATTCATTCCCAATCACTCTCATTCATCTAGGAACCAATTTACATGGGAGGGGTACAATGAATCATACAGTTGCAACACAGGGGATGCCCTACCAGTGTCTCTATCATAATAATAAAGTGAACTCTAAATACATGTTTCATGAATTTATGAATACATGAATATATATTTTGCTGCCCTGCCACAGGGGAATGGCCCCCACACAGGGGCTATGGCCCCCTAACAGGGGCTACAACCCACACTTAGGGCCTATAGCTCCCCAAGAGGTGCTACTACCCAGGGGCTATGGCTCCCCAACAGGGGCTACAGTCCCCACACAGGAGCTACGGCACCACAGGGCAGCAGGACGCAGGAGGATCCCGGCTGGGGTCATCCCTCTGCCCCGTGCTGTGCGGGCAAGGCCCCAGTAACACAGACGCCAGCTGGACTGCTGGTAATGCTGGGTTTTTTTGTTTGTTTTTTTTGTCTTGTTTTTTACTGTGGCGATGCTGGGGTGGCAGGGATCAAGGGCCTCGGGGGGCTGGGGCTGGGCAGGGCAGGGATCAGGGGTTCTGGGCTTTGAGATGGGGCAAGAAGCACGTGCACACTCATCTGGACATACCCCATGAGACTTAATTTGTCCCAATCTTCCAATTTGTTTAAGGAACTCTGAATCCTAACCCTACCCTCAAGTGTATCTACTACTCCCCCAGCTTGGTGTCATCTGCAACCTGGCTGAGAGTGCACTCTATGCCATCTTCCAGGTTGTTGATGAAAATATAGAACAAAACCAGTCCCAGGACCAACCCCTGGGGCTTTGCACTTGATACCGGCTGCCAACTGGACATCAAGCCATTGATTACTACTCTCCGAGCCCAATGTTTCAGCCAGCTTTCTATTCACCTTACAGTCCATTCATCCAGCCCATACTTCCTTAGCTTGCCTGCAAGAATGCTGTGGGAGACCATATCAAAAGCCTTGCTAAAATCAAGATACACCACATCCACTGGTCTCTCCACATCCACAGAGCCAGTTATCTCATCATAGAAGGTACCAGCTGAAACTGCTAATCCATAATAGAATGGAAATATTTCTGGTATGCATTATTGCTTCCTATTCTTCCGTCTTCACCTTTATCTTTTACAGCAGAATGGGGAATGATGTGGTCCAAGCTTGCAGTGCCCAGGGAAGATACAGATTGCAGATGCTCCTGTTCACTTGTTTCTTATGTGGTTTGCAAAGCAATTTGGATCCTTCGAGAGAGAGACATTATCCATATGAAATTATTATTATTATTTCTTATTGACTATGCTGTTGACTTACTGTTCATCTGCAGTAGATAGTCACTGCTGTAGTCTGAATACGTCATACAAAATGCACATTTCCACTAAGCAAGGTCTTGTAGGAAGTTTAAAGTATGGTATTTGCTTTGTATCCAAGTACCTTGACAGGTCAGAATGAGAGCCCTTGTCAGCTCCTTACTGAAGGGGGAGACAGATTACATGCACACATGCTGACCTTGTTTACACTTGATGGATGTATTTACAAACACATGAGGCAATGATTAGCTCTGTGCAAATCAGAAATGTATTAACATTTCTAGATGTCACAATTACATTTCTGGATGTTGCATAAAACCATATTGATTTAAAAATAACCCCCATCTCGCTAAAAGTATACCAATTGTATCATTGTGCTAATTGCAAACAAAGCATTCAAAGGCTGTAAACACTGTAACCCTTCATTCTAACAAAAAAGGACTCAAGAAGTCATGGAAGGGAGAAGTCCTCGAATGACAGAATATGTTTACAGGTCATAAGCTGAGAAAAGGGAGTTCTTGTCTTCTAGTCTGACATTTGATTTATAAGACACTTCCTCCTAGACAAATTAGAACTTTAAAACTCAAGTCAGGAATAAATGTGAGAAGTCTTTCAAGTGTCTGTATGGGAAAAATGTTATGGCTGTTGCATTTCCGGTTTTGGTAAGTATATTTGAATGGCACAGCACATAATTCTGATTCTAGCTTTCCATTATTTTTATGTGTTTGCTTTAAGTATGTGATATTTGACCCACAATCAATACCCTTGGGTTTTGAGTAAACATAATTTGATATGGACCATATGGCTTTTTGAAAATCTAATGGCTCTTCCAATGAAAAAGAAGGGCATGAGAAGAGCAAGCAGATTCTCAGTGGCTCTTGTAGCAGAAAACACAAACTTAAAATAAACAGAATTTGAATTCCTGTTTGAACCAACAGACAGATAAGACAGCTTCTGACACTATTTTTAAAGAAGTAATGTTAGCAGGTAGAGATTGTGGGCATGTCCACATATGCAAGCACATGCGCTTGCAGCAGCTCAAATAGAAGTGGTGCAAATTTGAGCCAGGGCTTTTTGCCTCAGCGCACATGCTTGGACATGGATTTGGTTGTGGAGCAAATTGTTCCACTTGAGGCAAAATAACCCTGTCTGGCTCCTCCTGGATCTGCAGCCAGGGGCAGCTAGAGCCCAGGGACACCTTTGCTGTCCCCAGCGGTATAAAAGTCTTCCCTGTTAAAAAGCTCAGGGACTTCTGGGGGAGGAGACTCTAGGAGGAAGTTGGCCATGCCCTTGATGTCCCAGGCCGCCACTGCTGCTGGTTGCTGCAAGCTTGGTCTCAGGAGCTTCTGGGGAGAAGATAACTAGACCCTTTAGTGCCTCTGGTTTCAGCTTTAGAAGTAAGTTGGCTGCACCCCTTCCTGCCTTGGGCTACTGCTGCTGCTGCTGCTGTTGCTGCCCCTCCCCTGGTGAGAGGTGTCCTCTGTTGCACACTGCTTCCCCCCTCAGAGGGGGCCACTGCAGTGCACTGCATTCCAGCACCGCACCCCACCTTATGCACCCCTGTTCTGGTCTGTTGCCCAGCCAGCCACCAAGCCATGGTTGGGGGACAGCCTGGGGAGGGAGCCTACATGGCCTGTGGGCCCCTCCCCCACCATCACTGCTGGAGCCTAAAGGAACCTTGCCTGCCCCAGCTGCCTTGGCAGGCCAACCCCCAACTTCACCTCCACTTTCACCAGAAGCATACCCTGAGTGTATGAACTGGACAGCTCCTACCATCACTACTGCTGCTGTTGCTGCTGTTGTTTCTGTTGCTGCCCCCTCTTAGGAGAGAGGGGGATTCCCTGCTGCACCACCTGACACCACACTACACTGGATCACTTCCTAATTGACTGACTACTCCTACCCTCCCCCACAGCTAGCTCACTACATCTAATCCTGATTTCTATTTCTGCCTACTGCTCTGTTGCTGAGCAATCAGCTGGAGGCCTGAGGGGCTTCTGGACAGATCTTCCACAAACAAAACTCCTTCATTGCTCCAAACATCTTTTACACCTGTCTTGGCAGCCTCCCCTGTGTGTTAGTTAGTTAGTTTGTTTTTGTTTGTTTGTTTGTTTTGCCCTTGTGTGGTAAGTCCTGTGGCCTATTCCCCCTGACATGGTGTTTGTTGTTTGGCTGAATAAGCCAGCTCAAGTTTTCCCAGACCTTGTGTGTGTTCCCCCTCTCCCCACCCACATTCTCAGAGCATAGGCTTCCTGGTTTTTTTCCTGTGGGTCTGTAGCTCAATGAGCTTTAGCCCCCTTCCTCCCTATCCCCCTTGTGCCCCACACCCCCAGCCTGTGCCTACTAGATTCACCAGCCCCACAAGATATTTTGTTTTTCTTTATTGTCTTCTCTGCCCTTATGTGAAACAATGGCAGGGCAGGAACCTTCTGGGGGGTCAGATGTCCCCACAGAGCTTCCTGCAGCCACCACTATGGGGGTGGATCCCAGCCAAATGCCCAAGGGGATGCATGTCCCTGCCACCTCAACCCCAGATGCAGGGTGCAACCAACCTCCTCCAGGGGTGGAGAAGCCTGCAACCTCTGCTGCAGGGGCAGGTGGGACTCTGGTAGGGAGCCAACGGGGCCAGGGGGCTGAGGCCAGGCCCCCTCCCTAAAGGGGTTCCAAAGCCCCTGCTCCCGTCATCGGGGACCAAGGGCAAGAGCAGTGGGAAAGGCTCCTCTTCAGCCTCCTCCGTAGCTGGGGATGGGAAGGGCAAGGACCCTGCCCTGGAGTCTTAGACCATCAGTTCCTGAGGGGACCAGGTGTACTACACCAGCCAGCACACCTACTCAGCCTCGCCCTGGCCCTGGCCCTGGCCCAACCACCATGAGCTGCCAGGGGGGAACTACAGCAATGCACAGGCAGCTGTGGGGAGACCCAAAGCCAGGGGGCCTGGACCCTCCACCCCTGGACCTTGCAGCTTGAGCAGCGGGGCTCCCTTCCCAGCACTCACCTGCAGGCATGAGGCAAAGTGCCAACTGCCCAAATGGGAGAACCTACACTTTGAGACCTGGGTGCAGGCCCTGGCTCAGGTAGTGGGGGCCCCCAAGATCATGGTGGCCTCCTGCTTTCATGGCAAGGGGGTCTTTTTCCTTGCCTTGGAGGCTGATCCACAAACGACGGTGGAGAGGGAGCTCATGGTGGAGGGTGATTATGTCCCCTTCAAGCCTCTAAAAGAGCTGGGGACCAGGGTGGTCATCAGCTCCATCCCTCCCTATGTCCCCAGTAGGGCCCTGCTCCCTCAGCTCCAAACCCTGGGGAGAGTTATCTCCCCGGTGGTGGCCCTCTCACTGGGGTGCCAAGACCCTGGTCTCTGCCACATGTGCTCTTTCCATCACCAGGTCATGATCCAGCTAGCAGTGGGAGCAAGGCTGAGGTTTGCCTTGTAATTCCTTATCAGGGGGCCCTGGTGAGGATTCTCTATACACTGGGGGACCTGCAGTCCTTACGGTGCCATGCCCTGGAGCACTTGCATCATGAGTGCTCCATGGTTCACATGGGGAGGGCATCTACGGGTCCCACTGTAAAGAGGGTGCCCCTACCACTAGTGCTCCACACCCTTCAGGCCTCTTTGGCACCCCAGCCATAACTATGAGCTCTGCATGAGCTCAAGGGACCCTGCCCCCCAACCAAGTTTAGTGGAGTCCCAGGGAGGGCACCAGCAACCCAGGAGGGGAGAGGGAGCAGGGCCCCCCTGCCCTAGTCATACCCCCATCATGGCTGCCCCCACCCCACCCCAACCCTCACCTTCTCTTGCTGGAGCCTGTCCACCAGAGGACCACCCTATGGCTGAGTGGGTGCAGATCCCCTCTGGGCATAAAGGCAAGAGGAAGGCCAGGGCACAGCTGGAGCCCTCTGATGTGAAGGACTCCTCTCCCACTTCCAAGACCAGCACATGGGGGGAAAGAGCAGCCCAGCATCCAGGGGCCTCCTCAGCTGTGCCCGATGCCCCACCCCTGGGAAAGATCAAATGGGTGATCCCCATGGAGGAGGTTTTGGGGCTGCTGGATAGTCCTGAACAGGAGCCCATGGAGGAAACCCTTCATTCTGCTGATCAAGGTCTACCCCATGAAACCACAGGCACCAAGGCTGAGGCTGAGGCCTATCCAAAGGAAGGCCAAGCAGCAGAGCCTCCTCCCTCTAATCTGGGGTATAGCAAGGCCCTGAGGCTCACCCTGATAAGTCCTGAGGGAGGAGGTGCCCTTTCTCAGGACCCCAAGGCAGACACCAGAGCCACCCCAGTGCCTGGTGGGTCTCTTCCTTCCTCCTCTGAAGAAAACCTGACCTCCAGCCTGCTCCATAGTCCCACACCAGAGAGGTCATGGTGGGGTCCCCTAATCAATGAAACAATTTTGTCAGGTTTCCTGCACAGACCCCCCAGGGCTCCAGCTCTATCCCACCATCTTTTGAAGGAGCCCCACCCCTACCCTTATCCCCACCCCTGTCCCAGGGGGCTGCAGAGCTCTCCGAATCCCAAACAAAGTCCAGGGTTTTAGTAGACTGGGGGGGTTCAGATGGTTCCTAAGGAGCACTCTGAGCCCCAGGACCAGGAGGAGGATGCCCAAGGATAAGCAGGTTCCGTGGACCCTGTAGATGTCTCGGTCCCAGCAGTCCCCAGGCATGAGCTACTTGCATTCCTTGACTGTGACTACATCCACAGGTCTACCAGCAAGGTATAACTCTCCTTGAACTGCTGGGGTGATTTTGACAGAGTCCTCGCCACTGCGAGGGCACTGGTGGGGGAAGGCAAGGGGCCCAAAAGCTGCAAAGCCCGGGTCTATAGGCGGGCCCAAAGTTTCATAGGTGCCCTCTATACATATGGGAGGGCAGTTCACGAACTGGCGGGCCCCACACTGTGTGTTGAGATGCGCGAGGCCCCTGCTGAACCATCTATTCCACCCTCCCCCGCCAGTCATGAGGTTGTTTAAGATCACGATCCTCAACATTTATGACTGTAGGAAGTGTCTCCGTAGGTGCCGGATGCTCTCCTTCCTTCAGAAGGGAGGGTACCCCATGGTATTCTTGCAGGAGGTCCCAAGGACTCCTGCTGATGAGCCTAATTTGCAGCTGGAGTGGGGAAGCAGGGTCTTTTTAGTCACCTCTCACCCACCTTATGTGGGGTGGCCACCCTGTTCTCCCCAGGTCTGCAGCTGGAGGTTCTCCAGGACACAGGTGGTGCCGAGCCACCTGCTGAATCTCCAGGTCCAGGTGCAGGGGCTAGTCCTGAACCTTCTGAATGTGAATGCCCCTGCAAGGGACCTATAGTTGGTGGATTTCTTGCACCAGGCAGGCACATACATTGGCACCCTCAACCCTCAGGAGTGCCTGGTCCTTGACAGGGACTTTAATGTCACCTTAGATGTGCGAGACCAGTCAAGCAAGGAAGGAAACCAGGCCACCATGGGCATCCTCAGGGAGATCCTGATGGACTACTCCCTGGTGGACGTCTGGCATGCCTGTCACCCTACGAACCCCCCTGCCTTCACCTATGTGATGGTGGGGGAGGAGTATGCATGCCACTCCCAGTTAGACTGGGTTTATATCTCTTTACTGCACTTTTCCCAGGCCCACTCCTCTGGCATCTGGCCAACCCCTTTCAGCGATCACCACCTTGTCTGGGCTCAGGCCACACTGGGGCCTGGGTGTTCAGGGTTGGCCTCCTGGCATTTCAATGCCAGTCTGCTGGAGGATGTGAGCTTCAGGGAGGCTTTATGGGAGTTCTGGATGGCCTGGCAGGAGCAACTGGCAGCTTTCCCCTCAGCTCAGAGATGACCACTCACTGAGCTCAGCTCAGTGGTGGCTCTGGATGACCACTACACCCACAGTGTGTTTGTCCATTCACAAATCCAGCTCCTTTGGGAGAAGGATCTTGGCTCCTGCTTCTTCTATACGCTGGAGAGGAGGTGGGGAGCCAAGAATTACATCACCTGCATTCTGGCGGGTGACAACACCCCCCTCCCTTTTCTAGGTGAGATGCACCAGCATCTATGAAGAGCTCTTCTTCCTGGATATGATGAACTCTGAAGCCTGTCAGACTCTGTGGGAGGGACTCCCACAGGTCACTGTAGGTGACCGGGACCAGCTCTAAGCTCCTCGTACTCTGTGTGAGTTTTTGGCCGCCGTTTGCCTGATGCCTGGCAACAAGGCACCAGGAATCAACGACTGACCTTGGAGTTCCACTGGGCTTTCTGGGACATCCTCGGCCCGCACCTTGCCGTGGTTTCAGCCAAATCTGAGGGAAGTGGGGAACTCCCCCTGTCATGCTGGAGGGCCATGCTGACCCTCCTGCCATAGAAGGGGGATCCCCATGACCTAATGAATGGTGTCCCATTTTCCTCTTCTGCACGGATTACAAGGTGGTAGTGAAGGCCATCTCACTGTGCCTGCGGTCCATGTTGATGGACATGATCCAATCTGACCAGATGTACATGGTTCCTGGATGTTTCCATGTTCAACAACCTGTACCTGCTTTGGGACCTCCTGAAGGTAGTATGCTGAGAAGGCCTGTCTTTCACACACCTATCCCTGGACCAGGAGAAGGCATTTGACATAGTGGATCATGGGTACCTCACAGGTATGCTGCGGGACTTTTTCTTTGGACCCCACTTCATGTTGTACACCTCTGCAGAATGTTTGATCAAGGTCAAGTGGACTCTGGTGGAGACCATCCCATTCAGGAGAAGGGTGCATCAAGGCTGCCCACTGTCAGGCCATGTCTACAGCTTGGCCCTGGAGCCCTTCCTTGTTCTCCTGCAGAAGTGGGTGGCAGGGTTGATGCTCTGGGAGCCAGTGGTGCAGCTGGTTCTTTCAGTGTATGCTGATGATGTATTCCTCATGGTCCAGGACTCAGGTGACCTGGCGTGGGTGGAGACCTGCCAGGAATTGTACTCAGCAGCCTCCTCTGCCCGGGTCAAGTCGGTCAAGAGCTTTGGCCTGGTGGTGAGTGATGGGTGGCAGGTGTGCTCACTTCCACCCATGGTCCATGGGATCCACTGGACTATGGGCTCACTGCTCTATTTGGGGGTCTATCTGTCCCCCACAGACCCCTCCTTGCTAGAGAACTAGCACCAGCTGGAGGCAAGGGTGGTGGAGCAGCTCCAGGCATGGGCAGGGCTCCTGAGAAGTCTCTCCTTGCATGGGAGGGCACTGGTGCTGAACCAGCTGGTCCTGTCTATGCTCTGGCACTACTTATACACCCTGCCTGTGCCCCCTGAGGTTCTGGTGGGACTCCAGATATGGGCACTGGAGTTTTTTCTGACTGGGACAGCACTGGGTCACTGCAGAGGTCCTGGGCCTCTGCTTGTGGGAGGGCAGCCAGGGCTTGGTTTGCCTGCGCAGCCAAGTCTTGGTATTCTGCCTTCAGGCCCTGCAGCAACTGCTATATGGTGTTGGCAGCCATGTGGCATGGGTCCACCTGGGGCGCACTTTCCTCCATGACTTCTGGGGGCTCTGATACAACCGACAGCTCATTAACCTGCAGAGCTTCTCCCTGCAGGACCTGTAAGGGATTCCCGATTTCTACCAGGACATC
Organism: Alligator mississippiensis; assembly: GCF_030867095.1. NCBI lineage: Eukaryota > Metazoa > Chordata > Crocodylia > Alligatoridae > Alligator > Alligator mississippiensis. The sequence continues at coordinate 51,408,410 of NC_081831.1, forward strand.
TTCTGGGCCTGGAGGCTGGTCTCTGTCTCCAGGTCCCCCGCAACAATCACCCAGGGTGCCAACCTGCTTGTCAAACCCCTCCTTTGGAACCCCCAGCTGGAGGTGCCAATGGTAGATGTGCCCTGGTTGTGACAGAGGTTGATCCAGGCTGGTGTCACCCGTATTGAAGACCTCCTGGACTATGATAGGCAGGAATGGGTGGACCCTGCTGTGCTGGCCCAGTCCATGGGTCTACCCATGACATGGTCAACCTGCTGTTGATCCAGGAGGGGAAATCTGCCCTACCTCCTGATGACTTTGCCTTTGTTGACCAGGTCCTGCATAATGGCAGTCCCTGCCCCACTGTGTCCTCCAGCCCACTAGAATTAGTTGTGGGGCCGGTGCCTTGCAGGGCTTCACAGTGCTCCCCACTCCACCACCTGAGCCAAGTGAAGGACACCAGACTGGTCCACTTTTCCACTGTCCATCATCGCTACCTCTACACGCTCGTGCACCACACTGTCCATCATGCTGCCCTCACATCCTGCCCAGACACCAAATGGCAGGAGCTGCTCAGTGAGGGTGAGGCTGGGGCATCCAAGTGGCTGAGTCTGTACTCCACCCTCATCTGATGAGCCACGGGAGACCTCAGCTGGTGGCTCCTCTATGGAGCCATTGCCACAGGTGTGTATGGGGTGAGCTTCATGGACACCTTGGTCTTCTGCCTCTTCAGTGGGCAGAGGGAGACCCTGGTGCACATCACCCTCAAGTATGCCAGGCTGCAGCCCCTCCACCTCCAGAACCTGCTCTTCAGGTTCTGGTTGAATTTCAGCCCCCACCTTTTTGGTTTTGCTCACCTCATCCGCGGTCCCACCAAGTCCCAAGACCTCCTGGTCAACCTCTTCCTGGCACTGGCCAAGTGGGCCTTATATTTGACCAGGAAGGAGTCTCTGGCTGGGAAGGTTCCCAGAGACTGCAGGGCTGCTTTCTTCTCCTTTGTCCGTGCACGGCTCCAGGTGGATCACCAGTGGGAAACATCCAACGGCTCCTTGGATGCCTTTGATAACTGGTGGGTGCAGCCCTGGGGGTTCTGCTTGGTGTCCCCCTCAGGAGCACTTATTTTCATGTTTTGACCCTTTTGGCCCACATGAAACTCCTATCCTGGCTTTTTCATTAGTTGTTCCAAGTATTTTCTTGTGTCATCCATCCATTGGCCCCATACAGTAGGAGCTATTAGTTACCCTCATGGGCTCAGGGCCCATGATAATTGGGTGATACAAATAGTCAGAGCTTCTGAGGACCAGCCAGTTGGTACCTGGGGACACTACCCCTTGTGCCAGATGGACTGCTGAAACAGCCCTGAGAGTTCCCTGCACCCTTTACCCATTGCATCAGTCTGGCAGTGGGGCCTGCTGCCTGGCTGTGACCTGCTGCACACCTGTCAGACCCGGATGGGGACTGCACAGCCAGTAGAGGCATCTGCCTCTCTGGGCCAGCTGCCAGTGGGCTGTGGCTGAACACTTTGCCTTTGTGTGGCACTATTGCCATGTGTGCCATCTGCCCGACCATCTGGGCAGCTTTCATGTCCTGAAAGATGTTCTGGGTATGGTGGCCTGCTTTGAGTTGTCAAAGCATGTCCTCTTGGACCCAATTCACCAGGAGGTCAGTCACCTCCAACTGGGTCCAAGGTGCAAGTTCTGAGCAGGCCTCTCTGCCTGGGTCCTGCCAATTGCTTCCCTAGCAGGAATTCTGGTGTTCCCTATTTGAAAACTGAAAAATCCCAAAGTCACTCTGTAAAATACCCCCCAAAACATGTTTCTCCACAATTAAAACAAAAGCTCTATATCTATATCTATAGATAAAGAGAGTGCTCAGTTGGGCAATATTATATTAATATATCTACAATATTATAGCAATTTGGAAGCCTACCAGTGTCTCTATTATCATAATAAAATTAATTCTAAATATCTATATGTTTTGCCCCCCCCCCCCACAGGGTCCACAGCCCCCCAATAGGGGTTACAGACTCACAACAGGGGCCAAATGGCCCCCACAGGGGCTACCATCCCCACTTCAGGGCCCGTATGCCACACCCCTACTTGCTCTCCCAACCCCTTGGATTGCTGCCCCACCTGGCCCCATCTCCTGCTAGCTCCTGCCACTCCCCGATGGCTGCCCCATCCAACCCCACCCCCAGCTTGCACCCCCCAGCCACCCCCCCCACCTCCCACCCCGGCCTCTGACTCTTAAAACAACAATAAAAAAAAGCCTGTACTCACCACAGGAGCAGGGGCTGTCAGGGCTCTGTCAGAGCCCTGCCATGCAGCATGGGGAAGTGGGGGGCAGCTGTGCAGGAAGGGCCCCAATGACCTTGACAGCAGCTGCTACTGCCGGTGAGTGTGGGTTTTTTTTTGTTTTTACTTTTTTTTAATTCCTGGTATGCTGGGGGGGAGGTTGGGGGGTATGGGCCAGGTGTGGTAGCCTGCAGGGGCTCAGGGGACAGGCAGGGGGTGGGGCCAGGTGGGGAAGTGATCATGAAGGCTTGGGGGGGAGGTGTGGGATTAGGCCAGGTCAGGGTCAGGGAAGGGATTGTGGGGATCAGGGGGCAGGTGGGGGGTGGGGCCAGGTGGGGCAGGGATCGGGGGGGCTCGGTGGGCAGGCAGGGGATGGGGCGAGGCAGGGCAGCAACTGGGGGCTGGGGGAGTGGGCGGGGCTGGGGGAGGTCCACCCATGGTCCCCTCCCTCTCCTCCTCCTCCAGCCCCCCCACCCCCTGCTTACTGGAACTGGAGCCTGGGTCCAGATCCATGCGGCTGACATGCTGCCTGCCCTGCATGAGCAGGCAGCATGCTTCAGCACCAGGGCAAGGGCCAGCCATAGAGACACTCTGGCTGCTACCAGTGTGTCTCTGTAAAGTACCCAGCCTCTGGTTGCCTCAGGGTATAGTCTGGGATCATGCCCTGCCCCACATTTTTCTGCTGCAGTTTTTGTTTTTTGCCCCATGGATATGCAGGGGTCAAATTTTGCCCCTGTGCTGGAAATTTGCAGCATGAGGAATATTTTCTCATTCCTGCATGTGCCTCTTGAAGCTTCTCAAAGGTCTTTGAGATGCTGCAAGATGCATGTGCACGCTTGTGCCTTCCCCCAGGGGCAGGGGCAGGGGCAGGGGCAGGGGCAGGAGGAGGATGCACCCTATGTGAGTAGTAATAACTACAAATACTTTTTAGCATAGTTGTAGCACTCCTTTGCATTCTAAGTACATTTAATTCTATTTTTTTTTTTTGGCTTGCTGAATCTCCATGCAGTGTCAATGGCGTTTTAAGTTCTTGAAGCTCTTAAAAGTATACTTTATTGTGAGGTCTGCATTTTATATGTTAACCCAAACTAAAAGTATAGTGACTGATTTTTACATACTATTTTCATAATAATATAGGGATAGTGGTTGCTCCCCCAGCTTTGTCTCCAGACATAACCCCTATCTCTTTTCTGCCCCCCTGAGATTCCTTTCTGATGTTTTTCAGTAAAATCCAAAAGCCAGAGACTAAGCTACTGTAGTTGCCTCCAAGGAGAAGTTTCACTATGTCAGTTGAAGATGCATACTGTGCACCTACTATTTCAGTCTTTATAAACTATTACATCTATTATTAAATAGCCTGGTTTCCCGACTGATGAAAAGTCAGTGTTGTGGCTATGGTGTACATCTCTTTACCTGTCCACTTCGGGAGTAGTAGCTGCGGTGATAATGTTGCACTCACTGGAATCAGTTACTACATGTCTGTCCACTGCACAGTAACACTAAAAGGCAGTTCCTTTCTTTGTCACTAGTTGGGCAGAATCTTGCCTGAGTTGCTGCTCACAATATTGGGTGTTCCAGTTCATATATTTCTTTGGGCACAATTCCTTGACCATTCTGTTTGTTCCCATGGCTTTGTCAAGAAAGATTTTGTACATTAAATCATGAATGGTCATTTTCAGTTGCACCTTTAAGGTATAATTTATGCCTATACAGAGGTGGTCTACTTATTCACTTTGTAACTGAGAAACAAATATAAAGGAAAAGTATAAATAAGTAGGAAAAGTCACTTTAACTTATATGTTTTATTTGCTCAAGGTAAGATTATTATTGTGCTCATATTCTACTATGCCATGGGCTATGTTTTAATCCTACTAGAAAAGGTAGCCAGTTTAATTTAAATATAAATTACTCAAGCTTGAGACATATCCTAAACTAAAAATTAAACCTCTTTCTGCCTCTCTTTCCCAAATATTCCATCTTCTCTAGGAGTCCCAACTTGCCCTTGGTCCCACTGCTCCTTCACGAATCCTTAATAAGCCTTTCCTCCCTCCTCCATTACTTTGCTTATTCTAGTTTTGTCTTATGTATTAAATATATTCCACGTGCTTGGCTCTATAAGTATACTTAACAAATAACTATTAAAATATAGCATAATCATCCAAGGCTCTCCAGCCGACAATTATATATTGACTAAATCTACATAAATAGAAAAATGGAGAAGAGATAATCATACTGAAAAGTTTAGTGATGTGATGAAAGTGTCAGTGATGGCACGAGAATAATGTATGTGTAGAAAGTTAGTTGGCTTCTTGTAAGAAGGAATGAGTCCTGCAAATGGAATACCGGGGATCCAAGAAAAGAGCCTCTAGGAGATTAGCTTTGATTTGAAATGTTGTGACTTCTCCAGACAAACTGCTCCTTCCTGCAGATGGAAGAACTAATCAGATTGCACAGAAAAGAGGGAGGGGAAGGAAATATAACCATCATCAATGACAAAAAGGAATTAATGCATAGTTTAGAAAGAAGAGGCTGTCCTTGAAGTCATGGGATTTAAACACCTACATTTTCAGTGGTTTTGGAGCTCAACCATTTTAAATGTAATATGGCTGATTTCTAGAAAACAAACTGAATGTTGGATTAGTGCTGAATAGTTTAAAATCACAATTGGCTGCCTCTTTAAACTATTAGTATGGATTATTTTGATTTAACATCAATAAAACTATTTTCTTCAAAGAATTTTGTTCCACAATTTTATTAGCCTTCAAGTTTAAGATTCCCAGGTTCTAACAGAATAATGGCAAAAGTATGAAATTGTATATAAACAAAGAAGAAAACACTGGCTCCAGGACATTCCAGTCCTTTAATTAGTGAGTGTGAAGCCCTGCATCAGAGGAGACTGATTACAATTTGGTTGCCAAAAAGATGTAGTTAGAGAGCTCTTTGGCTTAATTGTCAGCTTCTGACTACACCAGTGAACCACTGGTTTTCATGGTTATACCACAGGGGCAGACAAAAAGAGGATCAGACACATTCACTGCTCATTTAAGTGCTGCAGAAGGGATTCTGTACCTGAAAATCCTTAGTTTCCCATTCCATACAGAATTGCATCCAACTAAGGGAATTCTTTTCTTCCTATTCTGGTGTATTCTTAATACAAAATGTGTAGATAAACAGGATATTTTAACAAAAATGGTGGTGAGATTGTTTTGAGTTTGACAAGTTATACCTTTGTAGATATTTATGCACATTCCCTGCCACTGAACTATTATATTCTCAGGACTGAATATTAATAATTACATCTTTTATAACCCTGTGAATCAATTTCAGCATTCTCAATGTCTACCCAAAATCAGTATCACATAGATTACATGATCAGATGGAAGATTTATATATATATATACATCTTATATATATATTCTTTATTCACGCCTCCTTTCCAAAATTTAGCTCTTAGAATTTAAATGTTTAAAATCCAGAATTTAAGCTATTTAACGATAGATTTGGTTTAAAAATCCCACATTAAATATGAAAAGTTTTGCATAATTACTTCTAAAAGTTATTTTCCCTGAGCTAATCAGTGGAGGACAAATAATGGAATTATAAAAGAACTGCGTTGATGTGTAAATAATTATCTGATTAACAAAGAAAAAATAAGGAGGAACTGCAACCTTATATAGATTTTTTTTTTTTTAAATAAAAGCTTCTGTAGAGTTTTCTTCACTGTATCCTTGAAAGGAATATGATCAGTTTGTGGATAGGAATATTTGACAAAATTGAGTATAGATTAAATTTACCACTTATCTAACATAAGAGGGAAAGATACAACTAAAAGCTTACACATAATGAACATGATTGTTTTCTTTTTATGCCAGGGTTTAACTGCCTTTAAATAAACAGTATTACCTTGGGGTGACATTTGAGTGAGTCAAGAGTGAGTAAAGTCCAGTAGTTTGGGTGGAGTTATACTAGAATGGAGCTGGAAATTTTAGTTGGCCAAGTAACTGGTAAATCAATGTCTTCATCTGGAAACTGCTACTTTAGAAATCTTGCAAAGGTTTAGCTAACTAACTTTACAGTTATGGTAAATCCCTTGCTGGTGTAGTTGACTTATCTTAGTGGACTGGTGCTTCCCAGTGTCCTTTTAATTTACTTTTCCTATCTGAATTTTTTTGAATAGCAGTTACATTCTATTATGCCACTTTCCCTAGTTCCCTTCATATTTAGGAAGAGCAACTGTAGCTGAGTTCTTTTTTAATGTACCTATGTATTTATTTCCTTCAGTGTTTAAATGCCAAAAAATGAACTGCTGGTTCTGAGCCAAGAAACATTATACAGTACTAAAAGGATTATTTCTTTGCATAAGTTATTTTGTCTCCTGCTCAGCCTATGCATGAATTTATACCAGTTAACGATCTGGTCCACATGTCTATTCTAAGAAATGACTTTATGGTCCAAAACTTAGTTCAAAATAATTTATTTTTTCATATTTGAAATTATGAAACATGTTGGGGATATGCAGTCTACTAAAATATCTAACATATTTACCAAGGTTTTTTTTTTTTTAAGTGTATATTAAGTAATTCATATCAAATGAAATAGTACCTGTAAAAGAATAATGTTTATGACTGTGTTGGTATCAGCTGGCTAGTGGCTATAACATTAATGTGTAGCCTACAGTTTTCAAGTCCCTTCCTTGCTCTAGAGAATTACACAATCTGACTTTGAACTGTTAAACAACTAATGCACTCTACCAATAGCAAAGTGAAACTACCCAGTAGTCTTTGGCAGGATAGGAAGCTGGTATATGCACATGGAATGGAAGTAGGCTCTTCGTATTCAGCTGTTAAGAGATTTAAGAAACAAAGATACTGAATAGTGAAACAACTCAGCTATTCTAATTAGACTATGCTACTATCTGTAGCTATCTTACATAATTTTGTCTGTAAAATATGTAGGATAAGTGGTATGTGCTCTATTGGAACAGTGGAAGAAAAAGAAGGTATTTGACATGACATATTTATGCTTTGGTTGTCAGACAAAACTGCTCTCACTATTACTCACTGCCCTTTGTATATTGAAGAACGTATCTAAAGCAAGCTGAACACTGTTGTGTTTTGTGATAGTGTGTTACTGGGAAAATAGAACAGTTGCAATTATCTTCACAACAAATAGAACTTGTCAGATGGCAGACATGCAGAACTAATGCAGATGGCCAACTCAGAAAAGCTGTCAAATTGAACATCTGAAAGAAAATATCTTGTGTTAAGGTTCTGTAGACTTTGTCACTTTAAAAACTCACAATTCACTGGTGCTTTTAGATCCAAATTTGGGTCCCCACTTTTGAAGGCTATGGTGAGCTATTTTGTAAAGACACATCTAATTTATATCTTGTTATGACAATGGTCAACAATGTTTTCTGACAGAACACCGGAATGGCTGAATTGAGGAATGAGGCAGGCCAGTGACCACACTGCTGCTTCTGCCACCACTGATCACTGCTCCCTGCCATTACTTATCCCTGTCATCTGGCTACAGAACGGCATAGGTGAAGCTCCCTGGTGGCAGGTGAACACCTTTGCTGCCAAATGCAACCAAAGCCCCAGCTCCACAGGCCAGAACCATTGACTCTGTGCTCCAGATCCATCCAAGGGGTACTAACCCCTGGCTTATGATACTTACTTTTGTAGCTGCTGCCTTTTTAGAGTTAAACAACAGTGGCTGCATCTCCTTGACATGCTACTGTGTAGTCATTACTGTGCATTTATTTTGTACTTGTATAAACAAATACTAAACAAATGTTCAATAACCTGAGTTACTGTGCAGTAGCACTGATGAATGCCTTTTTCTGTGACACTACTATGCAGTGGCCTAATAACAATGTGCAGTAGTGTTGTCATGGTTTTTGCCACGTGATGCTACTGCACAGTTGTATCGGGCTACAATGCAGTCAGTGTCTTGTGCAGACTTGGCCAGTTAGAATTATTTCCTACCATGTTTGGAGTTTGTTAATTTTATTTTTAAAATTTGTAACTTAATAGGCTACAGTTGTTGATCCTGATGCAACTGATATCTGAATGACAAATTCCTGAATCACTTAGGTTTTGGGTTCTCCCGAACAGAGAGACTGGATATTATCCCAAGAGTTTCTGACTTAGCTACTTACTCTGGATTTGTCTCATAAAATATTTGCTTGTTTTCATAGTGTAAACATTTTTCCTCCTTGTGGATTTAGTGTATGTTTTCTGATGTAGCAGAATTATCCTCCTGGAAAACCCATACAAATATTGTAGATCTCTATCTCTAATTTTAAGGCAGAAGACAGGTGCCCATGAAAATGTGATTTACCTGACATGCTGATGTGTAGAATTCCCATAAGAGAGGAATTACACTTGCTTCACCTTAGATTTCTTCACATCTCTTAAGTAGAAACTTTGACCAAGTTGGCAGCTACCATCCTAACACTCTGCATAATGAAATTGCCATGTCACTTGTCTGTGACTAGTGAGAATTATCTGGAACAGGAACCCAAAGTACTGTGTGTGGGCATTTATACATGTGCTCCAAAGGGGGTCGGGGTGAAGGAGCTCTTTAATCAGAGCAGCTCGAGCTGCTCTAATTAAAGCACCCAGAGTGTGTCATGTAAAGGCATCCCCTGACTGAAAAATGGTGGTGGGGCCATTTTTTAGTGCACGAATGCTGATACATGAGATGCTAAAATCTGCTGGAACATGGTAATTAGCAGACTCGATTAATCAAGTCTGACAAACTGGAATTACAATGTATCAGAGCAGCCTCACTGCACGTGTGTAGGCACCCTGTGAGTTGTAGATGTGATTGTCCCAAAAGTTGTGAACACCGAATGCAGTGGGGCAATTAATTTTACTAGTAAGGCCCTAGATAACTAGCAGGAACTGGTGTTTGGGAGTAAAAAAAAATATCCTCCCTTTTTCAGTGCAAGGGAAAGATATTTCTTCTCTAAGGCCATGCGTGCATAGTTGTCAAGTTATCTGTGGATAGAGAGGGAAGTACATACCTTTCAATGTATCTTTTCATAACAGGTTTTCAAGTATAAGTTTGAAGAACACAAGAATAGAAAATGTACCTCAATTCAATACAGCTATATTGTATATTAGTGCTAGTTCTCAAGACTAGGACTACCTGGGTAGAAATATAAGGGATCGTTACTGTTTGGCTCAAAGGTTGTAATGAAGCTAGATCAGAACCCTAGACCCAGACTGTCCCAATCAGAAAGTCAGTACAATTCATCCCCTGAGCAAGCTCCACCTACATAAAACCCAGAGCAATGCCCGGGTCTCTGCTGGACTGAATGAGACAATCAGGGTAGGGCAGCCAATTCTCTGAAGCCACAGGCAACATGACCCACCCACTCCAGCCCTTAAAATCCAGTTCCAGGCTGCAGTATCCTTGTCTGGGCAAAGTTAAAAGTTATTTCTCCTGTCTCTCTGTGCTCTTCTTTGCAGATTCTCTGGTTTTGACTCCTGGTTCTGACTCTAGCTTCCATATGGTCTCTTGGTATCCCCCAATTCCAGTTTTCTGCCCTTGATTCTAGCTTGACCTCCAGCTCTGGCTTTGGCCCTGATACTTGTTAATCGTTAGCTCACCATGTCTCCAGCTCTGGCTTTTGATACTGTTCTTCTTGACTTTGGATATGGTTCCTAGTTCCAGTTCTGGCAGCAGAGCACCCCCCCACTGCCCCCATACTCCCGCCTACCAGGAAACCAACCTGGACTACACTCATGCTCCAGATGCCTGACTGCTCATGCCCCAGTCCTTAAAAAAAGTTGACTGTAGCTGAACTTGGAGCCACTGTGGCTTTTCTTCCCCAAGCTCTTTCTTTCCAAAGGGTAAGAAATGGTTTAAGCATTTGAAATTCAGTACCAGTTACCCTAACTGTAAAAAGATGTGTATCTTGTTTTCAACACGGTTGAAGTTCATCACAGGGGCACAGAAGAGAATTGGTGAGTATTTATACACCCCTGGGGGTTACAAGAAACAATGGCCACAAGCTAGCAGAGAGCAGATTTAGACTAGACATTAGGAAGAACTTCTTCACAGTTCGAGTGGCCAAGGTATGGAATGGGCTCCCAAGGGAGGTGGTGCTCTCCCCTACCTTGGGGGTCTTCAAGAGGAGGTTAGATGAGCATCTAGCTGGGGTCATCTAGACCCAGCACTCTTTCCTGCTTATGCAGGGGGTCGGACTCGATGATCTATTGAGGTCCCTTCCGATCCTAACATCTATGAATCTATGAATTTATGAACATGAACTTCTAGTCAATGAAGCTGACATTAAGTCTCTGTCTACTAGTCTGTGGAGGCCTGCCATGTGCGTGGCCTTCCAGTTCTTGCTTCACAAATGGCCTGTGAATAAAGAAATAGACATGAGGAAGTTTACAAGTTTGGAACATCAAGGACAGATAAAGATTTTGCATATGAGATTAATGTTTCATGCTCTTTCACTTAAAAGTTTTGTATTGTTATTTCCACAAAATCATACCTCTTGACTGGAACAGAGTATTGGTTCCTTTCAATTACTATTATTTTAGTTTTATTCCTCTGAAATAATAAAAATATTTAGACTTTCCCTTTTACCAGGGATGTAATAGACAAGTGTAATAAATATATAGGTACACATATCTGGTGTCAGTGATAAATTAATAAGTAGCCATTAGCAGCACAAGGATTACTTCTGTGGTGCTTAATTTGTCCCAAGAGTTGGCCTGAAATTATTCTGATCTATCCATCAAGGTGCTAGGGACTGTGTACCATGCTTGTGTGCAATGGCTTGGTTCATCTGGAGAGTATCTTGTTATGGAGTTCCATAGATCAGTTTGCAGGTTGATTGGAAATCTTATCTGATCCACAAGACACACACTTATAGACTGTAAAAACACTCAAAAATTTTAAAGAGGAGAAGGAAAGGAGAAAGGTTATTTTAGCACAGAAAAACATTGACCTATAATTTGAAAAGAACACAATAACTGTTAAAAGATAATACATTTAAAACAAATACAAGGATATACAGAAATGTTATGCTATGTATTCAATCTGTGGAATTAATTGCCACAGGCAGCCAGAATGAAATAGTCTGACTGGTCATTTCAAAGACCTGTTGTAAAAAAATCACACATTGGTTAGATACGTATTCTTTGAGACTGTCATTTTCCTTTGGAGGATCACATGTATGCACCGATGGGCTCATCCAGTAAGGCACATTCTTTGATCTAACTGATAACACCCATGCTCTGATGTAAACTTATTTGACTGCATTAGCTTGTGTTGGTTTTCCTTTGCTCTGTGGCTTACCCTAGTATAAAGCTAAAATGGAAGATTGATATTCACTTTTGTGTTTGTCCTTGTTGTTTTGTCTTAGAGAGAAAAATGTTGGGAGATGGTATTTATTTTACTATAAATCCTAATGTGCACTGTAACTTGCTGTAATCTGAGCCACTCTGCTTTCTAGGCTGTTATGTGGCAGGTTGTATGCTCTTCTTTGCTTAACTTACAATAAAAAGTTGCTGTAGGCTGTGTCAAAGATTAACCCACTCATGGGATTCATGAGATACACAGATGTATAGAAAAAAAAGCATCCGGTAAAATGTTTCTTTTTTATGTCTCTACCATCTTATATATTAAAAGCTTCTAGCACCTGCTCTTCTTTAAAAGATCTTTTGATCTGAGATTCTTGGATCCTGGGGGCTTTTAAAAACACTGGCGGTTGAAGTGCCACTTACGTTACCTCAAGGGAACTTTACAAACACTGAAAATTGGCAAAGAAGTCTTAGCATTCTGCTATGGCATTTTTTTCTTTAATATTTTAACATGTTTCAGAATTTTTCAATAACAATGTTATAAACCTATTAATAAAAAAAGAAACTACTTTTATTACTGCCCAGATGTCACATTCTTCATGCAGCAATAGTGTAAAACATGCTTTTACTGAATTTGCAATTTATCGAGTTTTTTTTTCCCTTTAAGAAAATGGTCAATGCATAGGACAAGCAACTTAAAAAAGAATCAGGAAACCATGAAAAGGGCTTTTCTGGGGCATACAATACAGTATATATGTATGATAGCTTTTTTTGTTTTTGTTTTTTTCAACTCAAACTTGAGCATGCTTACTGACTCAGTGGGTTGTTCCTGTACCATTAGGATTAGTGAGAAACAAGGTTTTGGAGGTAAATATCTTAAAATAATGCAAACCCATCCACATACATTTTGTTATTCTGTTTTCCACACCCCTTATTTAAATCATACATGGGCATTTTGGGAAAGCTCTGAAATAAAACCAGAACATGACCTAAATGTTTTAAATAGTAAGTTTAATGTTGATGTTTTGTAAGTCTGAAAGAGTTCCACTGAAGTCAGTCTCTAACTGGGTGCATCTACATGTGAAATTAGCACAATGCAATAAACTCTAGAGCTGTTCACACCAGAGTTAACTGCTTCTGGCTGCAATGTCTATATATGTGCCTGCGACTGCAGCAGTTTGAGCTAGGGCAGAGCAGCCCTGGCCTGGCAGGCAGGGGGGGAACCAGCCCCGGGCTCTGTGTGGCAGTATCGAGCAGAAGAAGAGCTGGCCGGGGCATGAAGGTGCAGAACATGCAGAGCTCTGTGGCTAGGCAGCAGGCAGTCCCTGCACTTTACAATCCTCATGCCCCAGCCAGCCCCTGTCACCACCTATATGTGCATTTCAGCACAATTACTTACGTTGCTGTAAGATACTACTGTCTCCTACAGTACCATATTAGGGTGGCATTAATTAATTTACTGTGCCCTAATACCAGCATACATGTAGACAGCTCCTGGAACTCTGAACCCCTGGATTGTCCACACATTAATACATGAAGCTAGCTTTAAGCACTCTTTGCACAGCTAAAGTTATGCTGCTCCCAGGCAGGTTTGGGCCTTTTACACATTGCTTTTAGAGCTGGTTAAAAGTTGTTTGGGATTAGTGCTAGCTCAAGTTTGAAGCAGTCATGCTTCAAGGCTACAATAATCTTTTCTGACTGTCCCCACACTGGTACACCTGTGACTTGCCACTAAAGGGCTGGTGAGCAGGGGCCTAACTAGGAGCTACAGCTGTGAGTTGCCACTAGAAGACTATTAAATTAGGACAGGTTTCGGATCCTGCTTTAGGTGGAGGTGTGAGAGACATGTGTAGGGAAGGGGAGTAGGAACATGAATCTGGGAGGTGGGGAGTTAATGGAATGACAGCAGGTAATGAAATGGGAGGTGGAAAGGAAGTGGGGGTGGGTAAAGAGTGGTGAAATGAAGTCAGTCAGCCAATGAAGGATAAAATAATAAGTAAAAAAAGAAAAAGAAATAAGAAGTGAGTAAATTAAAGAATATCTTATGTTTTTATAAATTGGGATTTGGGATCAGGGTGTGGGGGATGCTGGGCATGCTTCCTGGGGCAAATGGAAGATAGGTGGGAGTGGTGAGGGAAGGTGTTTTTGTGAGAGCTACTATGCACGCCTCAAGGAGGAAGCCCCAGCTCATGGGGACCCAATCCACCCCCTACCTTGTTCTCCCCCACCTTCCTAGACCCCACTCCTGGACCAATGCATTTTCTGCCACCTGGATAGCTTATATGTGCTCTGAAGACTCTTTGTATGGGGTTGCATCCCTGGTTGTGGGAAAGTCACATCCCTGGGGGCAAGAGAGGGAGTTGGCTTGGTGCCAGAACCATCTCTGGGCAGTAGAGCTGAGGGAGTGGAAAGTTTGTCCACATAGAACAGGAAGGTGGGGAAGGGGACATTGCATCCTGGGATGCTGGGAGACTGCAACTTTGGCAGCTTATCTGTGGGGACTGCCCACACATTAATGGAACACAAGCTGGGTAACATGGATCACAGAGAAACCTGCCTTGGACTGTCATAATTTTAAGTGGCCCAAAATGTGCTTAAAATGAGTTTTAGGTGTTAATGTATGGAAAATCCAGGGTATAAAAGCTCTAGGAGCCACTTAAAAATTGATGTGTAACAAGACCCTTAATTTCTGATCTGTGTTGTCCAGCCTGTGTTACATTAATGTGTACCCATTGTAGGCTACATGTTACTGTAAATAACTCATACTACACCCAAGTGGCCCAGATTGGGCCCCCTCCTCAATAGGGCCACATCCCCTCCAGCCCCTATCAGCCCACAGCCCCACTCGACACCTTCCCAAGTCAGGTCCACCATTCCCCTTCCACCCAGCACCCGAGATCTCTGCTCACTACCACCCTGGTCTTGCTTACTTGTGGCCACATCCTCTCTATCCTCCACCAGCCTGGATTGGCCCAATTCCCCACCAGCCTGGATCAAACCCAACATCACTACCACCACCCCCGCTCCTTCCCCAGAATCCTGCTCACCCCCACAACCCTCCCAGCTTACTTTTGGTGGCTCACACTTTCCCAAGAGAGCAGACAGGGAAGGTGAACCTTCCTGCCCAGCCCCTGCCACCACTGTCACTGCTGCCACTCTCTGGGCTAGGCTTATCCCAGAGAAGAGTGGCCGCCCGGTGCTGGCAGCAGCAGTGGTGGGGGACAGGCAAGCAGGTTCCCTTTCCCTGTCTGTTCCCACATGACAGCATTGGCAGCTAAAAGCGAGCCTGGGGGCAAGAGGGAGCAAGGAGGAACCTCTAGGGGTAGGGGGAGAGCCACCAGCCCCTATCAGCCCACAGCCCCACTCGACAACTTCCCACTTCAGGCCCACCATTCCCCTTCCACCCAGCACCCGAGATCTCTGCTCACTACCACCCTGGTCTTGCTTACTTGTGGCTGCTAGCACTGTCCTTGGGGGAGCAGGCAGGGTAGGAGAACCTATCAGCCCAGCTGCTGCTGCTGCCACCACTGTCCCTGGGGGTAGGGGAATGGGAACAGCCCTGGGAGCAGGTGGCAAATCCAGAATCCAGAATACCAGAATCCAGAATACCAGTGGGGGGTGGTATTCTTACCTTTCAGTCCTTAAGGCCCCTGCTGGCTTCAACATGTGACTATTCCAAACTGAAGCTAGTACTAACACTGATCAACATTTAAGCAGTTTAATGTGCAATGTGAAAAAAGGCCCTTGTATATATAGATAGGAACCTATTTAAATTGTGGTTTCACAATTTTTGTGGAAACCATGAAAAAAAAGTGATCTTTGCAATCACCATGAAAAATGGTGTTGGCTACAATTTCCCATGGAACTGATCCCTGCCCCCAAGTGCTTACCAGAATACAAAGATAGAGATTTAAATGTTGCAGGGGTTTAGGTTGTTTAGGAGATTTAAATGTAATTCTTTGATTTATAATACAGTAATTTATGTGATATATCCATGGAATTTGCTTTTTAATTATGTGGGTTTTGTCTCTTGGCCAATCAGCAGGGCTGGATTAATACACAGGCAAACTAGGCACATGCCAAGGGCCCTAAGTGAAGAAGGGGCCCAGTTGTGCTTATTTTACATATTATAATTATTTAGTGAAAAAGAGTATTATAAACATACAGTATTAAGTAGGGGCCCATGAGTTTCTTTGTCTAAGGCCCACTAAAGGTTAATTCGGCCCTGCCAATGAGCAGTATGGGACAGGGCTGCCAGGGCACCTCCACCAATCACCAGTGAGGAGTAGGGCTGCTGCAAAATGCCCATAAAATCAACTCTGTGCGTTGTGAGCGGGTTGTGAAAAACCCTCTGTCTTGCCGTGATTTAAGTACGTAGGTTCCTGTACATAGGATTCTTCCTGGGTTGAAAAGACAGGGTGTGCAAAATGTAAAGGCTCTACTTGTTGGTTTTTTAAGTTGCAAATGACCAGTTTTTAAAAGATCCCTACCAATCTTTTTGGTAGGGAAAGGAGGATGCAGGTCAGAGAAGCAGATAGGGGGAGCCAAGGGGAAGGATTAAGTTGAGGATTGTGTTCTGGTATACATTAGAGAACAGAGCTGGCTGATAAAGAGCTCATGCAGCACTTTCATCTTACCTCAACAAATACATGCCACTTCAAAACAGCTATGCCAGAGAAGGGCATGTCTGGGCATTTATACAGGTGCTCTGGGAGTTGCGGGGGAGGGGGGGTGCTTTAGTTAGAGTGGCTCTGAGAGCCACTCTAATTAAAGTGCCTTGAGTGTCACATGTATCAGCATCTCCATGCTTCAAAGTGGTGGTAAGGGCACTTTATCTAAAGCTTGTCGAATGATCTTTAAATAAGACACCCCTGCTGCCATTTCTAAACATGGGGATGCTGATACACGAGATGCTGGAGGCTGCTGGAGCACGGTCATTACCATGTTCCATCAGACTCAATTAATCGAGTCTGATCTGACACGCAGTAACTGCAGAATGTCAGAGCAGTCTTGCTGCTTGTATATAGGTGCCTTCTGAGCCCAAATTCCTTCACAGTGCTCTTTTGGAGCTACACTGAATTCCTCACTGTATAGTCAGGATTAAATATGGCGACCAATGCATAATAAATGGCTTGACTAACACTACCTTGGCCCCTGAAATTTAATGCAGTCCAAATGTTTGCAGTTAAAACATAGAATGACATCTTGCTTAGTCTCCTATGTTTGTTTTTGCTTTTGTGACCTCTGCTTTTTTTTTTTTTTCCTTCCCCTCATCACGTGATTTCTTTGCTGACTTAATGAGGATTTCAGTTGGCTACAGCTACGGTGAACTTGTACATTGTTTTTTTCAAATTGAGTGTGTTGCAGATTTAACCTGGGTTCCTTTTGTGTCTGCTCTCTGTAATTATGAAACTGTGACACACCAAAATATAACTTCTGTGATGTTCTTTATATCCTCCTTCAACTTGTTGCTTAGAAGGGGATGTGTGTTAAAGGGGATGTGTGAAAATGCTATTTTCTTAGATGACAGGATGAGACTTTTCAATATTCCTTACAAAAACGCAGAAGGAAAATATGTAAAGCCATAGATAGGTGTTATGCCCTTTTAGCACCCCAAAAAATGGGCATACAGGCATACTAGCAGTATTGGGCAGAGAAAACACGGAGGCTCAACATAGACATATGAGCTTCAACAACAGCTTCTTAGCAATCTGATGATTTTGTAATGCATCCATGGAGCATCACAGAGTCCTCAGTCCTCCAGCATCCCAGGGAATGATGTGTTCCTTGCTGCCCATCCCTGGCTCCAGGCAGGAAGTCTGGCACCCCAAACTCCACTGCCCCAAGGAAACCAAATTGGACTTATACATCACAACATGATTGCATCTCCCAGAATGTATTATGTCTGTATTGTGTGCACCTGGCAGGTATGTGGGTCTTCTGAGTTATTGTTTGGTCCAAAAATTCCTGTAGAAAAATATAATCATAATGAAAATTTTAACAATTAATGCTGGGACACATGAGGCTTGAGCTATGTTTCCATGTTTCTTCTCTCAGGGTAGTTGGAAATAATGGCAAAATTATTGCCTGGGTAATATTATTGTGTAACAATGTTAAAGATGATTTTGATAACTGAATTTCTTTAATGGTAAATGAGATGATGATGATGATGATAAACAATTTTGTTACCTTGGTGAATTTTTTCTTCATTTTCCCCCTTTTTTTAAACTCTTTTTCCTCACAAAAAAGAACATTTATGAAATTGATATATAAAATTGACTGACATAAGTATGTATCTTGATAGTTTTAGTGATGCAAACAAGAAATCAACAAAATACTAAGTAATATGACACTGATAAAATAGGTAGGATACTGCATTTGCATGTGAAGTTATTGCACTTCACTAGGTATTTTTGGCCAGGTAGAGACATTACATTTATTGTACAATAAGCTTACAGAGAGTGCTCTATAGCTGTAACAGAAAGGACACATAGAGTGCTGTTAAAATGGTGGATCCCATTCTATGGTAACCCTGGATGGAAATTAGACATCAGAGCTTTAGGTTAGAGTGCTATAATGAACATCTGTACTAGATTCCATCACGACTCACATTAGGTCATATTCCATTGGCAACCCATAGGGTTTTGCGACACCCCCTCATGAGGCAGTGGTCTAGCCTCAGCCAGAGCTTATCTCCTCTGCTATAGCACCAGGGCAGACCCAAGTCCAGGATGTCACTGACAAGAGTCAGTAAAAAGACTGTCCCTAGGCCCAACTATGCCCTCTCTGTGTTTGTCCTCTCAACCATGTCCAGATCCATCCACCTAAATAAAACTGTTTATTTCTGAGTTCTGGCAATGGGCAAGTTCCCTAATGGATGTGAGGCATTTTAAATAAAACTGTGTTTAACTCCTGACTATTTAACATGGCTCAGAATAGCATCAAGATATGTTTGGTGATGAAAAGTCCCTCTAAACCTAGCCTCTACCAAGGTACTTAATAGTTCTGTAATACTGTCAAATTGTATTGTGCTTGTCAAACAGTTACAGAGTCACTGGTGTAGACAGAAAACCCAATTACTTTTTATTATTATAAAAATATACTTGAAATGCCCAAATGTACATCAGCACACCTATACATACCATTATGTAGCATCATTACATTCCAAATTGACTGGGGAAACTTAGTGTATGTGTAAAATGTAGATTGTGAGAAATATTTACACTACCTGTGATCAATACATGATGGAGGACCAGAAACCCATGAGTCCAACTCACAGACTTGAAGTCCCAGAAACCTTGGATGCATTCAATAATCCATAAAGAAGCAGGGAATATCTCTCTGTTCTTATGTCTTAAAGCCAATTTCTAATTTTTCTGGTCAATCAAGTAATGGTTTGGAACCTTGTGCCCTTGATAGAAAGCTGTTTCAGACAGTCTGGTATATAGTTTACGTATGCTGCTAGGAGTCCCATAGATAGATACATACATAGGGATGCTAGATCCAGGGACTCTTTTTTTGTCAAGTGCCAACATTTTTTGTTTTATTAGTTATCACTTTGCAGCTGTGTATGTGCATAATAATATCCCATGATCTTGCTAGCTTTAACGTAGTGTTACTTTCTTAGAGTCACTCAGTAATCAGAACCCCCCTCCCCCCCCCCCCCGGGACACTGGGAACATCTACATGACTCTTTACTAAGCATTAGCATAATTTACCATGAAGTAAGCATGTATGTCTACATATGCATATACTTACTACGCAGTAGGCCTCCCTAATCCCAAGTAAATTTGCTATCTGCAAATGCAAGTAGCAAATTTACCTGAAATTAGTAACAGTGCACTAGTGCTCATGTCCATGTGTGACTAGGAGCAAAATCTGCTTCCAGTCAGCTGTCCACTGGGGGGCAGGAGATAGCTCCCCCCTGCCCTGGGTGCTGCCTGCTGCCAGGGTGGGCTCCACCACAGGAGCCTGGGCGGGGACTATGTCCCCTGGCCCTAGCAGCAGGGTGTTTCACACCTCCTGCTGCAAGATTGAGAACGGGGTCCAGGAGATCCTTATTTCTCAGCTCCTGCTCTGCCATCATGATTGGAGAGTGAGGTCTGGGAAACACTTATCTCCCAGGGCTGGCTCAGCAACTGTGGGGTTGGTTCTGTGAGACCCTAATCTTCCAGCCCAAGCTCTGTGGTTATGGGGATCAGGCTGGGAGATAAGGGTCTCCCAGCATTGGCCCCGCAGTCACAGAGCTGGCACTGGGAGACAAGGGTCTTCTAGCACCAGCACTGAGGTTCCAGAGCCAGCACTGGGAGATAAGAATCTCTCAGCACTGGCCCCATGATTGCAGAGCTGGTGCTGGAAGCTCCCTGCTAGTAGGGTAGGAGAGCCTGTTCCCTGCCCAGATCCATAAGTGCAGAACTGGGGGATGGGGGACAGGCTAGGGAACTTGTTCCTCACCCAGCTCTGGACTCACAGAACTGGTCAGGGAACAAGCTGCTCAGCCTCCACTTGCAGGGCAGGGGCTGGGGACTGTCTTTGTCAGGGACAGGTTCCAGCCCCATATGAAGATAGGGTGATTGAAGCACAGGGCTTGGAAGGAGCTGCAGGGCTTTGAGATATCTACCCCAGTGGTGGATCAGGGCAGGGGGCTGGAACCTACCCCATCCCTGAAGCTTTTTCCAAGTCCCTTGCCCCAATCAGGGAGCCACAGCAGGGACTAGATGACCTCCTGAGGTCCCTTCCAACCTTAATTTTCTATGATTCTATGATTAGCAACTAATAGGAGGGCTCTCTGCTCTAACTCATGGTGCTTTACACAAAGTACTATAAATTAGAACCCCCTCCCAACCCACCAGGCATTTGCCTGTTGGCTTGGCAGGGATCAAACTTGCTTGCACCAGCCGTGGGCAGCAGGTGGGGACACTTTAAACTGCTGCTCTCCCCAGCCCTACTTCCCTAGCTCTGGGGCTGTCAACAGGGGGGCAAAGTAGAGAGGGAGGGTTTGGGGTAGGGAGTAGCATGAAGAATCTGTCTGGGCTTGGCCTGGAGGTGGGGCAAGTGGAACAGAGCTCCCTAACCTTACGTGCCTTGCCTGGCACTCTCCAATACCCCAGACAGGATAGCTGGGGGGGGGGGGGAGTGAGGTGAGGGGGCTCTTTTCCAACCTCCCTACCCTTCTCCAGCCCCAGCCAGACCAATCCCAGTCAACAACTCCATTCTGGTCCCTCTCTATCTCCTTCCTTCCCCCATTGACAGACCTGCCCACTTGCAAAAAATTAACCCTGGAGGAAACACAAATTCCCTAAGGTGCTCCTCTTTAGAGTGCCTTCATCTAATATCTCATTTGAGGAGAATTAATTTATTGTGTAATTGGCCATTTTACAAGAACTCTGCAGCTGTGCACATTACAATGGTACCAGGGGTGTACTTGGTAGCTGTGTTGGTCTAAGACAAAAAGACATACAAAAAACTAGAACTCTTGGTTCCAAGATGATACCTTTTATTAGACCAACTGGAAAACAGCAAGAAAATTGTCCTTTTCTGCAAGCTTTCGGGATCAAAGTCCCTTCGTCACAGATCCAACGAGGTGATACTTCCCCTCTATCGGGTGCTGGTCAGACCACAGTTGGAATACTGCATGCAATTTTGGGCGCTGCACTTCAAGAGGCATGTGGATAACCTGGAGAGGGTCCAGAGAAGGGCCACTCATATGGTTAAGGGCTTGTAGGCCAAGCCCTATGAGGAGAGACTGGGGCACCTGGACCTCTTCAGCCTCCGCAAGAGAAGGTTGAGAGGCAACCTTGTGGCTGCCTATAAATTCATCACGGGGGCACAGAAGGGAATTGGTGAGGTTTTGTTCACCAAGGCACCCCCGGGGGTTACAAGAAATAATGGCCACAAGCTAGCAGAGAGCAGATTTAGACTGGACATTAGGAAGAACTTCTTCACAGTTAGAGTGGCCAAGGTCTGGAATGGGCTCCCAAGGGAGGTGGTGCTCTCCCCTAACCTGGGGGTCTTCAAGAGGTTAGATAGGCACCTAGCTGGGGTCATCTAGACCCAGCACTCTTTCCTGCCTATGCAGGGGGTTGGACTCGATGATCTATTGAGGTACCTTCTGACATTAGCATCTATGAATCTATGAATCTATGAATTGTCAGGCTCTGGGAAAAGTATAGATGGTACAAGATGGTAAAAAGTCCCCATAGGTAGGATATAAACTTTATTTTTGCACAGAGGGAGCTGAAGATGGAAGTCTGTCCTTTTTGGTCCATGAGTATCTTTGTGAGCTGTGTTGAGTAGCTCTTTGATGTGTTGAACAGGTCTAATTCCATCCCTGGAGGTGTCAGATGGCAGGCAGGGAGGCAAAAAAAAAACCAAACAAAACTTCCTTGTTGTTCTATAACGAAGTTTAAAATCCAAAATCAGCTAAAATTTGGCATCTTCCATGTTTCAGGGCCATGTTTCCATGTTCCCATGTTCCCATGTTTCCATGTTCCATGTACTTGATAGGTGTGTTGGTCTGAGACAAAAAGACATACAAAAAACTAGAACTCTTGGTTCCAAAATGATACCTGTTATTAGAACAACTGGAAAATGGCAGGAAACTTGTCCTTTTCTGCAAACATTACAATGGTACAGCACTTTCAGAGGCCCAGTCATGTAAAAATGTAACTTGTGTAAGCATCCTGTGCATCTGAGGAAAGGTAGTGGAACCACTACCTGCAGTGTCTGTACAATACACTGTTTACCAAGTAATTGTTTAAAGGTTTTAAAATGCATTGTTTGTTTCCCCTCAGGGCAGTAACACTCCCATTGTGTGTTTTCTGAACTGGTCTAATAGATAGTAATGTGAATTTTGTTGTGGGCTGTAATTTTTGGGGGGGTCTTTTTGTTTTGTTTTTTAAGTTTATCACACAGTCCTTTAGTCACATGCAAGTTGTTGAAATGTAGCAATATTTAAATCTGAATTTAAGCTTGTCATTTTTCAAGGATTTCTGGCCTGATCCTGCACTCACTAAAACTGGGGTGTGACAGGGGTCCAGCTCAGGGCTTGGTCACAATATTGGCATGTATCTGGGCTGACCGCCTGCCTTCCTCAGCTGCCGTTCCTTAATAGAATCATAGAATTGTAGAACTGGAAAGGACCTGTAAGATCATCAACTCCGGTCCCCTGCCATGCGCACGAAGTTATTGGGCTAAGATAAGCTCTACAAGGTGCCTGTCCAGCCTCTTCTTGAACACCTCCAAGGATGGTGACAGCACCACTTCTGCTGGGAGTGTGTTCCAGATTCTCGTGACCCTTACAGAGAGATTCTTCCTTATATTTAGCCTGAATTTACCCTCTATATGCTTACATCAGTTGGTTATTGTCTTCCCTTGAGGTGCCTTCCTGAAGAGTTCCTACCCTAAAACTTGATGTTCACCCTGATGTACCTGTAGGCAGCTATCAAGTCACATTTCAGCCTTCTCCTACTCAAACTGAACAGGACCAATTCCCTGAGTCTGTCCTCATAGGGTCTGTCCTCCATGCCCTTGACCATGCAGGTAGCTCTTCTTTGTACTCTCTCAAACTTATCCATGTCCTTTTTGAAGTGTGGTGTCCAGAACTGGACACAATACTCCAGAGAGGCCCCACCAGTATGGAATAGAAAGAGAAGAGCACTTACCTGGATCTATTGGCCACACACCGGCTGATGCATGCCAGAGTTCTATTTGCTTCCCTGGTGACCTCATTGCACTCCTGGCTCATATTCATCTTCTGGTCAATCATAACCCCCAGGTCTCGTTCAGATGCTGTGCCATCTAGTTGGCCACCACCCATCATGTAATTGTGGGGAAGGTTCTTCCAACCAGATGAAGGACTTTGCACTTATCCCTGTTAAACCTCTTCTGTTTCCATTTTCCCCATGAGTCCTGCCTGTCAAACTTTTCCTGGATCTTAACCTACCCAGTGTGCCTGTGTTTCCCCACAGCTTAGTATCATTTGCAAACTGAATAATTGAACTTTCCACCCCCTCGTCCAAGTCATTAATTAATATATTAAAGAGCATGGTGTCCAAGCACCAGTCCCTGAGGGACACCACTGGAGACGGCCTTTCAGGATGTGGTCATCCCATCAATTACCACCCTCTGGGAGTGGCCTCTAAGCCAATTGTCCACCCATCTCACTGTAGACTCATCAAGTCCAGCACCTTCGAGCTTGTTTAAGAGAATCCCATGGGAAAAAGCATCAAAGGCTTTCCTGAAGTCTAAGTAAATCATGTCCACCACATGTCCCTCATCCAGATGGCTAGTTACCTGATTGTAGAAGGACACAAGGTCTGTTAGGCATGATCTACCCTTGACAAAGCCATGCTGATTACTTTTTAACATCCTGTCCATTTCCAGCTTGCAAATGATGGCTTCCTTAATATATTTCTTAAATATTTTACCCAGGACTGAGATCAGACTGACTAGCCTGTAGTTTGCAAGGTCATCCCTCTTCCATTTCTTGAAGATAAGCACCAGATTGGCTATCTTCCAGTCGTGTGGGACCACTCCCATTTTCCACAACTCTTCAAACAGCTTGACCAGTGGGGGTGCTATTAGCTCAGTCAATTGTTTCAGGACTCTTGGTTGCAGGTCACTGGACCCAGCAGACTTGAAGATATCCAAGTATTGCAGGAGATCCCTCACCTGTTCAGGACTGACTTTATGTAGTTTGTTTTCTTCTCCATGTCCCCTGGGCCTCTTCCCAGGTGAACAGTCACCATTTGATTTCGACATGAAGTATACATTTAGGAGCCTTGCTTTTTCATAGGCATCAACTGTGGGCTGCCCTTAAGGATTCAGTAGGGATCCCACAGTGGAGCCTGACTTTTTCTTCCTCCCTATGTGTCTGTAGAAGAAGTTTTTGTTGTCTTTTATTCTAGTTGCCTACTTGATCTCCATGCCTGTCCTGGTTTTCCTTGTCTTGTATTGACAGGCCCTGGCGATACAGGTGTATTCCTCTCTGGTTGCTGAGTCTTCCTTCCATTGTTTATATGCTTCTTCTTTCTTTTTCAGAAGCTCTCTAATATTCCTGTTAAGCCAAGTGGGTCTATTCGTTCCTGTCCCATTTTTTGCCACATGGGAATGGCCTGTTTTTGAGCCATGAGAATTGCCTCCTTAAGCAAGCTCCACTGCTTCTAAACTCCCAAGTTATCTGGTTGCTGGTTGCAGAGGGCCTCTCCAGCTAGCCTCTTGAGTTTGGCAAAATCTGCCTTCTTGAAGTGGAAGACTTTGGTTCTGCTGTATGATTTCCCAGTCTTTGGTGGATGGTGAACCTAACCATGTCATGCTCACTGTCTCCCAGAGTACCATCAATCCTTAGGTTGCCTATGATATCATTGCTTTTGGCCAGCATTAGATCCAGAGTGGCTTTACCCCTGATAGGCCTTTCCACTACCTGTCTCATAAAAAGGAAGTCTATTGTTGCCAAGAAGCTGGCTGGCCTGCCGGAGGCAAGTGGGTGATCCTCCCAACAGAAGTCAAAGTAGTTAAAGTCACCCATGATGATCATGTCTCTAGTGCTAGCTGCTTCTGTCAGTTCTCTGAAGAATGTTTGATCACTCTCCTCTTCTTGGGAGGGAGGCCTGTAGTAGACTCCCACCCTCAGGTCTCCTTCTCCTCACCTCCCTTGTATCCTGACCCAGAGGGTCTCAAGAAACGCTTCCCTGTTGTCAAATATGACCTGCAGGGAGGGGTACTGCTCTTTTACATAGAGGGCCACATGTTCTCCCTTCTTCCCAACCTGATCCTTCCTGTAAAGCCTATAGCCATCAATATTCACTGCCCAAACATGTGTGTCATCCTACCAGATCTCCGTTAACCCAATCAGATTAAAATCCTCATCAACCAGGGGGAATGGCAGTTCCTCCTGTTTGTTTCCAATGCTTCTGGCATTCCCTTAAAGACATTTGAGCTCTCCCCTAGTTGCCTCAGGTTCCCTGATGTGCCACCTGGGTCACATGGGAGTAGTGGCTTTGTGTACTGCACTGCAACCTTCTCCCTGGCCCCCAGACTTGCTTAGTTTAAAGCTCTCCCCAGAAATTGGTGACTGTCATAGTAAAGAGCTTCTTTCCTCTGCTAGTGAGATGAATACCACCCTTTCCATGTAGACAGTCCCTATTGTAGAACTGTGTGCCATGTTCAAGGTACCCAAAGCCCACACAGTGACACCATCTCCTAAGCCTTTGGTTGACCTCCTCAATGCACTCCTCCCACAGATGGCCACAGCCTGTGACTGGTAGGATTGAGGAAAAGACTACTTGCACTTCTAGGCACTTGATCTTCACCCCCATGTTCTTGTAGTCTCTCATGATCCTCCTGGGGCATCTTCTTGCTGTGTCATTAGTGCCCATATGGACAAGGAGCATGGGGTAGTGGTCAGTCAGGTGGACATGCTTAGGGATTCTCTCCATAACATCTCTGATCCTGACTCCTGGAAGGCAGAAGACCTCTTGTGCAAGGGAGCCTGGGCAGCAGATGACTCCTTCTGTGCCCTGCAGCAGGGAGTCTCCCATGACTATCACCCTATGTTGCCTCCTTGCTGGGGTCAGCTGATCCTGCATAGATGCAATGTCAGTTGATGTTGAGAGGGCTGATGGTAATACTTAAGATGTCAATCAAGTGGAAGGCTGCCTGTTTACTTGTCCTTGTGATAAGGGCATTACACACAGCTCCAAACTTTCCTTACTGTGTCCCATGCGTCACAGATGAGAATATGAGTTTATGATAGCTCTGGCCCATAGCTGGGCCAAGCTCTGCCCTTCACTGGGCCTCTTGCACTCCACCCACTCTCACAGGGCCTCTCGCATACTACCCCTTCCCAGGCCACTCCTGACCTGCCTCACTCCACATAGCACTTGAGTTCCCTCTCAGGCTTTACTGTACACAGCACTTTGGGCTTCCCTACTGGCTCTCCAGCTGGGGTACATGCAGCATTTCAGGGTATCCTCTCACAGACTCTACACGATATGACCAGTCACTTTATGCCTAATCTGGGCTGAACACAGCCGCTGACCCCTCTCACACACAGCACTTTGGGTCAACCATGCACCCTACTTTGTGTAGGTCTCCACATATTTCTGCCCCTCACTGGGGCTATCGGGGTCTTTCACCCTATGGGGTTCAGGTGCCTCTCCTAAGCATACCTGCCCCCCTAGCAATGGGATCTTTCACCCTATGGGCTTCAGTATCTCTCACCAGGTATGCCTAGCCTCATGCCATCAGGGTCTTTCACCCTATGGGCTCAGGTGCCTCTATCTAGTTATGCCTGTTCCTATTCCTGTCCCTACCTTGGGGTAAGCCACCAGGATGTGGGGGCTAGGGTTTTAAGGCACCCTTACCCACCTTTCACTGGGGAGGCAACTGGCTTGGAATTTCTGGGGAACTGCGTTACCACAGGCAGTCCCACCATGACTTCCTTCCCCAGTAGGGTGCAGTTTTTGGTCATACCCAGGACCAGGAGCCTCCTGCCATCCCCATAGCTCCTGCATGTATCTCCAAGATGTTCTGAGCAGCTCAGACAGGTGTTGTTATTCCAACTGCCAACAGCAGACTGCTACCCCAGCTCTGAGGTCCTGTGTTAAAATGGAGGCTGCTACACCTCCTCCTCCAATTCCAGGGCCCTCCTGGGGTCATGTGACTACCTGATTAAGGCTATCCCACACCTGTAGGCTGTCCTGTTGCATGCTGTCAAACTCTAAAGTGACAGGCATCAAAGGTACTCTGCCACACAGGGGTAAGTTTCCCTTATTTCAACTGGAGCAGGATTGGGTCTTTATATTGTACTGTTTACTCCACAAGGTACATGTCTAGCCTGTCTTTGTTTTATCTCCTAGGAATGAATTAGAACAGTGTTTCTCAATCTTTTTTGTACCAGGACCTATTTGTAAACATCTATGGCCAGTTCTAACCCACTGCCCTTCACTCCTAATCCACTGGCCCCTACCCCCAGGCCTCAGCCCTACAGTGGGTGGGGTAGGAGGTGGGTGTGTGAGGCATGGGAGGGCCCCGAGCAGCCCCTTGCAGGTTGGAATTCTTTCCAGCCTGTAAGGGAAAACCAACAATTTCCCAACATTTTCCTCCTTTAAGGGAGAATCCATTTTTAAAGTTTATTGCTCTATTTTTAAAGTTTGTTCACAACACTTTTATGTATTCTTGTGGCCCACAGTTGGGTTACAACCCATGGGTTGAGAAACATGTATTGAAACATGGAATTAGAGAACTATCCAGACCTGGGGAAAATCCCATCTGCATCTAGGTAATCATTAAGAACAGTTACACATAATCAAAATTCTAGAGTTTGGGGGAATGGGGAGAGAAAACATCAAATTCAGAACCACTTAGTTTCATAGCTTCATCGCGCTTAGGGTTGGAAGGGACCTAAACAGATCATCAGGTCCGACCCCCTATCCTGGGCAGGTACAAGTTCTGGGGTCATAACACCCCAGCCAAGTAAGTATCTGTCTAGCCTCCTTAAGGACTCAGAGTTTAAAAAACAAACAACAATGGTAGCATTTCTGTGGTAGAAATAGCTGTGCTAATCACAGTGGGATCTGTGCAAGGCCAGCCCTGGCTGGACCAAACCCAGGCTCATTTATAGTTTTATACCAGAACCAGACATAACTCAACAGGTTTACATGATTTCATTCTGAACTTGGATTCAGAGCTAAATTTGAGAAAGGTTACTAAAACCACCTAAACATATGAGATGGAGCTGCTGAGCTCTATACAGCCATAAAGAAAATAGGAATAAGAGCCAGGTATAGATGTGAGTCTAAGTTAGGAAGCTAAATCTTTCCTGAAATATTTTAATAGCCCTCCACTTTCTTACATCATCTGAAGGCTTTTGTGGTGAAAAAAATAACAAAAAAGTAAACTGTATTCCTTGGTTTTAGTATTTGCAATCATAAAATCTACTCTCTCCATCTTGCATTCTCCAAAGTGATTTCAAATGCATTTAATGCAGTAAGCAGCTACTTGCTTTATAGTTAGTCTGAAAAAAGAAAATTTATCCTGGCTTCTGCCTGTCTTCAGACACACATGGCTAAATAATTCTCTCGGAACACTTCTGTAATGTTCTGATGCAAACAGTGTCTTGTTCAAACCAAGTTTTTGTTTGCTTGAGATTTAGGTTAGATTTGAACTCTGAACCAAACTTCTCTGGATTTCCCAGTGCATTCAAAAATCACTTTTGCATAGAGAAGGGGTGAATCCTTAAATATGACATTTTAATCTGGGGGAGTAGGGGAGTGTTTGCATTAGAGACTTGGATCTGAACCTGGCATATGGTTTTGGTCCCAACACTAGAATAGTTCTGCATATGTCTGTTCTTCAAGTGTTATAACTCTGGATGATGGAAAGTAATGAGAGGAGATGATCTCTCCTTATCTCTGCTTCATACCTTTTTCATAATCTTCTGCCTTTTAAAATCTCATGCCTCTCCATATCACATCTGCCACCATGATTCGTCCCAACTTTTTAACTTACTCAGCTTTATAAACTACATATCTAGACGCGTTTATTATTTTTTTAAAATATCAAAAAGAATTTGTAGTAACACAAAACAACTACTTGATAATGTGTTGCCTTGTGCCTTCTCACTTGTGACATCTATCTTTATATTGAAATCTCCTCAAAACAGTGACCTTGTACAGTACCAGTAAAGTATGGGGAAAGAAAAAGTGAAAAAAAAATGAAATTTAATAAAATTTGGCAAATATACTTTGGTTTTGAAATTCACAACATGCCACTAATAGAATCTACCACACTAAATTCCTCCATGTTATATGAGTGTAAAGTAAGGGTGCCTAATTTGAGACCTAAGTATTTGCCATCACACATTTTTTAATTTTTTTTTTTTTTAAGAGGGAAAGCTCCAACCAGATGCTTTGTTCTCATTCAGTTCAGATTGACTCCACCTCTTCTTTCTCATTTATCAAATAGCTAGTAGTTGATCAACTATTTAATTGACCATGTAGGGGGCTGTGGTTGGGGGGGGGGGGGTCACAGAACCTCCAATCTGGAGTGAGCCGACAGACACCCCTGAAAACTTCAGAATCATGTGGGGCATGGCTGGTCATCTACTTGATTGGGGGTTGATGATCTTTGAATTATACAGCCTGCCAGAATCACAGGAGGTCTGCTGAAGGGCCCTGGGAATTTCAAGACTGTGGAGGCAACCTGGACAGCAGAGCCTAGGTGATGTGGGAGAGGGGCCACAAGCCTTTAACTTGAGAGTGAAAGCCATGCACCCCAAACTATGCCTTCCCATATCCACTGATGCATCCATTCATCCATCCATCCCCTCAGAGCCAGATCCTCACTCACCAAGACCCCACAGGCACTGCCATGGACCATAGATGAACCCACCCCACCAGTCAAATCCAGGCACAGAACTGGTACTATGGGAAAATAAGGATCTCATCATCATCTGGGGTGAGAAAGACATCCAGCACCATCTCTAGATAAGGCATCAAACCAGAAATATCTTCAAGCACAATGCCCGGCACGTGTGCATGTGGCCCTTTTGTCCTATTCATCTGGGGAGGGCCCCAGGTTCATACAGGCGAGGAGCTAGTCAGTCATGGCTTTGTGGTTTTAGACAGCCTGCTGAAGTCCAGAGCCAGGGCCACAAAGGGTTCACCCTCTCCCCTATCTCTGTGCCATGTGTGCTCACAGTGCCAGGCCTAGTCCATAGTTGAAGTGCTCCTTCCTGCTATCTAACTTCCCCCACATAGGGCTTCATTATCCAGGGTAGGAAGAGGGTAGGATGTTCCCCACAAAAATTTTGGAGGGCTGATGATATTTCTGAATTCTTCCCGGAGCTCAGCACAGGCTGCACTAGGCAGACTCAGGTGCTGGCACTGGCTGCAG
The DNA here is from genome assembly GCF_030867095.1 of Alligator mississippiensis. NCBI lineage: Eukaryota > Metazoa > Chordata > Crocodylia > Alligatoridae > Alligator > Alligator mississippiensis. Next base: position 51,438,909 of record NC_081831.1, read on the forward strand.
CTGGCACTGGCAGCCTGCTGTCATCCTGCACACAGATCTGAGGGCCCACACCCCCCAGGAAGAGTCCAGCATAGCTCCATAGCCCTCCTGGGGGGTGTGAACCCCCAGATCTATGCACAGGATGACAGCAGACTGCCGCTGCTGAAAAGTGATACATGTTTTGCTTGTCAGCAGTTTGAGGTGCAGTTTCCCAGGAACCCCTGCATCTATCACTTTAAAGCTTGGCAAGATTTATGCTCTCAGAAGGGGCTACCATCCTTGCAATTTTCATCTGAATCAGGCGAGAAATGACAAAGCTATAGGCATTTTCATGATTCCCCATTTTAGCCTATGGGCAAAACGTTGAAATGTGTTGAAAGAGCAAAGCAGTTTTGATTAAATGAAACAGAACAGTCCTTCAAAATTAAACAAAATGGCAAAAAAAAACAAACAAAAAAACCAAAACCAGTGTCCCTTTGAAACAGTGAAATGGAAGTCAAAGCAAAACAGTGCTTTTTCACACAGCCCTAAAGACCAGCTGGTGGCTCATGGCCATGAGGGCATATACCATGACAAGTCACTGCCACATCAGGTCCAGGTGGGCAGCTGTGATGTCCCACAGCCTCCAGCAAGACTTACACAAGGTGGCAATCAGGACATGCCACAACTCCTGGTTCTCCCTGTTTGCTTGATTGTACAGGCTGGGAAATGAAGGCACATACAAGTCATGATGTCAGGGTTGGGGGCATGGTGGCCCATGCCTAGCAGTCAATCAGAAGTGGCTTGTCCATTCAGCTTATTCAGGAGTTTTCAGCAGCCTGGGGTCAGTTCAGAGCATGTTGGGAGACATGTGAGACTTCCCTATTCCTTCTGAGCTGGCCTGTGCAGGCAGACTCTGAGCTTCACCCCACCAAGGGGCTAATACCTGTTCTGTTTGTTCCTGACCTAACCTTGGCTTCTTGAACTTGTACTATGTTTAAGTCCCAATCTGCAAAAATATCCTAGATACATTTGCAATACAAATACAAAGAATAACAGACATAGATTTGTGAATATATTTCCAAATAACATTCAACTGTTTGGCATTTTTTTTCACTTTGTGATGCATTTTAATTTTATTTAAGATCAATATAGCCTTGGCCATAAATAAGGGAATATAATTCTAGTCTTTTTTTTTTTTTTTATTGACATTGCAGGAAATTAAGTGTGTTGAAGTCCACTGTATCTTACATCTATTTTGCTTAAGAAATATGAACGTATGAATCCCAGGTAATGACCTATTAAAATTATATCATATATTTGAGTGTCTGACTTGGGTACTTGGGAACAAGTTTTCTTTTACTACATTATAAGGTAATTAATATTTGTTAAAGCAACTGAAACCAACATATAATGATAAGCCTTCAGCCCTTGAACAAGCTCCAGATGGGAACAAAGATCTGCCGGTGGGCTTGATTTAGAGCCATAAACATAAGAGGAAATATCCTCACTGACATTTGGTTTTAGATCAGGTCTACAAAGAACTTACTGAAGATAAGGGATATTAAATCATGGATATTAGCCATGGTTCCAATGTGACTAATAAAAAGTGTTTTCTTAAAATCAACCAAATACAAGCCAAAACAGAAGTAGAAAAATTAATATTCTATGACATGTAATGGATGTCCTCTAAGAATAGACTTTTGAAATGCTTTGGTGAGATGGAGCAACTGGTATTATAATGATGAAAGAACACTTTCTGGATAACTCATTGGTAAAGATATTGGAAAAGACAGGAAAGTGTAAAAGAAATTCCTAGCTACAATAATAATCTATAATGCCTCCAATTGGTACTTTCACTGACTGCAATTCATAAGAAAGTGTAGTAGATCAAGCAGTACAAATACAAGCCAAAAATAGGCTGCTGTCTGGAGCAGACAAATAACTGTAAATAATGCCCTTCCTTTTCTTCTCCATTATGTGAGCTTCTCTGTATTGCTGATGGTATCAATGCCCTCTTATATTTGTGTCTATAACTTATCATCATCCAACATTGATCTGATAATGATGACATGAAGAAAATATTTAAATTTCCATTGATTTAGAGGGTTTTACCAGATAGTTTTAGAATCAAATTCACTTGCTGGGGAAGTGTCTTCAAGAAAATCTGCTAACTAGAAACTTGCTGTTTGTAGTTTGACTTTTACTCTCTTTTAAAATGTAATTTGTTCAGATAAATGATGATTTTATGAGCATCATCTTAGATTCAGCCAGGACAGTTTGGCTAGTAGAGAAGATTCTTAGGTCTCAATTCTATAGGTTCTTTTTTTCTGTGATCATACCCTTCACCATTACTGTACAATCATGGAGGTGGGCAGGGATCTACCACATGCAACAACTTTCAGGATAAAGGTCTTTGTTTGTAAACTTCTGAGTTTTAAGGAACCTACCTGGACAAGATTTTGAGATCAGTTTCTCTTTGTAAACCTTTTCTTTTTGCTGCCAGCCTAGGCCTTTACATCGTGCTCTTTTATATAGTAAGCTATTCTCTTCTATATGAGCTCCTTTGTGTTTAAAGTTTGTCTTAATGTAATACAGTAGTTCAGTGCATATGATCCTGTCTCCATTTAATGAACAACAGATAAACACCTGGAAAACTGTGAAAACTAAGTGTACATACAAGCATTCAGTTTCCAATGCTAGAAGTGCAGTTCCTCAGGTTAAAATGCTAGGAGCTCACAATGCTTTTCCCCCAAACTAAAAATGACACACCTGGGGGAAATCACTACCATGTCATGCTATTGGAAGTAGTAGATATGCTGGAGTGTAGGACTAGGATTCAGAAAGACCTAGACAAATTGGAGGATTGGACCAAAAGAAATCTCATGAAGGTCAATAAGGGCAAGTGCAAAGTCCTGCATTTAGGGCGGAACAATCCCATGCACTGATACAGACTGAGGGCTGACTGACTTGGCTGCAGAAAAGGACCTGGGGGTTACAGTGGACAATGAACTGAATATAATCCAATAGTGTACACTTGTTGCCAAGAAAGCTAGTGACATACTGGGCTGTGTTGATAGGAGTGCTGCCAACAGATCAGGGGAAGTGATTATTCCCCTCTCTTTGGCACTGGTGAAGCCATATCTGGAGTACTGTAACCAGTTGTGGGATCCCTCCACTACAGAAAGGATGTGGACAAATTGGGGAGAGTCCAGTGGAGGGCAACAAAAATGGTGAGGGGGCTGGAACACATAACTTCTGAGGAGAGGCTGAGGGAACTGAGCTTATTTGGTTTAAAGAAGAGAAGACTGAGAGGGGATTTAATAGTAACCTTCAACTACCTGAAGGGCGGTTCCAAAAAAGATGGATCTAGATTATTTTCAGTGGTGGCAGATGACAGAAAAGAGGAACAATGGTCTCAGAGGAGGGGCAAGCTGAAGTGCTCTGGGTCAGAATACAGCGGGGTGGTGGGGAAAGGGACTTAACAGTGGGGGTCTATGTCAAGGAGCTCATTACATAGCCCCCAAGAGTCTTTGCTCCTCCAGCCCTGCCCTCGGTCTCTAGGTAGAAGCTGTTACCTCCTTTTCTCTTTCTATAGAGAGGTATATATTGTTTATATCAACATAGGACCTCAGCCTCTCAGCTGACGTCAGTGATGAGTCCCAACCAGAGGTCCACACACCCACGTCCTCTCCTGCCATGATTTGATGTTTATAGGAGTAGAATTCTGTGCCTGGGTGTTTAGTTCCAGTTGGTCGTTGTCCACAGTCCTATGTTCATGAAGGCTCCACCATCCCCTACACCCTCGCCCGTTCCACCGGGTAGTGAATCGTCTTCTCGTCACTGGTCCGGCTGGCATATTCTCACTCACGGCATCCGTCTTTATATAGTACAGAAAAAAACTCAACCCACACTCCTGGCCTGGGTTATTGTTCCCACCGGCTTTTTGACAAACGAGAAAAAAAAAATACTCGATGAGGTCACTTTCTCCTCTTTCACCTTGTTCCAGTCTTTACAGTACTTTTTTATGAGCCTCCTATTGGGGTCATTATGGTCCTCTCACCCCACTAGGTATACCATTAATCATTTGTTCTTGCCCCCCTTTTAGGGTCTTTATGGTACCTTCTCTCTCTCTCTCTCTCTCTCTCTCTCTCTCTCTCTTTGGAGTGCCCTCCTATTAGGGTCTTTACGGTAGTTTACCCCGCCATGCTCTTCAGTTTACCAGCCAGATTGTAGTCAGTTTCTGGTGCTGCTCCTGCACTAATCCTTCATCTAGGCTTTCTCTGGTGAGCTCCTTCTCTGCAGGAGCCTCCTGCCTGTTTCCCAGGTTGCTCTCAGGCTTTCCTGCAGCATTGCTCGACCCGGCTCCTCTCCTTCCAGGTCCTGCACTCCCCACCCTGCTTGCTCTGGGCTCCTCTTTATATTGAGGTTTGAATTCCTGGCCCCTCCCTTCCAGAAACACCAGGGTAAGGAGGATTTCTGCTGGGCTCTTTGGGGCTGTGGGGCTGGAGCAGCTGCTTCTATCTTTGGCCAGTGCTCCTTTGCCCCCTGTGGCTCTCTCTCTCTCTCTGTCACAGTTTACTACAGACCACCCAACCAAGGGGAAGAGCTGGACCATGAATTCTTGGGTCAGCTTGTGGAGGCAGTTATGGCAAGGGATGTAGTCATCAAGGGTGATCTAAATTACTCGGACATCTGCTGGGAGGAGCAGTCAGCCAGGTCAGACCATTCATGAAGGTTCCTTGCTAAGATATAGGACCTCCACTTAACCCAGGAGATGCACAGTCCCAACACGAGGGATACCCTGCTGGACCTGGTCTTGGCCAGAGGCCATGAGGGAAGGGGTGAGGGGACTCCAGGTTCTTGATCACCTGGGTGACAGTAATCATAGCCTACTGGAATTCACCATCCAGCACAGTGTGTCAAGGGCCTGCAGCAAGACAGTAGCCCTTGACTTCAAGAGGGCCAGCTTCAATGATTTGAAGAGATTGGTAGGGAGTCCTGGAGGGTAGGGGAACTGGGTGTCCAAGATGAGTGGTTGTTCCTTAAGGAGACAATCCTTCAAGTCCAAGGGGTACCAGTCCTAACAAGAATCAAAGGGGGCAAAAGTACTCACAAGTCTCCCTGGCTCACCAAAGGCATTTAGAAATGCCTGAAAGCCAAAAAGGTGGCGTACACCAAATGGAAGGGAGGGGCTATCACCAAAGAGAAGTATACCTCCATTGTTCAGCTCTATAGGGTGGCTGTTATGAAATCTAAGGCAGGTATGGAACTAGGGCTAGCATCAAGGATCAAGGACAACAAAAAAGTCCTTTTTTAAATACATAGGGAGTATGAAGAAGACACCAGGTAATGTGGGGCCCCTGCAGGATACGCTGGGCAATCTGGGGGTTGCACCAGAGGAAACACTGAAATTCAGGATGGACTCAGGAGAGACTCCTCCACCAGGCCTAGGGTCAGGGAGGACCGAGTTAGGGAACTTCTGAAGGGGCTGGACATGTTCAAATCAGCAGGTCCAGATGCTCTCCACCCCAGAGTTCTGAGGGAATTGGAAGGAGTTATTGAGGAGCCCCTAGCATGGCTTTATGAGCACTTGTGGTGCTTTGGCCAGGTGCTAGATGACTGGAAGAAGACCAATGTGGTCCCCATTTTCAAAAAAGGGAGAAGGGAGTACCTGGCCAGCTATAGGCCTGTTAGTCTTACTTCAATCCTGGGGAAGCTCTTTGAGAAGATTATCCAGGAGCACATCTGTGGAGGACCAGCACCGGGGATGATGCTCAGGGGCAACCAGCATGGGTCCACTGGGGGCAGGTCCTGTCAGACCAACCTGATTGCCTTCTACAATCAGGTCACAAAATCATTGGATGCAGGTGTCGTGGTGGATGTAGTCTTTCTGGACTTCAGGAAGGTCTTCGACACTGTCTCCCACCCCATTCTCATTAAAAAGCTAGGTGACTGTGGCACTGATGCCTACAGAGTCAGATGGGTCACAAATTGGCTGAGGGGCCACACCCAGAGAGTGGTGGTGGATGGGTCATATTCGACCTGGAGGGATGTGGTCAGTGGAGTCCCCTAGGGCTCAGTCTTCAGGCCCCCACTGTTCAATCTCTTTATTAGCAACTTGGATGAGGGGGTGAAAAGCACCCTGTTCAAATTCACTGACGACACCAAGATTTGGGGTGTGGTGGGCATGCTGGAAGGGAGGGACAGGATACACCTGGACATGGACAGTTTACAGGGGTGGGCAAATGAGAATAGGATGGGATTCAATACTGCATCCAGTTCCTCACTAAAAGCATTGCACTTTAGGGGGGATGTGGCCAGCGTTGAGAGGGTCCAGAGGAGGGCCACTCGCATGATCCGGGGACAGCAGGGCAGACCCTATGAGTAGAGGCTACGGGACCTGAACCTGTTCAGCCTTCACAAGAGAAGGCTGAGGTAGGGACCTGGTGGCCATCTATAAACTTACCAGGAGGGACCAGTGGGGAATGGGAGAGACCCTGTTCCCCCAAGCACCTTTCAGAGTAACAAGGAATAACAATCATAAGTTGTTTGAGAGCATGTTCAGACTGGACATTAGAAGGCACTACTTCACAGTCAGGGTGACAAGGATCTGGAAACAACTTCTAAGGGAAGTGGTGCTGGTTCCTACCTTGGGGCTCTTTAAGAGGAGGCTTGATAGTGACCTAGCTGGGGTCATATAAGCCCAGTATTCTCTCCTGCCTGGGGCAGGGGGTCGGACTTGAAGATCTACTTAGGTCCCTTCCGACACTACATCTATGAATCTATGAATCTATGAAGTTGTAGCAAGGGAAGTTAAGGTTAAATATTAGGAAGAACTTTCTCACT